>NC_091299.1:4324725-4542225 GCF_038502225.1 Cherax quadricarinatus
GCTTTCATGGGGCTCCCAGAAACATAACCCTATTTTTCCAACAAGTTCTTCAGTTTATCTAACACACATTTACCTAACACAGTGTTTTCAGGAACGTAACTACCATGTAATAAGTAAGTTTATTCAGGTATACACAAATACAGTTACATAGAATTATCATACATAGCAGCATATGTGTAGAGAACCTAGGATAACCCAAAAAAGTCAGACAGAGTGATTTATTTCCATTGGGGTCCTTTTACCTTTTTTTTTTTTTTTTTTTTTTTTTTCAACAAGTCGGCCGTCTCCCACCGAGGCAGGGTGACCCAAAAAAAAGAAAGAAAATCCCCAAAAAGAAAATACTTTCATCATCATTCAACACTTTCACCACACTCGCACATTATCACTGTTTTTGCAGAGGTGCTCAGAATACAACAGTTTAGAAGCATACACATATAAAGATACACAACATATCCCTCCAAACTGCCAATATCCCAAACCCCTCCTTTAAAGTGCAGGCATTGTACTTCCCATTTCCAGGACTCAAGTCCGACTATATGAAAATAACCGGTTTCCCTGAATCCCTTCACTAAATATTACCCTGCTCACACTCCAACAGATCGTCAGGTCCCAAGTACCATTCGTCTCCATTCACTCCTATCTAACACGCTCACGCACGCTTGCTGGAAGTCCAAGCCCCTTACCCACAAAACCTCCTTTACCCCCTCTCTCCAACCCTTTCGAGGACGACCCCTACCCCGCCTTCCTTCCCCTATAGATTTATAAGCTTTCCATGTCATTCTACTTTGATCCATTCTCTCTAAATGACCAAACCACCTCAACAACCCCTCTTCTGCCCTCTGACTAATACTTTTATTAACTCCACACCTTCTCCTAATTTCCACACTCCGAATTTTCTGCATAATATTTACACCACACATTGCCCTTAAACAGGACATCTCCACTGCCTCCAAACGTCTCCTCGCTGCTGCATTTACCACCCAAGCTTCACACCCATATAAGAGTGTTGGTACTACTATACTTTCATACATTCCCTTCTTTGCCTCCATAGATAACGTTTTTTGACTCCACATATACCTCAACGCACCACTCACCTTTTTTCCCTCATCAATTCTATGATTAACCTCATCCTTCATAAATCCATCCACCGACACGTCAACTCCCAAGTATCTGAAAACATTCACTTCTTCCATACTCCTCCTCCCCAATTTGATATCCAATTTTTCTTTATCTAAATCATTTGACACCCTCATCACCTTACTCTTTTCTATGTTCACTTTCAACTTTCTACCTTTACACACATTCCCAAATTCATCCACTAACCTTTGCAATTTTTCTTTAGAATCTCCCATAAGCACAGTATCATCAGCAAAAAGTAACTGTGTCAATTCCCATTTTGAATTTGATTCCCCATAATTTAATCCCACCCCTCTCCCAAACACCCTAGCATTTACTTCCTTTACAACCCCATCTATAAATATATTAAACAACCATGGTGACATTACACATCCCTGTCTAAGACCTACTTTTACCGGGAAGTAGTCTCCCTCTCTTCTACACACCCTAACCTGAGCCTCACTATCCTCATAAAAACTCTTTACAGCATTTAATAACTTACCACCTATTCCATATACTTGCAACATCTGCCACATTGCTCCTCTATCCACTCTATCATATGCCTTTTCTAAATCCATAAATGCAATAAAAACTTCCCTATCTTTATCTAAATACTGTTCACATATATGCTTCAATGTAAACACCTGATCTACACATCCCCTACCCACTCTAAAACCTCCTTGCTCATCCGCAATCCTACATTCTGTCTTACCTCTAATTCTTTCAATTATAACCCTACCGTACACTTTTCCTGGTATACTCAGTAAGCTTATTCCTCTATAATTTTCACAGTCTCTTTTGTCCCCTTTCCCTTTATATAAAGGGACTATACATGCTCTCTGCCAATCCCTAGGTACCTTCCCCTCTTTCATACATTTATTAAACAAAAGTACCAACCACTCCAACACTATATCCCCCCCTGCTTTTAACATTTCTGTCATGATCCCATCAGTTCCAGCTGCTTTACCCCCTTTCATTTTACGTAATGCCTCACGTACCTCCCCCACACTTACATTCTGCTCTTCTTCACTCCTAAAAGATGGTATACCTCCCTGACCAGTGCATGAAATTACTGCCTCTGTTTCTTCCTTAACATTTAAAAGTTCCTCAAAATATTCTCGCCATCTACCCAATACCTCCATCTCCCCATCTACTAACTCCCCTACTCTGTTTTTAACTGACAAATCCATATTTTCCCTAGGCTTTCTTAACTTGTTTAACTCACTCCAAAATTTTTTCTTATTTTCATTAAAATTTCTTGACAGTGCCTCTCCCACTCTATCATCTGCTCTCCTTTTGCACTCTCTCACCACTCTCTTTACCTTTCTTTTACTCTCCATATACTCTGCTCTTCTTATAACACTTCTGCTTTGTAAAAACCTCTCATAAGCTACCTTTTTCTCTTTTATCACACCCTTTACTTCATCATTCCACCAATCACTCCTCTTTCCTCCTGCCCCCACCCTCCTATAACCACAAACTTCTGCCCCACATTCTAATACTGCATTTTTAAAACTATTCCAACCCTCTTCAACCCCCCCCACTACTCATCTTTGCACTAGCCCACCTTTCTGCCAATAGTCGCTTATATCTCACCCGAACTTCCTCCTCCCTTAGTTTATACACTTTCACCTCCCTCTTACTTGTTGTTGCCACCTTCCTCTTTTCCCATCTACCTCTTACTCTAACTGTAGCTACAACTAAATAATGATCCGATATATCAGTTGCCCCTCTATAAACATGTACATCCTGGAGCCTACCCATCAACCTTTTATCCACCAATACATAATCTAACAAACTACTTTCATTACGTGCTACATCATACCTTGTATATTTATTTATCCTCTTTTTCATAAAATATGTATTACTTATTACCAAATTTCTTTCTACACATAGCTCAATTAAAGGCTCCCCATTTACATTTACCCCTGGCACCCCAAATTTACCTACTACTCCTTCCATAACATTTTTACCCACTTTAGCATTGAAATCCCCAACCACCATTACTCTCACACTTGATTCAAAACTCCCCACGCATTCACTCAACATTTCCCAAAATCTCTCTCTCTCCTCTACACTTCTCTCTTCTCCAGGTGCATACACGCTTATTATAACCCACTTTTCACATCCAATCTTTATTTTACTCCACATAATCCTTGAATTAATACATTTATAGTCCCTCTTTTCCTGCCATAGCTTATCCTTCAACATTATTGCTACTCCTTCTTTAGCTCTAACTCTATTTGAAACCCCTGACCTAATCCCATTTATTCCTCTCCACTGAAACTCTCCCACCCCCTTCAGCTTTGTTTCACTTAAAGCCAGGACATCCAGCTTCTTCTCATTCATAACATCCACAATCATCTCTTTTTTATCATCTGCACAACATCCACGCACATTCAGACTTCCCACTTTGACAATTTTCTTCTTCTTATTCTTCTTATTATTATAATATAAAGGTTATAATATTTTCTTATTATTCTACAATGAAGATAACATCTTATTATCATACTAAAAAGACTATCTACAATATGAGGGTCATTACTAGGAATAAGGTAAAATTTACACGTTTGTTAGCTAAAAAAATAGAAAATCATTCCCCTCCCTTTCTGTAGCTACATTCATCAGACACCTTTTGGCACTCTTCTTGAACTGGTTCATGCTATGACTGGCTTTGACATGTGCGGGTAGTCTGTTCCATTCCTTTATTGCTGTACAATAAAAGGTGTTTGAAGCCTGGCCAATGACTGTGGGTACAAAGTTGTGCTCCCTCCCCCTAGTACTATACTATATAATGGTGTACTGTATACAATTTTTAATAACACCTTTCTTTTTAAAAAATATAACAAATAAATATATTGTAGGGGTATGTTCTCTCATGGCTAATCTAACAGCCTAATCAAGCTTCCTCTAGAAACTCATTCATTTACTATCTATAATGTGAAAATGCAAACCTTAGCAAGATTTAAAGATGGCAGGGAGGGTAAAGGGGATCCAGCCGCTTCCCTCAACACTGTAACGTGTGAAACATAGCTAAGATTCACCATGCGAATGTCACATAAAGATGCACGTCCACTGCTTGCTGCTGCTTCTGAAGTGATGTGTTAAGGAAGTACATACACAGTAGTTATTTACCAAGAACCCTTCAAGAACACTACAAGCAGACTGCATATGCTACAATAAAATTAGTGTAATTAGTAGAGAGCATGGAAATAGGAATCTACACTTACGCAATTGCCATATTTAGTGTCAATGAAATGTATTAAGTGTATTACATTACTATCATATTTTTATACAGAGGGGTACCTATACACTCATAGCAACTGAAGAATAGGAGGTAATTAGGTTTGATCCAGGGAAAACGAGGATAGGTCTAATTCTCTGAATTAAGAGCTCTTCACTGGCCCCATAAGGGGCCAAATGCTTTTTTTTTTTTTTTAAGTTGCCATTACTGTTACCTTTACTGTGATTTTTTTTTTCATATTTGGATCCTGAGGTGATCAGTAAGGTGTATTAGGCAAGGTATGTTATCCGATTAGCTACCAAAGGAATGCCAATGATCTTACTGCTGTAACCAAATTACTGTAATAATGTTGGTACAATTACTAACAATATGTTAGGTAAAAGGACACAAATACAACTAATGCGACATTTTATTGTGGCAACATTTCATTCTCCAGGTGCTTTGTGAAGCCATTAGAAACAGTACAGGAACACATAGGAGTACATATAGGTACAGAGTGAGGTGCAAAGCATAATACAGTGGAACCTCAAAAATCGAACGTATCACATATCGAACGTTTCGAAAATAAGACCATTTTTTCAGACAAACTGTGTCCCTATTATCGAACGTGCCCCTATTTTCGGACCGCCGGGTACGGAACCTGTCCGCTGGCCCACTCTGTCCACGTCCCTGCAGGCGCCGTGAGCAGTCTAGCTTTGTTTATGCTTGAGTGAACACTAACCTGCGATCTCATTCACACATTTTACGATTATTTAATTGTGTTTAGTGCTTGTGGGGGTGTGAAATATGCTGCCATGGGCTCAAAGAAACTTGCTAGCAGTACCCCTGTGGTAAAGAAAGTGAGAAACACCATAGATGTGAAGAAGGAAATAATACAGAAGTATTAGATTGGAGTGAGACTTGTTGAGCTTGCCAGGATGTACAGAGGACTGTGGACAGTTATTTTGTGGGACAGAAACAGACGACTGTGGAGTTATTTTGTGAGACAGAAACAGACAACTGTGGAGTTATTTTGTGAGACAAACAGACGATTGTGGACAGTTATTTTGAGACAGAAACAGACGACTGTGGACAGTTATTTTGTGAGACAGAAACAGACGAATGTGGAGTTTTTTGTGAGAAACAGACGATTGTGGACAGTTATTTTGTGAGACAGAAACAGAGAACTGTAGACAGTTATTTTGCGAGACTGGGGTCCAATGACTCTCAAGCTGGTCCTAGTGGCATTAAAATACAGAGAAGGGAAGCAACCCCAGAGAGGGCTTTGATACCGGAAGTCCTCATGGAGGGGGATTCTCCTTCCAAACAATAACCCCAACTCCCTCTCTCCTCCTCCCTATCTTCCAAATGCCATCACCAATCTTCAATAAAGGTAAGTAAAATTGTTATTTTATATTACTATACATAATTAAAGACTATAGCATTTGTTGTGTGTATGTAAAACTGTAATTAATCTCTATAAAATGTATTTTTTTTTTTGAAAATATTTTTGGGTTTCTGGAACGGATTAATTGTATTTCCATTATTTCTTATGGGAGCTAGCTCCTGGAATGGATTAAGTTCGAAATTTGAGGTTCCACTGTACAATCATTGTAGTAGTGGTAGTTGTAATACCTACGGTGGTAGTAGTAGTGGTAACATTAACCCCTTGACTGTCGCAACCCCAAATCCTGAGGAGTCTCCTGGTATCGCAAAATTTCAAAAAAAAAAATCTTATGAAATGATAGAGAATCTTTTTCCAATTGTAATGACACCAAAAGAATGAAATCTGATGGAAAACTGATGGAATTACACAAAATGAAGTTAGCAACCTCGGCGATATTTACGAATCGGCAAGTTTGCCCACTTTGAGCCCTATTTTCGGCTAATTCCATTGTTTCAGTTGACCAAATTCATAGCTATTTCTTTAGAACTCCATTTTTTCTATCGATTGAGTACAAGAAACTGCCCATTTACCGATTTCAACTACCCAAAAACGTGGTCAGAAATTTGCAATTTGGCCAATTTCACAAAAATTAAAACATATGACAATTTCAAAATGGGGTCCAGCATGAACAATGCAGACATTCCTGGCTCTAAAATAACATTTTCTTTGTTCATCAGTCACGTCTCCCAGCCCCTCTGATATTACTCTTGCTTTCTATTTTGAATTTTTATTCAAACAAAAAATAGAAGATTTACTGTTATGCAGACTATTGCAATATTGTAATAATTGTATAAATAATGTCAACCCATTCATGACTGCATATTAGAATGGCTAATTGGACATTTATTGGAAAATGACATCATTTGTTTACTTTTGAACATCGGCAAAAATTAAACATTTCCCATACTTTGAGCTCCATTTCAAGGTTCTTTTCATAGTAAAACCAATAAAAATCACCTCTCTTTCTATAATATGTTTTCCATTCTATCAAATGAGACCAAGAAAATGAGAATACAACCATAAATACTATACGAAAATAGACCACAAAGTTGACATTTTAATTAAAAAAAAACGGAGTTTTTTTTCTCATTATGCACTACGTGCCGCAGGATTTCTTTGTGGTGCACACTGACCACACAGACCCATTCTCTCACATGTGGGCCTACCAGCTTTCTCCTGCTTGATTTGAAGCAGCTAGAATTTATGAGTATATATATGTCAAAAACGGTGGCTCGTAAGACGTACAAATACAACCAAAATAGTCAGAGGGTTAATGCATATAGAAACGATAACTTGAGCAATGCATGCATTCAACACCGGAATTCCGCCAACCACCCAATGAAATTCAACGATGCCCGCCTAGTGATTAAAGAACCCAATTTCCATAGGAATAAAAGCCTCTATGAAGTATTAGCAAGAATTCTCCTCAAAGCAATAAACCCTGCCATCACAAAGCTGCTACCACTACCACCACAAGTGTTACAACTACTACTACTATGTTTACATTATGCTCTGTACCTCACTCTGTACCTATTTATACCCCTCTATGTCCCTGTACTGTTTGTAACAGCTTGACAAAGTTCCTGGAGAGCAAAGCGTTGCCATAATAAAATGTCAAAATATTGCAGTTGCAGTTGTCTAATCAATCAGGCAAATTCTCCGATATTTTTCTGCTTGCAAAGGGTACTCCCATACATAAATTTAGTAAAACTATCAGCAACCACTACCCTAACAAGTAACAATGATGTGGTTTATACAGTGGACTGCATGCAGCCAGAAGTAACAGTCTGGTTTATTAGGCCTTGATCCACCTGGAGGACTGGTCCAAGACTGGTTCACATGGATGCTGACCCCTCAAAATATTCTTTTATTAACCTACCTAAATCTAAATAATGTTGTTGGATAACTCTTGGTTATATTTTAATGAGGCTACAGACTCTGCTACCTCGATAACTTTAGGACATGAATGATTTGAAAAGTTGGCAATTTTATCGGATGCCAATTGAGAAATTATCATATTAAAAAAATAAGCTAAATCCAAGACTTTCCTTGGATTATTAACCTGGGCTACTCCAAGTAAGCCAAGTACTGCTGACATTCTTTAGACATTAGGTCCATTCTAAAATGTGATCCACAGCAGTTGACTAACACCTAGGTATCTATTTAATGCTAATAAGCAAGAAGTCGTACATCTTTACTCGAACATGTATTCCCCTTTCTAATATTCCAAGATGTATATTGGCAGGGCTATAATTACCGATGACCCCTTTTGGATTTAACGCTTAACTTTATTATAATTACCAAAACCAAATTTATTATGCTTTTGAATAGGAGCTAAATTCTGGCCAAATTAGCTTATCTACCATGGTGATTATAATTAGACAGGCATTATTATATAAATTACATAAGATGTACAGTAAAACACACACACACCACCTTTAGAATTTGCAAACACTTGGTACCAGGAGAATATTTCAAACTGAACTTATAACAAACCATATATTAACTTCTGCAGGTACAATTACTTTGATGAGTTAGTTGTGGTATAATTACCAAGTAATCAAATATGATAAATTTGCCAGGAAAAAGTTCATTGTTATAATAATAACTTTGACAATTATGAACTCTCAAACTATCTTTAAGTTAAAATGTCTTAAGACAATGTAGGAGTTAAGAATTATGTTAATATGGGGAAAGACAACATATTTGCAACTGCAAGACATGATTAGTGCCGTTGCAACAATCTGGTAGGTTAACCTTCCTACCATCAGTCACGGCTGCCAATTAGGGCTAAACAGAATCCTGTAATTTCTTTAGACACACCAATAAATACTGCGCACTTTTTTTTGGCTCCACATACCAATTTTTCAAAACACCATGGAAAAAAAAACAAAGTAAGTCCTGAAATTTTATGACCTTCCCTTCTCTCCCTGGGCAGTGTATGGCCGCCAGTGCCTAACTATTGCTGCTGCTGACAAAGGATACTCAGAGTAAGAAGTTTCACATGCGGGTCGAAGGCTACCACCTCTCCCTGCAGCTCCTCGTTAAAGCACGTTTTGCAACTAACTGTGCTGCCGATATTGAAACACTCATTGGATTCAGCCATCTTGCTCCTCTGAGTGATTTTCCCCGAGTGTTTATTTCAGAGTTTATAGCGAGGAAGAAAAGAGGATCTGGAGGACCTGTGAGAGGAGGATCAGAAGTGGTGTTAGAGGTGTTGATCCTCTAACTGGTAGGATCCCTCACACAGCTGGTACAATGTAAACACTGCACCGTGTCTCGCATGGACTCTCATCCTACACTCTCAAACACTCGGTTTTCTTCCTTCTCTTCTTCACTCCACGTTATACAGTTAAGGTAAATCCAGTGTGTACATAGAATTATAACTTCAAGGTGGACAGTTACAAAGGATGGCTCTGGCCACCCACTACCATTATTCGAATTTAATGATAAATTAGACACGTGCAACTCTTGGGTATCTTTATTGAGGAAACGTTTCGCCACACAGTGGCTTCATCAGTCCATACGTAGGGGAAACTTGAAGAACAGCAGTCATTCAAATTCAAATTCAAAGTTTATTCTCTATAAGGATTACAATGCTGAGTTTACAGAAATTTGGTTATTGTGTGGTTTACATGTAGTAAAATAATGATTACAGTGTACCACTAGAACGCTTAGCATGGCTAGGCATTTCGGGCAGACTTAGTTTTATTCTTAATTGTAAAATATTACAAATTATGAGGTAAGTTGGTATTATGGCTAAGTGACTAAATACTATTTTGTGAGTTTAGCAATGTGAATGCTTTTGTTTTGGCACAGTAAATAGTTTCAGTATTGGAGTATCACAGGATTCATTATTTTAAGATTGATATTAATATTTCTGTTTATGGTCATAGGTGACACCACCTATGACTGCTGCACCTCTCCTGCCATACGGTTTATAAGCTGCTTCTCCGCTCATATGCCGTATTCTATTCAAGATTGATGGACTGAACACATCGACTCAAGGTTGAGGGACTGATTACCTCATTCTCCTCCTGTTCTTCAAGTTTCTCCTACGTATGGACTGATGAAGCCATTGTGTGGCAAAACGTTTCCTCAATAAAGATATCCAAGAGTTGCACATGTGTCTAATTTATCAACATGTCGGTTCTCTGAACCATTCATCTACAAATTCGAATTTAATGTTTTCTCTACTGTAGGATCAAAACTATCAAGTCCAATTCCTAGTTCAAATATCCAGCCGAAAGACTACCTCATTGGCACCTACCCAAATACTCTATATCTAACTCCAGCTAATTCTACTGAAGTCTCACTCATCATTAAATCACAAAAAAAAAACGAGGCAGGACATCTGGATAACTTGCCACCATTCATATATAAAAAAGTTGATCATGTGCTGTCACCCTTTATTGCAACAATGTTTAATAAATCTGTTGAGTCCTCAACCTTCCCATCTATACTCAAGACAGGAAAGTTTAACCCCTGATCCTCAAAAGAGGTGATCCAACTGACTTGAACAACTAGAGACCCATATCAAACTTCCCCTCAATTTCCAAAATATTCGAGAAAATAATACACAAGCGCCTTTATTCCTACCTTATACCCAACAACATATTTACAACCCTCGATAAAAATGAATATCCTCTGGGGCTCTTGATTGACCTACAAAAAGCATTTGATACAGTCGACTACAATCTCCTGCACCTAAAACTAAATCATTATGACATCAGAGGACATTCCCTTGATTACCTAAAATCTTATCTTAACAACAGACACCAGTATGTATATGTAAATGGAGTCAACTCTGCTATACAGCCTGTAGCTGTAGGAGTGCCCCAGGGTAGTGCCCTAGGCCCACTTCTCTTTCTCATCTGCATCAGTGATCTCCCTAGTGCAACCCTCTCCTTAAACCAGTTCTATTCGCAGATGACACTACTTATGCCTAATCCCATTCGAACCCAGCTGTACTTAGAAACACTGTAAACAATGAGCTGCCAAAAAATATGTACTTGGATGATGACCAACAAACTTACTCTCGACATAGACAAAACTTACTACATGCTATTTGGCAACAGAGCCTTAAATATCCAACTTAATATATCAATAAATGGTTCCCCATATCAAGATACACTAAGGGTAAATTTCTAGGTCTTCTTGACTGTAATCTTGAATTCCATTCCCACATCCAACACATATCCAAGAAAATTTCCAAATCAGTAGGCATCCTTTCCAAGATACAATATTATGTACAACAAACAACACTCCTTACCCTATACCACTCTTTAATATATCCTTACCTCGCCTATGGTATTTGTGCCTGGGGATCAACCACAGCCAATCCCCTTAAACTTTCAATAACCCAGCAAAAAGCTGCTGTGCAGATGATTGCCAGCTCCTGCACTAGACGGCACACCCCACCACTTTTCAAAAGCCTGAACTTGCTAAATATATGAGATATGCACTCATATTATTGTGCCTACCACATATACAAAACATTAAATTCCACTATAAACCCTCCACTTAAACTACTCCTTGACAGTTACAACAGAATGCACAGTCACAATACAAGGCATAAAGCACTTTTCAACATCCCTCATGTCAGTTTCACACTATGCAAAAACTCTATGCACATTAAGGGCCCAAAGATCTGGAACTCACTACCAGAACCGATAAAGGTCCCCCGACTACTTATAAATTTAGGACTTTGCTAAAAATTCATTTTATCTCTCAATACTAATTAATCCAACCAAAACAAATGCTAATTAGTTATATTATGTGACCTCTAGACTTTTAAACTTCTGCCAGCCCATGAAATATTACTGCCTGAACCATTATTTGTAATATTGTTTTACTATGTCCAACTTCAGGATTATTATTCTTAAAAACTCCACCTTGACTACCTTGCATTAGTATTAAGATTAAATAAAATTGTAATACAGTTAACCACTACTATCTTGTCTAGTTTTAAGTAGTTACAACATATTATTATCCGTCTAGTTTTAAGTAGTTTCTGTGTATTAGGATTAGTCTGCCCGAAATGCCCCGGTATGATAGTGACTTTCTCTGTACTTAGCAAACCAAAATTGTAATTACACATTGTAACCTTTACAAAGAAATAAACCTTTATCTTTATCGTTATCATTAGTTTACATTTTACAATATACACACCTTCATACATCAAGAAATACTAAAGTATTTCACTCTCAAAACTACTGTTAGTAAGCATCTTATCTCCCTGACACTCCCACCGTCAGTTAACTACATGAAAACCACCTATTCTCTTGTATCATACACACACAAAAAACAACCTAGACCTTCCTTCGATATCTGTGATTCCCCCACAGTTCACGCTTACACTCGCCCAATTGACTATAAACATTGAAATACGTAATAAGACTATTACCTAATGAATCTAAAACTAGTCATAAGTTTGCCTGTGATACTTCAATATAGGAGCTTCAATAGAAACTATATATCGTGCCAAGACAAAACCATTCACATTGCTAAATTTACGAACTGTAATGCAGTTACTTAGACTTAATATCAACATTCTCCATAAATTGTACCAATATAGAGTATTGAATTAATCTTAGTCTGCCTGAAATGCCTAGTTATGCTAGGTTTGATAGGGGCCCTCTCTGTAATTAGTATTTTATAATATATAAACCACACAATATCCTATAAAATGTAAACCCCGCATTGTAATCTTTATAGAGAATACACTTGATTGAGTGATTGATTTTAGGAAACATTAGTGAAAATAATACAGTGGCACCTTGAGTTTTGGCCATAATCTGTTCCAGAAGCTCAGCCAAACCTCATATTGTTAAAAAGTCAAAGCAATATTTCCTGTAAGAAATAATGTAAATCCAATTAATCTGTTCCAGACACCCAAAAATATTAAAAAAAAAAAAAATTTAACCCTTAAACTGCCCAAACGTAGATCTACATTTACTCGCATAGCGCTCTGACCTTGATTTTCTCCATAAGAAAGCATGTAAAAAAACATAGATCTATGTTAAGAGCGATACACAAGTGAACGTAGATCTACGTTTGGACAGTTTAACCCTTTCAGGGTCCAGAGGCCAAATTTCAAAGTGTGCACCAGGGTCCAAGAATTTAAAAAAAAAAAAAAAAAATTATTTTTTCTTATGAAATGGTAGTGAATCTTTTTCTAAAGGTAATAAAACAAAAACTATGAAATTTGATGGAAAATTGACGAAATTATGCTCTCACGAATTTTGATGTGTCAGCGATACTTACGAATCAGCGATTTTGCCGACTTTGACTCCCATTTTAGGCCAATTACATTATTCCAGTCGACCAAATTCTTAGCTATTTCACTAGTATTACTTCTATTGATTGAGCACAAGAAATCACCAAGTCAACTGTTTCAACTACAAAATAAAGTGATCGGAAATTGGTAATTTGGCCAATTTTACACAAAGTTCAAAATATTCCAATTTCAAAAGAGGGTCCAGAATAAACAATGTAGGTATTCCTGGCATTAAACCAACATTTCCTCTGTTCATTAGTTATATTTTGAGGCTTTACAAATGAATTCCATTTTGATTTTTTATTCACATAATGAATTTTTATTCAAACCAAAAAATAGAAGATTTACTGTTATGCAATATTGTAATAATTGTATAAATATCACCACCACATTTGTGAATGTATATTAGATCCACCAGCTGGCGTGTATTAGACGTGTGAGGTCGTTTGTTTGTTTACTCTTGAACGTCAGGAAAAATTTAACATTTCCTCTACTTAGAGCTCAGTTTCAAGCCATTTTCAGTGCTAAAACCAATCAAAATCATCTCTACTTCTGTAATATGTCTTCCATTCTATCAAGTACAACTTTAAAAATCGCAAATACAACTATAAAAAACATACAAAAATACACTGCAAAGTTGCTGTTTTAATCGAAAATCACGGTCTCAGTTTTTTTCTCTCATTATACACTGTGTGCTGCAGGATTTGTTTTATGTGATGCACACATACCACATAGATGTATTCTCTCATATCTAGGCCCAAATTTACCACTCACAGCTTATCAGAGTGAGCTGAGCTCATGGCATAGATCTGCGGTTTGGACCCTGAACGTAAAGCCATAGATCTATGGCACGGACCCTGAAAGGGTTAAGAGTTAAAGAATAACCATAGTTTTACAAACACAAAACAATTATAAATACAGGTCTGGTATGATGGCCGAAACTCAAGTTACTGTTCGAAACATAAGATAAAATTTAGCCAAAATAAGTGACTGAAACTCAAAACAGCTGAAACTTGGGGTGGCCGAGACTCAAGGTTCCACTGTACACTCATTTTGGTTGTAGAGCATTTATGAGTCAGTCAACATAAAGACCCCAATGGAAATAAGTTACTTTGACTTTTTTTTTTTTAGGGTTATCCTAGTTAATTTACAGGTATGTAACTATATGATAATTGTATGTACAGTGGACCCCCGGATAACGATATTATTTCAATCCAGAAGTCTGTTTGGGTGCCGTTATAGACCGAATTTGTTCCCATAAGAGATATTGTGAATTAGATTAGTCCGTTTCAGACCCCCAAAAATACACCTACAAAAGCACTTACAAAAATACACTTACATAATTGGTCGAGTTGGGAGCTGATCGTTATGCGGGGGTCCACTGTACTTATGTGTACGTGTACCTAAATAAACTTACTATTAAGTTGTAACACGGGCCTGTCTTAGTGTAAACAAATGTAAGGCCTTAACAAGTGTAATAAGTGTAAGGCCTTAACTTTACCTCACACAGGGCAGTAAGGTTAAGGACTGGCACTAGAAATTATTTTCCACATTAATGTGGATTTCTTAAATGGTGTGTTGTAACCAGTCTCTGATTAATGAAGGCCTCCCAAACTTGCTTAGCTATCATGGAGTTAGGTAACCAAACTCTGGTCTATAAAATATAGTCGGAAAATTGGTGGGTAGATACTGAACAACAATTACAACACAGCTGGAAAAGATTGGAAGCGGTTGCCTAATAATGTCAAAGCCAGTAACAGCATTATACAATTCAAGATAAAGCTAATGAATGTCTTATTAATCCATTGAACTCTTTCCCCTCTACAAACATTAACTTATTTTTTTTGTTTACAGATAAAACATGGAAAAAAGTAAAGAGTTTTCATGTGAAGATAGTGACTCCGACAGTTATGATGACTTCTTTCCTTGCCTTGGAAATGAGAGTGGCGTTAATATGGAAGACGTCAAGGTTTTTGTCACTATTTAAAACAGTTTTCATAATACTCTATACCTGACTTAATTTGCATTGTACCACTGTAATGAAAAGTGAAGGACAACATGGACAGAAATTTGAAATGTACTTAACGAGATTTGTATATTGTGGTCTAAATCAGAGGCCCTTTTCAGTAGATCTCTGACTGAGACCAAAATACAGTGGAACCTCTGCATACGAACTTAATCCGTTCTGTGACCTTGTTCGTATGCTGAGTTAATTTTCCTCATTTAAATTAATGGAAAAGCCAATAATCCGTTTTTGCAGAGTTCCTGCTCTCAGAGGCAGGAAAAATACATTCAATATAATGCTAATATCAACTCTACAGTTTATTTATCTATCATAATTGATCTAAAATAGCATAATAAACAATATAGATTGCATTGAAACATGATATATACTGCTCCTGCATTGTTGTGGTATTCGCTGCCATCTAATGATGGCTTTTCAAAGCTGTTTATTATTATAATTATTATTATAGTACATGTACATTATTATTGTATTATTATACGTATTATTTTAATTGTATTATTATACGTATTATTATAATTATATTATTATAAGTATTATTGTATTATACGTATTATTATTATTATACATATTATTATTACATTATTATACGTATTGTTATTATTATATTATACGTATTATTATATTATTATTATTATACATATATTATTATTATTATTATTATTATTATTATTATTATTATACCTATTATTATCACCTCTCACCCTACATTAAGACCACAAATATTTTAAGGTAATTAATGAGTGTACTATATATGCATTTTATTGCTCTAGGGAGCTTAATGTCGTAGTAGGTATACGTGGCCAGGCAGGATGCCATACCTCCCACACGGCTTTCTATAAATAAATACTTTTCACCTCCCACCCTACATTAAGACTACAAATATTTTAAGGCAAGTAATGCGTGTACTGTATATGGATTCTGTCGCTCTAGGGAGCTTAAGCATCGTAATATAGTATGTGTGGGTGGGGTGGCTAGGAGGGTTACCACACCTGACTTCTTTGAGTAAATACTACTCACCTTTTTCCCTATATTAAGACTACAAGTATTTTAAGGTAAATAATGAGTGTACATACTGTGTGTGTATTTTACTTTTTATTGCCTAGTTCTATTGCTAACTTAATACAGTGGACCCTCGACCAGCGATATTAATCCATTCCTGAGAGCTCATCGTTAATCGGAATTATTGTTAGTTGAGTTAATTTTCCCCATAAGAAATAATGGAAATCAAATTAATCCGTGCAAGACACCCAAAAGTATTGAAAAAAAAAATTTTACCACATGAAATATTAATTTTAATACACACAAACTGAAGAAGACATGCACAGTTACATGACACTTACCTTTATTGAAGATCTGGTGATGATTGATGGGATGGGAGGAGGGGAGACTGTGGATTGTGTTAGTGTTTAGAAGGGGAATCCCCTTCCATTAGGACTTGAGGTGGCAAGTCCTTTTTCGGGGTTACTTCCCTTCTTCTTTTAATGCCACTAGGACCCGCTTGAGAGTCACTGGACCTCTGTCGCACAACATATCTGTCCATAGAGGCCTGTACCTCCGGTTTAAAAATGACATTCCTAAAGTGTTTCACAACATTGTCAGTGTCACAATTAAACACTTGTTCAGGTTTCAGTTCTTCACTGTCTATGTACTCCTTGAATTCCTGCACATATTTTTCAGCTGCTTTTTGGTCCAAACTGGCAGCCTCACCATGCCTTATCACACTATGTATGCCACTACGATTCTTAAATCTCTCAAACCAACCTTTGCTGGCCTTAAATTCATTCACATCACCACTAGTTGCTGGCATTTTTCTAATTAAATCCTCATGCAACTTCCTAGCCTTTTCACATATGATCTCTTGAGAGATGCTATCTCCTGCTATCTGTTTTTTGTTTATCCACACCAGTAACAGTCTCTCAACATCTTCTATCACTTGCGATCTCAGTTTCGAAAGCATAGTTGCACCTTTGGCAAGAACAGCTTCCTTGATTGCCGTTTTCTTGGCCACAATAGTAGCGATGGTTGATTGGGGTTTTGTGTACAACCTGGCCAGCTCGGAGACACGCACTCCACTTTCATACTTAGCAATGATCTCTTTCTTCATATCCATAGTAATTCTCACCCTTTTTGCTGTAGGGTTGGCACTAGAAGCTTTCTTGGGGCCCATGGTGACTTATTTTGCAGTTGCAATCACTAAAAAGGCTGTGATAATGTGAAATGTTCTGATTGTATGCTTGAAAGCGACCGCGGTGGCTGGCTGGCTTGTAAACACTGGCCAGAAGTGGACGCGTCTCAGACGGAACGAATAGTGTTGGTCGAGTTTTTTAGCGCTAGTCGAGGCAAAATTTTTGTGTTAAAATGTATCGCTAGTTGGATTTATCGTTAATCGATGCCATCGTTGGTCGAGGGTCCACTGTATATGTTAGTGTAAACTTGCTACCTGGCATTTATATGCATTTATAAATGGAAAAAATGGAGTTCTGCTTTCCGGTGAAGTCTGCTTTCCGGCAGTAGCCTGGAACCTAACCTGCCAAATAAGTGGGGCCCTACTGTATTATTATATTATTATTATACATATTATTATTATTACGACTTAAGAAATCATAATGACACGATTGCAAATAAACCATACCCCCAGCCGGGATTGAACCCGCGGTCATAGAGTCTCAAAACTCCAGCCCGTCGCGTTAGCCACTAGACCAGCTAGCCACAATAAGATTCATCCAACTAGGTATATTTCTACACCATAGGAAAGTTAGCACAGGCACCTCTGTGACCACAAATGCAAGTTTTTACAGACGAATCTCCAGCTAGCGTGGCCGTGACGAACTCTAGCTCAAGTCCCTCCACTGCCGTCAACATGACGGCAGTGAAGGGACTTGAGCTAGAGTTCGTCACGGCCACGCTAGCTGGAGATTCGTCTGTAAAAACTTGCATTTGTGGTCACAGAGGTGCCTGTGCTAACTTTCCTATGGTGTAGAAATATACCTAGTTGGATGAATCTTATTGTGGCTAGCTGGTCTAGTGGCTAACGCGACAGGCTGGAGTTTTGAGACTCTATGACCGCGGGTTCAATCCCGGCTGGGGGTATGGTTTATTATTATTATTATTATTATTATTATTATTATTATTATTATTATTATGGGGAAGCACTTGTGGGGGGGAGGGGATGGAAGGTATTCAGGCTTAATTTAGGGAACTGGAACATAGATCAAATTCCCTAGATCAAGAGCCCCTCACCATGTACATACTGCTACTACTACTAATTTATTATTTTATTTATTCATTTATTTTATTTATTTTATGTCTTTGCAAACAGTACATTGAGATTTTGTATTGACAATAGTGGGTTGCAATGCAAAGAGAGCCTCTATTATTCCTAGGCATTATGAGCCAACTTAACATTATTGGCTTACAGACTACATACTTAACACTAAGGATTATATCATAGTTGTACATAATTATTATAACAATAATAATAATAATACAATGTAATAGTACACCTACTATCCGGCTTACGACCTGCTCGACAAACAACCACTAGACTTAAGACAATGTTTTGTATGCCAAATTTCTGGGAAATAAACAACTGTTTGTGTTGTACACAGTGTTTATCCTAAACCTTGCAGTATAAAATACAGTACTAACAGCATAAAAGTAAAGTAAAAAATGAAATACCAAAATGAAACAATAAAATAAAATCATAACAAAAATGTGATGTTGATATTCAGTAGTAAGGTTCGACTTATGTCCATTTTGACTTACGACCAATTGGTCGGAACCAAGCTCGGTCGTAAGTCAGATGATAGGTGTACTGTAATAATAATAAGAGTAAGGAGAAACTTCAAAAGGCTGCCAGTAGTTAGTGTCACCATCAGCAAAACATTGGTAACCACCACTATTCATCTGTCTAGACTTAAGTAGTCTTTAAGTATTAAGTTAAGTCTGCCCAAAATGCCTCAATTGATAGTGGCTTTCTTTGCTCCAGTCATATTATGATATGTGAACACACATTGTAACCTTTGCAAAAAAATAAATATTTTATTTATATATTTTAGGAACCTCCCTTGAAGGGTAGGTACGCATTCTGAAATTTTTTTCGTATCCAGAAGCAAAATATCGACTGAACGATGGTTCGTATCCTGAAAAGTTCACATGGTGGGGTGTTCGTAAGCTGAGGTTCCACTGTATACTGATATCTCTTACCTGTATTTCATATTTTTATTCATATTTTTTTTTTTTTTTTTTTTTTTTGCTGTGCTTCAGTCATTTTCTATTACATTTTAATCCAAGCTTTCTGTAATGAAATTTAGACATTTAATCTTCAGGGTAGGTGGCATATAGTGCACAAGTAACCTAAGAAACCTCTTGCATCCCTAATGAGTGTTGGAGCCTTTCATCTTGCATTCTTCCTTACATAACTTCCCCTGAAGTTTCTTATTTAGTAAATAAAAAAGCTAAATGAAATTGAAATTTCAAACATAATTCCACAGTAGTGGTGGGTTCAATTTTATTTAGTTATCATTATAAAATTCTGCACTTTTAAAGATTTTACAGTGGTATGAATTTACTGAAATTAAGATGTGCAAGGCAAGATTAAACAAGGTCATCTACAAATAATTCTTCCTAAAAAATTTAATAATAATAAGACCAAAATTTTAAGCTAATTAAAAGCTTGCTAATTCCATTTTGGGGATGGATGAAAATACTTGAGATAATATTTAGATGAACATAAGCAAAGCATTATGGCTGGCATAGTTGTTGCATAACTAATTGCTTTAGTTGTTTTAAACCTGACTAGTATTTATGCCTGGTACTCTTATCTTTATAGTCATCCAGGATGGATATAGAATCCCTAGTGAAGGCTGAGGTTTCTGATCGTCATACTGATGCTTTCCTGGTGAACATTGCAAAGGAATTGAAATTATTTGACGATTCGACGGAAAATGGTATGGTGTTATTGCCTTTTTTTTACTTGTTAGACATGCCTATAGTTAGCACAAGTGTAAGTATATACTGGTCACCGTTGCAGCTATTAACAATAATTGCCAGCTTTTGAAACTGTGGCTATAAATATTTTATACATATATAGTACATGTAATAATACTATCATACATTGCATAATATTGCACTGTAATTTTATTTTTTAGAATGTTTTCTTGATACCACCTTTTTATTGTTATACTGTAAATTGTAATTTAACCCTTAAACGGTCCAAAGAGATCGACGTTCAAATTCGTAGTGCTACAAAAGTAGATCTACTTTTTTTTACATATTTTCAAATATAAAAAAAAAATGTATATAAAAGTTTTTTTGCACGTTTTCAAATGTAAAACAAAAAAGAAGATTACATTTTTTTACATACTTTCAGATGTTGAAAAAAACATATATACAGTGGACCCCCGCATAACGATCACCTCCGAATGCGTCCAATTATGTAAGTGTATTTATGTAAGTGCGTTTGTACGTGTATGTTTGGGGGTCTGAAATGGACTAATCTACTTCACAATATTCCTTATGGGAACAAATTCGGTCAGTACTGGCACCTGAACATACTTCTGGAATGAAAAAATATCGTTAACCGGGGGTCCACTGTACAGTGGACCCCTGTTTAACGATATTTTTTCATTCCAGAAGTATGTTCAGGTGCCAGTACTGACCAAATTTGTTCCCATAAGGAATATTGTGAAGTAGATTAGTCCATTTCAGACCCCCAAACATACACGTACAAACGCACTTACATAAATACACTTACATAATTGGTCGCATTGGGAGGTGATCGTTAAGCGGGGGTCCACTGTATATGTTTGGACCGTTAAGGGTTAATAAGTCACCAGGCCTGGTGACTAAAGCTCCCACTTCACACACATGGACGGCCTGGTTTCTCGAATTCAACCCTGCCAAATGCAAAGTCATGAAGATCGGAGAAGGGCAAAGAAGACCGCAGACAGAGTATAGGCTAGGTGGCCAAAGACTGCAATCCTCGCTCAAGGAGAAAGATCTTGGCGTGACTATAACACCGAACACGTCTCCAGAAGCACACATCAACCAGATAACTGCTGCAGCATATGGGCACCTGGCAAACCTGAGATTAACATTTCGATACCTAAGAAAGGAATCTTTCAAGACACTGTACACCATGTACGTCAGGCCCATGCTGGAGTATGCAGCACCAGTTTGGAACCCGCACTGGGTCAAGCACGTTAAGAAATTAGAGAAAGTGCAAAGGTTTGCGACAAGGTTAGTTCCAGAGCTAAGGGGAATGTCCTATGAAGAAAGGTTGACGGAAATCGGCCTGACGACACTGGAGGAAGGAGGGATAGGGGAGACATGATAATGACATACAAAATACTGCATGGAATAGACAAGGTGGACAGAGACAAGATGTTCCAGAGAGGGGACACAGAAACAAGGGGCCACTCTTGGAAGTTGAAGACTCAGATGAGTCACAGGGATGTTAGGAAACATTTCTTCAGTCATAGAGTGGTCAGGAAGTGGAACAGTCTGGCGAGCGATGTAGTGGAGGCAAGAACCATACATAGCTTTAAGACGAGGTATGATAAAGCTCGTGGAGCAGGGAGTAGCGTTCAGTGAAGAGGCAGGGCCAGGAGCTGAGTCTCGACCCCTGCAACTACAATTAGGTGAGTACACACACACACACACACACACGGAAGGTGTTTGACACAGTTCCACACAAGAGATTAGTGCAAAAACTGGAGGACCAAGCAGGGATAACAGGGAAGGCACTGGTCACAGACCGGGCCGCGGGGGCGTTGACCCCCGGAACTCTCTCCAGGTAAACAATGGATAAGGGAATACTTGTCAGGAAGACAGCAGTGAGTCATGGTACGTGGCGAGGTGTCAGAGTGGGTGCCTGTGACCAGCGGGGTCCTACAGGGGTCAGTCCTAGGACCAGTGCTGCTTCTGGTATTTTTGAATGACATGACGGAAGTACATGTAATAGACTCCAAAGTGTCCCTGTTTGCAGATGACATGAAGTTGATAAGAAGAATTCATTCGAAGGAAGACCAGGCAGAACTACAAAGGGATCTGGACAGGTTGCAGACCTGGTCCAGCAATTGGCTCCTGGAGTTCAACCCCACCAAATGCACAGTCATGAAGATTGGGGAAGGGCAAAGAAGACTGCAGACGAAGTACAGTCTAGGGGGCCAGAGACTACAAGCCTCACTCAAGGAAAAAGATCTTGGGATGAGAATAAAACTAGGCACATCTCCTGAGGCACACATCAATCAAATAACTGCTGCAGCATATGGGCACCTAGCAAACCTCAGAACAGCATTCCGACATCTTAATAAGGAATCATTCAGGACCCTGTACACCGTGTACGTTAGGCCCATATTGGAGTATGCAGCACCAGTTTGGAACCCACACCTAACCAAGCATGTAAAGAAACTAGAGAAAGTGCAAAGGTTTGCAACAAGGCTAGTCCCAGAGCTAAGGGGATTGTCCTACGAAGAAAGGTTAAGGGAAATCGGCCTGACGACACTGGAGGACAGGAGGGTCAAGGGGAGACATGATAACAACATATAAAATACTGCATGGAATAGACAAGGTGGACAAAGACGGGATGTTCCAGAGATGGGACACAGAAACAAGAGGTCACAATTGGAAGTTGAAGACTCAGATGAATCAAAGGGATGTTAGGAAGTATTTCTTCAGTCATAGAGTAGTCAGGCAGTGGAATAGCCTAGAAAGTGATGTAGTGGAGGTGGGAACCATTCATAGTTTTAAGACAAGGTTTGATAAAGCTCATGGAGCAGGGAGAGAGAGCCAGAACCTAGTAGCAATCAGTGAAGAGGCAGGGCCAGGAGCTATGACTTGACCCCTGCAACCACAAATAGGTGAGAACACACACATGGGCTTCAGGAGAGAGAGGAAAGGACACACACTGAAAGGCAGCAGGAAGAAAGAAAGGAGATCGAGAAAATCGTCACGGAAATAGGTGAAGAGATGGACGAGATTGTAAATTTTCAGAGAATAGAGGGGTACTTGAAGGGGAGAAACCGACCAATCAAGCTGATTCTCAGGACGGAAACAGTGCGGAACAGGATCCTCCAAGAGAAACCATGATTTAAATACTCGGAAGAGTACAAGAGGGTGTTCCTAGACAGAGACAGAACAAAATCAGAACGACAGCAGCTGAGGGAGAGGACAAAAAAGCGAAAGGAGCTAGGAAAAGAGACAAGGATGGAACCAGCAGAGGTCAGTCAGAGCAGAACAGAACAGCAAGGGCAAGCACACACACAACTATTCTCAGAACCATACAACCTATCACACCATCCCAACACACACTACAATCCATACCCACAACCTCCACCCAACACCGAGCTATAGAATCCCACAGTATGCCACCAGGTCTCCCACCCTCACAGGCCCCCCAAACCACAGTGTTGGAAAGGAAACTGAAGGTATGGTACACAAACGCTGATGGAATAACAAATAAGTGGGAGGAGTGGCATGAAAGAGTCAAAGAAGCATCACCGGACATCATAGCTCTCACAGAAACGAAGCTTACAGGTATGATAACAGATGCCATCTTTCCAACGGGATACTAAATCCTGAGGAAAGACAGAGGGAACAGGGGGGGTGGAGAAGTGGCATTGCTGATCAAAAATCGCTGGAATTTTGATGAGCTGGAGAGAGGAGACAGTGGAGAAGAAAGTGATTACATAGCGGGAACGCTTCACTCTGGAGGTCCCAAGGTGGTAATAGCAGTGATGTATAACCCACCACAGAACAGCAGGAGGCCAAGGCAAGAGTACGACGAGAGCAATAGAGCGATGGTTGACACACTGGTTAGAGTGGCCAGAAGAGCTCATGCATGCAGGACAAAGCTCCTGATCATGGGTGGCTTTAACCACAAGGAGATCGATTGGGAGAACTTGGACCCACATGGGGGCCAAGATACATGGAGGGCTAAGATGATGGAGGTGGTACTGGAAAACTTCATGTGCCAACACATAAGGGACACTACAAGAGAGAGAGGAGAGGATGAACCAGCAAGGCTGGACTTAGTATTCACCTTGAGTAGTGCAGATATCGAGGACATCACATATGAAAGACCCCTTGGGGCCAGTGACCATGTGGTTTTAAGCTTCGAATACACAGTAGAGCTACAAGTGGAGGGAGAAGCAGGAAGGCCAGGACGAATGAAGCCAAACTACAAGAAAGGGGACTACACAGGAATGAGGAACTTCCTGAACGGGGTTCAGTGGGACAGAACTGGCAGGGAAGCCAGTTAATGAGATGATGGAATATGTAGCAACAAAATGCAAGGAGGCTGAGGAGAGGTTTGTACCCAAGGGTAACAGGAATAATGAAAAAGCCAGGATGAGCCCATGGTTTACCCAAAGGTGCAGGGAGGCAAAAACCAAGTGTGCTAGGGAATGGAAGAAATATAGAAGGCAAAGGACCCAGAAGAATAAGGAGAGCAGTCGTAGAGCCAGAAACGAATATGCACAGATAAGAAGGGAGGCCCAAAGACAATATGAAAACGACATAGCAGCGAAAGCCAAATCTGACCCGAAACTGTTGTACAGCCACATCAGGAGGAAAACAACAGTCAAGGACCAGGTAATCAGGCTAAGGAAGGAAGGAGGAGAGACAACAAGAAATGACCGTGAAGTATGTGAGGAACTCAACAAGAGATTCAAAGAAGTGTTCACAGAGGAGACAGAAGGGACTCTAGAAAGACGGAGAGGTGGGGCACACCACCATGTGCTGGACACAGTGCACACAACCGAGGAAGAAGTGAAGAGGCTTCTGAGTGAGCTAGATACCTCAAAGGCAATGGGGCCAGATAACATCTCCCCATGGGTATTGAGAGAGGGAGCAGAGGCGCTATGTGTACCCCTAACAACAATATTCAATACATCTATCAAAACATGGAGATTGCCTGAGGCATGGAAGACAGCAAATGTAGTCCCAATCTTTAAAAAAGTAGACAGACATGAAGCATTAAACTACAGACCAGTGTCACTGACATGTATAGTATGCAAAATCATGGAGAAGATTATCAGGAGAAGAGTGGTGGAACACCTAGAAAGGAACGATCTCATCATCAGCAGCCAACATGGTTTCAGGGACGGGAAATCCTGTGTCACAAACCTACTGGAGTTCTATGACATGGTGACAGCAGTAAGACAAGAGAGAGAGGGGTGGGTGGATTGCATTTTCTTGGACTGCAAGAAGGCGTTTGACACAGTTCCACACAAGAGATTGGTGCAAAAACTGGAGGACCAAGCAGGGATAACAGGGAAGGCACTACAATGGATCAGGGAATACTTGTCAGGAAGACAGCAGCGAGTCATGGTACGTGGCGAGGTGTCAGAGTGGGCACCTGTGACCACCGGGGTCCCACAGGGGTCAGTCCTAGGACCAGTGCTGTTTCTGGTATTTGTGAACAACATGACGGAAGGAATAGACTCTGAGGTGTCCCTGTTTGCAGATGGCATGAAGTTGATGAGAAGAATTCACTCGATCGAAGACCAGGCAGAACTACAAAGGGATCTGGACAGGCTGCAGACCTGGTCCAGCAATTGGCTCCTGGAGTTCAATCCCACCAAGTGCAAAGTCATGAAGATTGGGGAAGGGCAAAGAAGACCGCAGACGGAGTACAGTCTAGGGGGCCAGAGACTACAAACCTCACTCAAGGAAAAAGATCTTGGGGTGAGTATAACACCAGGCACATCTCCTGAAGTGCACATCAACCAAATAACTGCTGCAGCATATGGGCGCCTAGCAAACCTCAGAACAGCATTCCGACATCTTAATAAGGAATCATTCAGGACCCTGTACACCGTGTACGTTAGGCCCATATTGGAGTATGCGGCACCAGTTTGGAACCCACACCTAGCCAAGCACGTAAAGATACTAGAGAAAGTGCAAAGGTTTGCAACAAGACTAGTCCCAGAGCTAAGAGGTATGTCCTACGAGGAGAGGTTAAGGGAAATCAACCTGACGACACTGGAGGACAGGAGAGATAGGGGGGACATGATAACGACATACAAAATACTGAGAGGAATTGACAAGGTGGACAAAGACAGGATGTTCCAGAGATTGGACACAGTTGGAAGCTGAAGACACAGATGAATCACAGGGATGTTAGGAAGTATTTCTTCAGCCACAGAGTAGTCAGTAAGTGGAATAGTTTGGGAAGTGATGTAGTGGAGGCAGGATCCATACATAGCTTTAAGCAGAGGTATGATAAAGCTCACGGCTCAGGGAGAGTGACCTAGTAGCGATCAGTGAAGAGGCGGGGCCAGGAGCTCGGACTCGACCCCCGCAACCTCAACTAGGTGAGTACAACTAGGTGAGTACAACTACCTGAGAAATGGAAGACAGCTAATGTAGTCCCCATATTTAAGAAAGAAAACAGAAACGAGGCGCTAAACTACAGACCTGTGTCTCTGACATGTATTGCGTGCAAAGTCATGGAGAAGATTATCAGGAGGAGAGTGGTCGAACACCTGGAAAGGAACAAGATTATAAATGAAAACCAGCATGAGTTCATGGAAGGCAAATCTTGTATCACAAACCTCCTGGAGTTTTATGACAAGGTAACAGAGGTAAGACACGAGAGAGAGGGGTGGGTAGATTGCGTTTTCCTAGACTGCAGGAAGGCCTTTGACACAGTTCCCCACAAGAGATTAGTGCAGAAGCTGGAGGATCAGGCGCATGTAAAAGGGAGGGCACTGCAATGGATAAGGGAATACCTGACAGGGAGGCAGCAACGAGTCATGGTACGTGAAGAGGTATCACAGTGGGCGCCTGTTACGAGCGGGGTCCCACAGGGGTCAGTTCTAGGACCAGTGCTATTTTTGATATATGTGAACGACATGATGGAAGGAATAGACTCTGAAGTGTCCCTGTTCGCAGATGACGTGAAGTTGATGAGAAGAATTAAATCGGACGAGGATGAGGCAGGACTGCAAAGAGACCTGGACGGGCTGAACATGTGGTCCAGTAACTGGCTTCTCGAATTCAATCCAGCCAAATGCAAAGTCATGAAGATTGGGGAGGGGCAAAGAAGACCGCAGACAGAGTATAGGCTAGGTGGACAAAGACTACAGACCTCACTCAGGGAGAAAGACCTTGGGGTGACCATAACACCGAGCACATCACCGGAGGCACACATCAACCAAATAACCGCTGCAGCATACGGGCGCCTGGCAAACCTGAGAATAGCGTTCCGATACCTTAATAAGGAATCGTTCAAGACACTGTACACTGTGTATGTTAGGCCCATACTGGAGTATGCAGCACCAGTCTGGAACCCACACCTGGTCAAGCACGTCAAGAAATTAGAGAAAGCGTGAGCGTGTTTGATAGGAGTGAATGGAGACAAATGGTTTTTAATACTTGACGTGCTGTTGGAGTGTGAGCAAAGTAACATTTATGAAGGGATTCAGGGAAACCGGCAGGCCGGACTTGAGTCCTGGAGATGGGAAGTACAACTGCAACATTAACACCCCTCTGAAGGAGGGGTGTTAATGTTGCAGTTTAAAAACTGTAGTGTAAAGCACCCTTCTGGCAAGACAGTGATGGAGTGAATGATGGTGAAAGTTTTTCTTTTTCGGGCCATAGTCCCAGAGCTCAAGGGAATGTCGTACAAGGAAAGGTTAAGGGAAATCGGACTGACGACACTGGGGGACAGAAGGGTCAGGGGAGACATGATAACGACATACAAGATACTGCGGGGAATAGACAAGGTGGACAGAGATAGGATGTTCCAGAGAGGGGACACAGGTACAAGGGGTCACAACTGGAAGCTGAAGACTCAGACGAGTCACAGGGACGTTAGGAAGTATTTCTTCAGTCATAGAGTTGTCAGGAAGTGGAATAGCCTAGCAAGTGAAGTAGTGGAGGCAGGAACCATACATAGTTTTAAGAAGAGGTATGATACAGCTCAGGAAGCAGAGAGAGAGAGGACCTAGTAGCGATCAGTGAAGAGGCGGGGCCAGGAGCTGAATCTCGACCCCTGCAACCACAATTAGGTGAGTACACACACACACACACACACACACACACACACACACACACACAGAGGGAAGTCAGTTAATGAGATGATGGAATATGTAGCAACAGTGTGCAAGAAGGCTGAGGAGAGGTTTGTACCCAAGGGTAACAGGACTAATGAAAAATCCAGGATGAGCCCATGGTTCACCCAAAGGTGCAGGGAGGCAAAAACCAAGTGTGCTAGGGAATGGAAGAAATATAGAAGGCAAAGGACCCAGGAGAATAAGGAGAGCAGTCTTAGAGCCAGAAATGAATATGCACAGATAAAAAGGGAGGCTCAACGACAATATGAAAACGACATAGCAGCGAAAGCCAAATCTGACCCAAAATTGTTATACAGCCACATCAGGAGGAAAACAACAGTCGAGGATCAGGTAATCAGGCTAAGAAAGGAAGGAGGAGAGACAAGAAATGACCATGAAGTAAGTGAGGAACTCGCCAAGAGATTTTAAGAAGTGTTCACAGAGGAGACCGAAGGGGCTCCAGAAAGACAGAGAGGTGGGGCACACCACCAAGTGCTGGACACAGTACACACAACCAAGGAAGAAGTGAAGAGGCTTCTGAGTGAGCTAGATACCTCAAAGGCAATGGGGCTGGATAACATCTCTCCATGGGTCCTGAGAGAGGGAGCAGAGGCACTATGTGTACCCCTAACAACAATATTCAATACATCTATTGAAACAGGGAGATTGCCTGAGGCATGGAAGACAGCAAATGTAGTCCCAATCTTTAAAAAAGGAGACAGACTTGAAGCACTAAACTACAGACCAGTGTCACTAACATGTATAGTATGCAAAGTCATGGAGAAGATTATCAGGAGAAGAGTGGTGGAACACCTAGAAAGGAATGATCTCATCAACAGCAGCCAACATGGTTTCAGGGACAGGAAATCTTGTGTCACAAACCTACTGGAGTTCTATGACATGGTGACAGCAGTAAGACAAGAGAGAGAGAGGGGTGGGTGGATTGCATTTTCTTGGACTGCAAGAAGGCATTTGACACAGTTCCAAACAAGAGATTAGTGCAAAAACTGGAGGACCAAGCAGGGATAACAGGGAAGGCACTACAATGGATCAGGGAATACTTGTCAGGAAGACAGCAGCGAGTCATGGTACGTGGCGAGGTGTCAGAGTGGGCACCTGTGACCAGCGGGGTCCCACAGGGGTCAGTCCTAGGACCAGTGCTGTTTCTGGTATTTGTGAACGACATGACGGAAGGAATAAACTCCGAAGTTTCCCTGTTTGCAGATGACGTGAAGTTGATGAGAAGAGTTCATTCGATCGAAGACCAGGCAGAAATACAAAGGGATCTGGACAGGCTGCAGACCTGGTCCAGCAATTGGCTCCTGGAGTTCAATCCCACCAAGTGCAAAGTCATGAGGATTGGGGAAGGGCAAAGAAGACCGCAGACGGAGTACAGTCTAGGGGGCCAGAGACTACAAACATCACTCAAGGAAAAAGATCTTGTTGTGAGTATAACACCAGGCACATCTCCTGAAGCGCACATCAACCAAATAACTGCTGCAGCATATGGGCGCCTGGCAAACCTCAGAACAGCATTCCGACATCTTAATAGGGAATCGTTCAGGACCCTGTACACCATGTACGTTAGGCCCATATTGGAGTATGCGGCACCAGTTTGTAACCCACACCTAGCCAAGCATGTAAAGAAACTAAAGAAAGTGCAAGGGTTTGCAACAAGACTAGTCCCAGAGTTAAGAGGTATGTCCTATGAGGAGAGGTTAAGGAAAATCAACCTGACGACACTGGAGGACAGGAGAGATAGGGGGGACATGATAACGACTTACAAAATACTGAGAGGAATTGACAAGGTGGACAAAGACAGGATGTTCCAGAGACTGGACACAGCAACATGGGGACACAGTTGGAAGCTGAAGACACAGATGAATCGAAGGGATGTTAGGAAGTATTTCTTCAGCCACAGAGTAGTCAGGAAGTGGAATAGTTTGGGAAGCGATGTAGTGGAGGCAGGATCCATACATAGCTTTAAGCAGAGGTACGATAAAGCTCATGGTTCAGGGAGAGTGACCTAGTAGCGACCAGTGAAGAGTTGGGGCCAGGAGCTTGGACTCGACCCCTGCAACCTCAACTAGGTGAGTACAGCTAGGTGAGTACACACACACAGAAATGGGAGGAAATGAAAAAGGAGAGCAGAATAACCCAAGAACAAGTGGAAGGACAAGCACACCCCCCAGAAACACCTGCAGAAGGACCCCAGCCACGACACCCCCAAGGCAACTGAACAATCCAAACAACCATTACACACCGATCCCTCTGTTCCCACCACCCACACCACAGTTACAGTATTAGAACAGAAGTTGAAGGTTTGGTACACAAATGCAGATGGATTAACGAATAAACATGAGGAATGGCAAGAAAGAATCAATGAAGTCCCCAGACATCATAGCAGTTACAGAAACAAAACTCATGGAGACAATAACAGATGCAATCTTCCCACCAGGATACCAGATCATGAGGAAAGATAGAAGGGGCAGAGGGGGAGGTGGGGTTGCTCTGCTTGTAAAAAACAGATGGAAATTCGAGAAAATGGAAGGCATAGATGAGATGGGAGAAAGAGACTACATAGTAGGTACACTTCAGTCTGGGGAACACAAGGTGGTCATTGCAGTGATGTATAATCCACCACAGAACTGCAGGAGGCCAAGAGAGGAATATGAAGAGAGCAACACAGCAATGGTGGACACACTTGCTGAGGTGGCAAGAAGAGCTTACTCCAGCAGAGCAAAGTTGCTGGTTATGGGGGATTTCAACCACAGGGAGATTGACTGGGAAAACCTGGAGCCACATGGGGGTCCCGAAACATGGAGAGCCAAGATGATGGACGTGGTGCTGGAAAACCTCATGCACCAACATGTTAAGGACACTACCAGAGTGAGAGGGGAGGATGAACCAGCAAGATTGGACCTTGTGTTCACCCCGGGCAGTTCAGACATTGAGGACATCACGTATGAGAGTCCCCTCGGAGCTAGCGACCACGTGATCCTGTGCTTTGAATATATAATAGAGCTGCAAGTGGAGAGAGCAACAGGAGTTGAATGGAAAAACCTGACTATAAAAGAGGGGACTACATTGGAACACAGGTAAAATGATGTCACCAAACAGATTTAATTCCTTAGGAAGTAAAAAAGGTACTAAGGTGTGAAAGTTCCTGAGTAATGTTTCAAGTATTTTGTATGTGAATATCTTGAAAATAAGTATCCACTAAGTTTAAGAAAGTCTCACAAAAATGCCAAGCAAAAAAATTAAAGTATGCTTATTTTTTTTTTGTTTCAGAAACAAAACCTCTGGTACTAGAACTACCAGTAGATATTGATGTGAAGCAGCAGAGAAATGTAGTACTGCAGCCACCAGGAGTTCCATTCTTTACTAAGAGGCACCACCATCTTTATACAGAGGGTAAATAGATGGTGTATTTGGATTTTAATTGCCGATATAATTTTTTTTTATTTCAAGAATTTGCACTATAGCATCTTACAAACAGTTTAGGTAAACAGCAGGAGTGAGCAGTGATTTAATAAACGATATCAAAAGATACATTAGGTAATTCTCTAAGTGTCTGTAACAAAAGATACATTACATTCTTTTGCTTCCCACTTTGAATTTTTATTCTTACAAAAAATAGAAGATTTACTGTTATGCAGACTACTGCATTAGTGTAGAAATGGTATAAATAATATCAACGCACTTGTGAAAGAATATCAGACTCACCAGTTGACATGTATTGGACGCGTAGCATGATTTGTTTACTTTTGAACTTTGGCAAAAATCGAAGATTTCTGCTACTTTGAGCTCAATTTCAAGGTACTTTTCACTGTAAAACTAATCAAAATCATCTCAATTTCTGTAACATGTCTTCCATTCTATAAAATGAGACCAGGAAAACTAGAATACCATCATAAATACCATACAAAAATACAGTGCAAAGTCGCTGTTTTAAACCAAAAACACTGTCAAAGTTTTTTTTTTCTCATTATGCACTGTGTGCTGCAGAATTTTTTTTTATACTGCACACATAGACCCATTCTTTCATATGTAGGCCTACCAGTTTCCTCTCACTAGATTTGAGGGCGCTAGAATTTAGGTGTACTAGTACGTCAAAAACCCTGGTGCCTAAGCCGTACTAGTACGTCAGAAACCCTGAAAGGGTTAAACTAGTCAATTAATATTTCCTCTGTCATCCATGCTGACTGGTTTGGCCTCGAAATTACTGGTAAGATGTTTTTATCCACACCTTTTAAAGCACTTTTCTCTTGCTGACTGATGTAAGTTCTTGTTGGGATTTTCTTCCAAAAAACACTTGTCTCGTCAGCATTAAACCCTTGATGTGGCTCATAGCCACCCTCAGAAATATATTCCTGCAGCTCAGCAGGGAAATTACTTGCTGCTGTATGATCAGCTGAAGTACTTTCACTAGAAAACTTAATACAGTGGACCCCCGGTTAACGAACTTTTTTCATTCCAGTAGTATGTTCAGGTGCCAGTACTGACCGAATTTTTTCCCATAAGGAATATTGTGAAGTAGATTAGTCCATTTCAGACCCCCAAACATACACGTACAAACGCACTTACATAAATACACTTACATAATTGGTCGCATTTGGAGGTGATCGTTAAGCGGGGGTCCACTGTATATTGTAACTCATTACGCAGCTTAACTCTTTCACTGTCGAGACCTTTGGTCACAAACCTGCTCTCAGTGTCAAAAAACTACGTATTCAAAAAAAAAAAATTCTTTTCTTACCAATATCTTAAGAATATTTTTATGATTGTTTTAAAAGAAAAAAAAATTTGGATCAGTACTTACCAAGATATAGAAGCTTGAAGCTGACAGAAAGTGAACCGCTTACAGCAACATCGGTGACTGCCGCTCACACAGTAATATTTTTACTTTTATTCAATTTTTTTCTTTTCTTTTCTAATACAGTGGTACCTCAGGATACGAAATTATTTCATTCCAGAAGGCTGTTCGAGTGCTGATACCAAACGAATTAGTTCCCATATGGAATAATGGAAATTAGATTAATCTGTTTCAGATCTTCAAAAATACACTTACAAAAGCACTTACATAAATACACTTACATAATTGTTTGCATTTTGAGCTGTTCGTATCCCGAGGTACCACTGTATTTTATTTTTTTCAAGTAACTTTTGTGGCATGTGAGACCAGAATAATGCATAATGTATATATCACTCGTTGTATGCAACACAATAACTGCACAAACATTATCATTATATTGTTTGCACAAACCCATGCTGCCTTCCCCACCCACACCATCTTCCCCACTACCCATGCTGCCTTCCCCACCCACACCATCTTCCCCACTACCCACGCTGCCTTCCCCACCGCCCTTGCTGGAAATAAAGCACTTCGACTTTTTTGGGATATCCTAGGTTTTCTACACATGTTGCTGTGTATGATAATCTATGTAACTGTATTCGTGTATACCTGAACAAACTTATTTACATGCCGTCTTCCTAACCACCCATGCCTCCTTCCCCACCTGCACCATCATCCCCACCATCCACACTGCCTTCCCCATACCCACGCTGCTTTCCCCATACCCACACTGCCTTCCCTACACCCACACTGTCTTCCCCACCACCCACGCTGGAAATAAGTCACTGACTTTTTTGGGTTATCCTAGATTCTCTACACATGCTGCTATGTATGATAATCTATGTAACTGTATTCATGTATACCTGAATAAACTTAGTTACACACTGTCTTCCCAACCACCCGCACCATCTTCCCCACCTTCCATGCTGTCTTCCCCACCATCCAATCTGCCTTCCCCAACACCCAAGCTGTCTTCCCCACCACCCAGGCTGCCTTCCCCAACACCCAAGCTGTCTTCCCCACCACCCAGGCTGCCTTCCCTTTTCACTATCTGTATCTGGCAACCTGGACATTGCTTTTGGTCACAAACTCCCCAAAACCTTGAAATTCATCTTCTCTGACACTTCCATCTTGGGAAGAGAAGAGTTCCAAATTCACCGGGGAGTCAGGTATTTCTTACCACTAGGCATGCTGAACAAGGACTACTGAAATGACGTTCCCACAGTGCACCACTGGCTCCCCAATTTTTTTTTATACTAAGCACACTGATCACACAGACCCATTCTCTCACATGTAGGCCCACCAGCTTTCTCCTGCTAGATTTGAAGCCACTAGAATTTTGGCATAGTACTATGGCACCAACACTGGCTCATAAGCTGTAGTACTACCTCACCAACACTGGCTCGTAAGCTGTAGTACTACGGCACCAACACTGGCTCGTAAGCTGTAGTACTACCTCACCAATACTGGCTCGTAAGCTGTAGTACTACAGCACCATCACTGGCTCGTAAGCTGTAGTACTACAGCACCAACACTGCCTCGTAAGCTGTAGTACTACGGCACCAACAGTAAAAGGGTTAAAGTTGTGGAACCAGCCTGTGCTAAACATACACACTTTTTCAGGCCTTCCTTATCACACACTGCTTTAAACAACTGTAAGGCCTTTTCCCTAATTAAAATGAAAATAAGTGGCGTATCTTTCTTTGTTTTTTGTTCAATCCACTTAAGCAACAAGTTTTCAGTTTTATTTACTTGCTGTAATCTGTGTATCATTCTTTTCATGAGATGACATCTTCGGTTATTCATTACACTAGCTCGTATATTCACCTCATTCTTTTTAATTGTACGAACTGACACTTCATTAAAGGACATAGGCCCTCACGATATCCACCACACGTGAGCCACTCTTAAGCTTGTCTAATACTATCTTCATATTCTTCGTAACTCCTAGACTTAAATGCTTAAACCTTTTCTTGCCACTTTCAGCAACACTTGTATGCCTACTGGGTGCCATGATTGCTTGGCAGATACAAGATATGGCAATTAAAAGATCTAAACTCAATCCACAAACATAATAACAAACACAGCTAGCTCCTAGCTGTGTTGGGGAAGTATCCCGCAGGCGACACTCCAATTTTTTTCTCCTCCGTAAAACTGAACCTTGTTAAGTCAATTTTACAAAGTGTTGTATAAAATTGTGCCACAATTTTTCAGTTGTGCAATAACCAAAACGTGCAAAATAAAACCATGTAATATAACAGTCTACTGTATTTAATGTATACTCTGTGTATGTGTGTGTGTGTGTGTGTATATATATACATATATATCTTTCTTTCTTTCTTTCAACACACCGGCCGTATCCCACCGAGGCAGGGTGGCCCAAAAGGAAAAACGAAAGTTTCTCCTTTCAGATTTAGTAATACATACAGGAGAAGGGGTTACTAGCCCCTTGCTCCCGGCATTTTAGTTGCCTCTTACAACACGCATGGCTTACGGAGGAAGAATTTTGTTCCACTTCCCCATGGAGATATGAGGAAATAAACAAGAACTAGAAAGAAAATAGAAGAAAACCCAGAGGGGTATGTATATATATGCTTGTACATGTATGTGTAGTGTGACCTAAGAGTAAGTAGAAGTAGCAAGACGTACCTGAAATCTTGCATGTTCATGAGACAGAAAAAAGGACACCAGCAATCCTACCATCATGTAAAACAATTACAGGCTTTCGTTTTACACTCACTTGGCAGGACGGTAGTACCTCCCTGGGCTGTTGCTGTCTACCAACGGTGGGAGATGACCGACTTGTTGAAAAAAAAAAAATATGTATATACTGTGTTATATATTACTAAATTTGAAAGGAGAAACTTTGGTTTTTTCTTTTGGGCCACCCTGCCTCGGTGGGATACGGCCAGTGTGTTGAAAGAAAGAATATATATATATAAGAAGAAGAATAAGAAGAACAAAATTGTCAAAGTGGGAAGTCTGAATGTGCGTGGATGTTGTGCAAATGATAAGAAAGAGATGATTGTGGATGTTATGAATGAGAAGAAACTGGATGTCCTGGCTTTAAGTGAAACAAAGCTGAAGGGGGTGGGAGAGTTTCAATGGAGAGGAATAAATGGGATTAGGTCAGGGGTTTCAAATAGAGTTAGAGCTAAAGAAGGAGTAGCAATAATGTTGAAGGATAAGCTATGGCAGGAAAAGAGGGACTACAAATGTATAAATTCAAGGATTATGTGGAGTAAAATAAAGATTGGATGTGAAAAGTGGGTTATAGTAAGCGTGTATGCACCTGGAGAAGAGAGAAGTGTAGAGGAGAGAGAGAGATTCTGGGAAATGTTGAGTGAATGCGTGGGGAGTTTTGAATCAAGTGTGAGAGTAATGGTGGTTGGGGATTTCAATGCTAAAGTGGGTAAAAATGTTATGGAGGGAGTAGTAGGTAAATTTGGGGTGCCAGGGGTAAATGTAAATGGGGAGTCTTTAATTGAGCTATGTGTAGAAAGAAATTTGGTAATAAGTAACACATATTTTATGAAAAAGAGGATAAATAAATATACAAGGTATGATGTAGCACGTAATGAAAGTAGTTTGTTAGATTATGTATTGGTGGATAAAAGGTTGATGGGTAGGCTCCAGGATGTACATGTTTATAGAGGGGCAACTGATATATCGGATCATTATTTAGTTGTAGCTACAGTTAGAGTAAGAGGTAGATGGGAAAAGAGGAAGGTGGCAACAACAAGTAAGAGGGAGGTGAAAGTGTATAAACTAAGGGAGGAGGAAGTTCGGGCGAGATATAAGCGACTATTGGCAGAAAGGTGGGCTAGTGCAAAGATGAGTAGTGGGGGGGTTGAAGAGGGTTGGAATAGTTTTAAAAATGCAGTATTGGAATGTGGGGCAGAAGTTTGTGGTTATAGGAGGGTGGGGGCAGGAGGAAAGAGGAGTGATTGGTGGAATGATGAAGTAAAGGGTGTGATAAAAGAGAAAAAGGTAGCTTACGAGAGGTTTTTACAAAGCAGAAGTGTTATAAGAAGAGCAGAGTATATGGAGAGTAAAAGAAAGGTGAAGAGAGTGGTGAGAGAGTGCAAAAGGAGAGCAGATGAAAGAGTGGGAGAGGCACTGTCAAGAAATTTTAATGAAAATAAGAAAAAATTTTGGAGTGAGTTAAACAAGTTAAGAAAGCCTAGGGAAAGTATGGATTTGTCAGTTAAAAACAGAGTAGGGGAGTTAGTAGATGGGGAGAGGGAGGTATTAGGTAGATGGCGAGAATATTTTGAGGAACTTTTAAATGTTAAGGAAGAAAGGGAGGCGGTAATTTCATGCACTGGCCAGGGAGGTATACCATCTTTTAGGAGTGAAGAAGAGCAGAATGTAAGTGTGGTGGAGGTACGTGAGGCATTACGTAGAATGAAAGGGGGTAAAGCAGCTGGAACTGATGGGATCATGACAGAAATGTTAAAAACAGGGGGGGATATAGTGTTGGAGTGGTTGGTACTTTTGTTTAATAAATGTATGAAAGAGGGGAAGGTACCTAGGGATTGGCGGAGAGCATGTATAGTCCCTTTATATAAAGGGAAATTGGACAAAAGAGATTGTAAAAATTATAGAGGAATAAGTTTACTGAGTATTCCAGGAAAAGTGTACGGTAGGGTTATAATTGAAAGAATTAGAGGTAAGACAGAATGTAGGATTGCGGATGACCAAGGAGGTTTCAGAGTGACTAAGGGATGTGTAGAGCAAGTGTTTACATTGAAACATATATGTGAACAATATTTTGATAAAGGTAGGGAAGTTTTTATTGCAATTATGGATTTAGAAAAGGCATATGATAGAGTGGATAGAGGAGCAATGTGGCAGATGTTGCAAGTATATGGAATAGGTGGTAAGTTATTAAATGCTGTAAAGAGTTTTTATGAGGATAGTGAGGCTCAGGTTAGGGTGTGTAGAAGAGAGGGAGACTACTTCCCGGTAAAAGTAGGTCTTAGACAGGGATGTGTAATGTCACCATGGTTGTTTAATATATTTATAGATGGGGTTGTAAAGGAAGTAAATGCTAGGGTGTTCGGGAGAGGGGTGGGATTAAATTATGGGGAATCAAATTCAAAATGGGAATTGACACAGTTACATTTTGCTGATGATACTGTGCTTATGGGAGATTCTAAAGAAAAATTGCAAAGGTTAGTGGATGAGTTTTTGAATGTGTGTAAAGGTAGAAAGTTGAAAGTGAACATAGAAAAGAGTAAGGTGATGAGGGTATCAAATGATTTAGATAAAGAAAAATTGGATATCAAATTGGGGAAGAGGAGTATGGAAGAAGTGAATGTTTTCAGATACTTGGGAGTTGACATGTCCGCAGATGGATTTATGAAGGATGAGTTTAATCATAGAATTGATGAGAGAAAAAAGGTGAGTGGTGCGTTGAGGTATATGTGGAGTCAAAAAACGTTATCTATGGAGGCAAAGAAGGGAATGTATGAAAGTATAGTAGTACCAACACTCTTATATGGGTGTGAAGCTTGGGTGGTAAATGCAGTAGCGAGGAGACGGTTGGAGGCAGTGGAGATGTCCTGTTTAAGGGCAATGTGTGGTGTAAATATTATGCAGAAAATTCGGAGTGTGGAAATTAGGAAAAGGTGTGGAGTTAATAAAAGTATTAGTCAGAGGGCAGAAGAGGGGTTGTTGAGGTGGTTTGGTCATTTAGAGAGAATGGATCAAAGTAGAATGACATGGAAAGCATATAAATCTATAGGGGGAAGGAAGGCGGGGTAGGGGCCGTCCTCGAAAGGGTTGGAGAGAGGGGGTAAAGGAGGTTTTGTGGGCGAGGGGCTTGGACTTCCAGCAAGCGTGTGTGAGCGTGTTAGATAGGAGTGAATGGAGACTAATGGTACTTGGGACCTGACGATCTGTTGGAGTGTGAGCAGGGTAATATTTAGTGAAGGGATTCAGGGAAACCGGTTATTTTCATATAGTCGGACTTGAGTCCTGGAAATGGGAAGTACAATGCCTGCACTTTAAAGGAGGGGTTTGGGATATTGGCAGTTTGGAGGGATATAAATCTGTAGGGGAAGGAAGGCAGGGTAGGGGTCCTCCTCGAAAAGGTTGGAGGGAGGGGGTAAAGGAGGTTTTGTGGGCGAGGGGCTTGGACTTCCAGCAGGCGTGCATGAGCGTATTAGATAGGAGTGAATGGAGACAAATGGTATTTGGGACCTGATGAGCTGTTGGAGTGTGAGCAGGGTAATATTTAGTGAAGGGATTCAGGGAAATCGGTTATTTTTATATAGCCGGACTTGAGTCCTGGAGGGGTTTGGGATATTGGCAGTTTGGAGGGATATGTTGTGTATCTTTATACATATATGTTTCTAAGCTGTTGTATTCTGAGCACCTCTGCAAAAACAGTGATTATGTGTGAGTGAGGTGAGTGTTGAATGATGAAAGTATTTTCTTTTTGGGGATTTTCTTTCTTTTTTGGGTCACCCTGCTTTGGTGGGAGACGGCCGACTTATTAAAAAAATACAACTATATATATATATATATATTTTTTTTTTTTTCAGATACGCTTATATGGCCGTTTCAGAAGACGCCACAAATCTTGGCAGATCTTAAACCACCCAAAATAAAAAAGTATATTTGTGAAGATTGGTTTATGGTAAGATATAAAGTACAGTATGTCTATATCTGCAGTTCATTTTCTGAATTCAAATCTCTAGTCCATTGAGGACTTCTTGTAAAAGATATACATGTTGTTCAAATATTTATTTATATGCCTGACTCTTTTTTCCTCAAAATTGGAATGATCTGTTATCACCTTATTCATTGTATTTGTACTGCTGTTGAGCCTTAACCCTTAAACGGTCCAAACGTATATATACGTTCACTTGCGTAGCGCCCCAAATTTTTTGAGGAAAAAAAAATCTTTTCTTTTAAAAGGAAAAAAGAGCATATGGTACCCAGGCATGCCCAATTATTTTAATAGGGCGCACAGTGAGTGTGCACACCCATTCTCTCATGTCTAGGTGACTCAGGCTTATTGTGGCAATGTTGAATGAATGACAAAGAAAACGTATATATACGTTTGGGGCGCTACGCGCATGAATGTATATATACGTTTAGACCGTTTAAGGGTTAATAAACAATTGTAACTACTTTTTTTTTTACTGCTTCTGTCTCCCACCAAGGTAGGCTGACATGGAAAAAAAAAATCTAACCATCATTCATTCAACCACTGCTTAGCCAAAAGTGTGCCAGCATCACAGCTTTGATACCTCTATGAACTGCAACATCCCTACCCCCTTCCTCAAGGTGCAGGCACTACTTCCCACTTCCAGGATCCGAGTCCAGCTAACTGATTTTCCTGAATCCCTTCTTAAATGTTACCTTACACTTCAGCAGCAAGTCAAATCACAAAAACCACATGCCTCCACTTGCTCCTATCTAACATGCTCACAAAAGCCTGTTGGATGTCCAAGCCCCTAGCACTCAATACCTCCCTTACCCCCTCCCCTTATGTACCTTCCTAGTCATCTTATTTTGTTCCAAACATTCTGTAGTATTTCCAAACCACCTCAACAGCCTTTCCTCTGCCCTTTGAGTAATACTTTTGGTAACCCTACAATTTCCCCTAATCTTCAAGTTGCAGATTCTCTGCTTAATATTCATACCACACTTTGTCCTCAAACATATCTCCACTGCCTCCATCCTCCTCTCTACAACATTCAAACTACTTGCTTCACAACCGTACAACGGTATTGATACCACTATACCTTGGCACACACACTTATTTGCTTCCATAGATAAGGATCTGTGTCTCCACTGATCCCTTGATGCACCACCCACCTTTTTTTTCCTCATCAATTCTGTGGTTCACCTCATCTTCAATAAACCCACCTACCAACAAATCCACTACCCTTTTTTTTTTTTAACACACTGACCATCTCCCACTGAGGAAGGGTGACCCAAAAAAGAAACACTTCACCATCATTCACACTCACTTTCTTGCCAGAGGTGCACAGATACAACAGTTCAGATGTCCCTCCTCTGTTCTCCTTGCCTCCAATGTGATATCTTTTATTGCCTCAAATTTTGGTTACTCTTATTACTTTCCTATGCTTTTTATTGCCTTCTTTTACATACCCACCCAAATTAAAAGAAAACTCAGATGAGTATGTATATTTGGACATGGACAACTTCATGTGGAGTATAAACTAAGTGTAAGTAGTAGTAGCCATATATACCTGTCATATTGCATCTTTATAAGGCAGAAAGGAAATGTATGTGTAATCCTACCATTGTGTAAAATAGTTGCCGTCTTCCACTTTACATTCATTTGGCAATATGGTAATACTTCCTTGGGTGGTTTGTTTACAAACCTACTTATGTACCTATAACTATGTGTCTATTTGATTTGAGTTATGGAAGTCGAAAGAACTGGTGTGTGCACTGAAAGATGGGTGAGGATGTTGGGATTCAGATGATCAGTTAAATCGTTTTGTCAGCCTTTGAATGAATAATGGTGAATGTGTTTCCTTTGGGTTACCCTGCCTTGGTAGGAGATGACTGATATAGTAAAAAGATGTACTGTACATGTCTACAAATTGTAAAGCTAATTAAAAATGACTCCTATTGGCAGGTCTTTTGCATTTTCTGTGTTGGGATTATGAACTTTGTTGTTGTGACAGTTCTTGGTAGGCTTTGGCTTCCTAGGGGTGAACATAAGATGCTGAAAGAATGACTTTACTGTGACCTGTAAATTCATTCTTTCCACTGCCTAGAAGTTGAGCCTGTCTGTGGAGCTTCAGCCCTTGGGTGGGCAACACATTTCTTTGATGAGTGAATAAGAGGTCAAGTAAAAGGTTCATTGCTGGCCCCATTGAATCAGTCAGCTGGCCTTGCATTGTTCTCCTTTCTGTGGTGTGAGGTGGTGTATTCAGCTAGGACCAAGTGGACATAAGAGAGCAGTAACCATTTTAGTCATGCAATCACTCATGTGCCTCTCTGTTAGCCCTGGAGTCATTTGTTTAGTAAACATGTAAGCCTCTTCTATGATACTTGATAGTGGGTGGGGAAACACAGAGCTGAAAGTAATTATTACTGTTTTAATAGTAATGATCCCTCCTTGCCATCTTTGACTACACAGAGGTGGTTTACAAGTCATCCTTGTGATACACCACAGCATTCCTCTTGTTCTACAGCTAATGCAACTACTCCTTTTTTAAATCCTGTACCCAATACTTCTCAACCTCCTCCTCACCATAGTCATGAGAAATCTCTACATCAGGCTTCATTATCTCTGCATGAGGTACAATATATAGCCCATACACCTGGTCAAAACACCTCAGATAAGCTGGATCATAGTCAGCCAAGCATTCTTGAGAGCAGGTATCTTTATTTCGAAACATTTCGCCTACACAGTAGGCTTCTTTAGTCGAGTACATAAAAGTTGATAGAAGCAGAAGAGACTTGAAGACGATGTAATCAGTGTCTGACTCTGTCAGACACTGCAACACAAGGGTATCTTTGTACAGACCTGAAATCTACTTGGACAACTTCTACTAGTGAGAATGGCTGGATTTGAGAGGGACCTGACCTCCCAACGAATACATTCTTACCTCTACTAGTGGCCTATATGTCACCTCCTGGCGGTATTTAAGGCTCCTTCTTTTCACTTCAACTCCATATTGTTTCAGACTATGGAACAATACTCTTCTCCAGACTGAGGGACTGACCACCTCAAAACTTCAAGGGTGATGGACTGATTACATCGTCTTCAAATCTCTTCTGCTTCTATCAACTTTTCTGTACTCGACTGAAGAAGCCTACTGTGTAGGCGAAACGTTTCAAAATAAAGATACCTAACTGTTGCGTATGTGTCTTGCCCAACAACCTGTCGGCATTTTATACCATTTTAATGTTCATTCTTGAGAGCAGTTTGCCCGAAGGTCAATTTACACACTCAGCATAAGAGTATGTATAGTGCAGATGAATTATACCACTCAAGTGGACAAACTAACAGATTTGAACTGTAGATAACAAGTTTATTACCTCACTTAGGCATACCCACCTTATTACATGCTGTGGGATGGTCATCCTTCCTCACTTGTTAGTACATAAACACTCACTTACTTTACATGCATACGATATTTTCCAGGAACTGCAACTGCAGTAGCTACCCAGTCTCAAAACAGACACTGTTGTCCATCCCTCATGAGGAAAATAAACGTACTATACCTGATCAATGTTGCCAAATTAACATTAGGTGATGGTGAGCTCCCTACTTCCATGTCTTCAGCAAGTAACCACTTAATGGTAACAGAGCTCTTTCCCCCTCCCCAATTTCTGTAAGTGCTGGTGGTTTGGATACCTTGCTTTGCTATTTATGTGCAGATTGCCTTACCTGTGCCTCCCCAACAGGAAGGAAGGGTTGGAAGGACAGGGTAAAGGAAGATTTTGAGTGATGATGATTTGGGCATCCTCCAGGCTTGTGTGAGTGTATTAGATTGGAGTGAGTGGGGACAAGTGGTTTATATGGCTTGATGTGCTGTTGGAGTATGAGCAAGGTAACATTCATGAAAACATGTTAGCCAGACTTGAATCCTGGTGGTGGGACATTCTTTGCCTGGACCCTGAAAGAAGGGGTGCAGTTTGGAGGGTCAGTATTGTGATGTCTGCACACTTCTGGCAAGACACCTATTGAATAAGTGATGGTGAATATTTTTTTCAGGGGGGGTCACCCTATCATGGTGTATACAGATGGTATGTTAAAATAGTCTAGAATAATGTGCAATATATAAGAGGAATTGTATCAATAAATAAAATAAAACCAGAATAAAAACTTTGTAAGTTTATAAATAATAATAGCAAATGTGTGTTGCAGAGAGGATTCCCATCACAAAAAACAGTTATCCTTTTGATAAGGTATCTTTTCCATACTATGTGCTGCACCATGGATTCTCAAGTGCGTCACTCTGCATACAGTACCATCTGCTACTTGCTCACAATAAAAGAGCTGCAAATCAATATGATTCAAGATTATTATTTAGCCTTTGATAATCTAGGTAAGTTTGAATTACTGTACATCTGTTCCCTTTAATTTGCAAGAAACCTGTAAGCTGATCTATATAGGATTGGCACTCGTGTGTGTATTCATGACTATACATGACCTTGCAACTATTGGGGAAAAATTGGAGGATGAGAAAGAGATGGATTTCTTTTTATTTTAACATTTTATAAAAAAAATTACTGTATTGTGAGAGATGATGAAATGGGAAAACAAGACAATCAGCCTCATTTTCTTCAGTGTCTCTTGAGGATATTTGTCACTCAGTCAGTCAGATGTGAATAGCATTTTGTTTTAGTGGCTATATTGTAACACAGTTGCACATGAAAATAGTGGCATCTGAGCTGTAATGTTGATATGACTCTGACAAGATAGTGATAGAATGATAGTGAAAGCTTTTCTTTTTTTGGTGGGTCATCCTACCTAGGTGGGAAATGGCTGGTGATTAAAAAACGTGAAAATGTAAGCACAATCCCTATAATCCTCGGGTAAATATTAAAGTTATTCAGGGGAGAGATGACCAGGCACACTTGTTTTATCCATTTTCATACACGCTCTTCATTGTGTGATATTACTTCATACCGTCACTTCCATAAAGTACACTTATAAGACATCATTTCTTCCTATTTTCTCTGGAATTGTAATTTTGATAAAATTTTAAAATACTATTAAATAATTCTTCCTGAAATAATATTTTTTTTTTTGAAAACTATTGTTTGGTGAATCAAGACTCATGTATGGTAGAACCCCCATATCTGCAGATTTGATATTCGCAGTTTACTGTGGCCCAAAAGTAACTCCTAATTTTGCTTAATAATGGCCCCAAAGCACAATAGTAGTGATGGTGGAAGTTCTTCAAAGCCTGAGAGAAGCCGTGAAGTGCTTCCCATCAGTGAAAAAGAGCTACTTCTTGACTTATTGTGTATAATTTATCAATTAAACTTTATCATAGGTATGTATGTAAACAAAAACAGCGTATATAGGGTTCACTACTATCTGTAGTTTCGGGTATCCTCAGTAGGTCTTGGAACGTATCACCCATGGATACAGGGGGATTATATGATTTGTGGAACAATTTACTTGCACTCAAGAAGGTATTATAAGCTAATTATTTCTGCATAAAGTTTAGGTATGCTGGTTTTACTAAGTGTCAGTGATAATTTATGAAATTAACCCTTTCAGGGTCGACAGGCCCTCTCAGAGACTTGTTCTCAGGGTCGGCCAAATTTAAAAAAAAAAAAAATTATTTTTTCTTATAAAAAGATAGAGAATCTTTTCCCGATCATAATGACACCAAAAGTATGAAATTTGATGGAAAACGTACGGAATTATGCTCTCGCGAAGTTAGCGGTCTCGGCGATGTTTACACATCGGTGATTTTGCCCACTTTGAGCCCTATTTTCAGTCAATTCCGTCATACTTGTCGACGAAAATCATAACTATTTCGCTAGAACTCTATTTTTTCTATCGAATGAGTACAAGAAACCACCCATTTACCAATTTCAACTATCCAGTACAATGGTCAGAATTTAGCAATTTTGCCAATTTCACACAAATTTCAAAAGATGCCAGTTTCCGAATAGGGTCCAGAATAAACAAGAAAGACATACCTGGCACTAAAATAACATTTCCTCTGTTCATTAGTCGTGTCCCCATGTCTCTCTTACATTCTTTTGCCTTCCACTTAGAATTTTTATTCTCACAAAAAAATAGAAGATTTACTGTTATGCAGACTATTGCATTGGTGTAGAAATGGTATAAATAATATCAACGCACTTGTGAAAGAATATTAGACTCACCAATTGAGGTGTATTGGATGCATAGCATGATTTGTTTACTTTGGAACTTTGGTAAAAATCAAAGATTTCTGCTACTTTGAGCTCAATTTCAAGGTACTTTTTCTTTGTAAAAACCAGTCAAAATTATCTCAATTTCTGTAATATGTCTTTCATTCTATAAAATGAGACCAGGAAAACTAGAATACAACAAAAAATACCATACGAAAATACAGTGCAAAGTCGCTGTTTTAATCCAAAAACGCGGTCAAAGTTTTTTTTTTCTCATTACGCACTGTGTGCTGCAGGATTTTTTTTATACCGCGCACACTGACCACATAGACCCATTCTTTCATATGTAGGCCTACCAGCTTTCTCTCACTAGATTTGAGGGCGCTAAAATTTAGGCGCACTAGTACATCGAAAACCCTGGCTCGTAAACCGTACTAGTACGGCCGAAACCCTGAAAGGGTTAATGAACTCAATAATATTTGTATACCAATATATATTTTCTGGAAACCAAAATTTTTTTTCACATCATTGCCAAATGTCAATATTAGTCCATCACAGTATTGGAGACAGAGTTGTATGAAAGACATTTTAGAATGTTCCTCCAGTTGGAATAAAATTTTGTATTTAAGGTGAATCAAGTTAAGAGTTTTCTCTCCCCACAGGCTCTCTTCTGCCAAGGCAAGGTTGACCCATAATTGGTCAGTATGAATAAGAAAATGCCTAGTACTTGACAGTACCTGGCCACTTTGGCTGTAATATATGACTTCACAAGAAGGACCTTAAGATACCTTATTTGTGACATATAATTTTGTGAGTGACAAGAAGTACAGCTGTATACTATTCAGTTGCACCAGGACAACCAAAACAATCTTATAAATTAGCACTCAGATTTACTGAAATTTGATACAAATATTTCTAACATTCCTAGGTAGTAGGTTGGTAGACAGTAACCGCCCAGGGAGGTGCTACCGTCCTGCCAAGTGAGTGTAAAACAAAAGCCTGTAATTGTTTTACATGATGGTAGGATTGCTGGTGTCCTTTTTTCTGTTTCATAAACATGCAAGATTTCAGGTATGTCTTGCTACTTCTACTTACACTTAGGTCACACTGCACATACATGTACAAGCATATATATACATACCCCTCTGGATTTTCTTCTATTTTCCTTCTAGTTCTTGTTCTTGTCTATTTCCTCTTATCTCCATGGGGAAGTGGATCAGAATTCTTCCTCCGTAAGCCATGCGTGTTTGTTGTAAGAGGTGACTAAAATGCCAGGAGCAAGGGGCTAGTAACCCCTTCTCCTGTATATATTACTAAATGTAAAAGGAGAAACTTTCGTTTTTCCTTTTGGGCCACCCCGCCTCGGTGGGATACGGCCAATGTGTTGAAAGGAAAGGAAGATTTCTAACATTCCTAGGTAGTAGGTTGGTAGACAGCAACCACCCAGGGAGGTACTACCATCCTGCCAAGTGAGTGTGAAACAGAAACCTGTAATTTTTTTACATGATGGTAGGATTACTGCTGTCTTTTTTTTTTCTGTCTCATAAACACATGGGATAACAGGTATATCTTGCTTGCACTTACACTTAAGTCACACTACACATGCATGTACACTGTGCACACATATGTATACACATACTCATCTGGGTTTTCTTCTATTTTCTTAATACATAGTTCTTGTTTCTTGTTATTTCTTATCTGCATGGGGAAGTGGAAAAGAATTCTTCCTCTGTAAGCCATGTGTGTCATAAGAGGTGACTAAAATGCCATGAGGAAGGGACTAGTAAACCTTTCTCCTGTATAAATTACTAAATTTAAGAAGAAAAGCTTTTGTTTTTCTTTTTAGGTCACCCTGCCTCAGTGCATTAAAAAAATCTAACATTACCATAGGTGGTATGTATAATGTTGTATAATAAACTTTGAAGGCTTTTCTCTCCCTGGTATTATGATTTAACTCATTACAGTGGACCCCCGCCTTACGATCAGCTCCCAACTCGACCAATTATGTAAGTGTATTTTTGTAAGTGCTTTTGTACATGTATTTTTGGGGGTCTGAAACGAACTAATCTAATTCACAATATTCCTTATGGGAACAAATTCGGTCTATAACGGCACCTGAACAGAGTTCTGGAATGAAATAATATCGTAAGGCGGGGGTCCACTGTATTTGGTAAATGTTGACCGTTTTAGAGTTTTTATTTTTTTGCCCAGGCCGTCTCCCACCAAGGCAGGGTGACCTGAAAAGGAAACACTTTAACCATAATTCACAATAATAATGGTAACTGTCTTGCCAGAGGCATGCAGATACAGCAGTTTAGATGTCACTCTAAACAGCAAATATCCCAAACCCCTCCTTTAGAATACAGGCACTGTGCTTCCCACCTCCACGACTCAAGTCTGGCTAACCAGTTGCTCTTCCAAGTCTGGAGGATGAGCAGGAGCATTGTCCATTACCAGGAGGCACTTAATTGGCAAATTATTTTCCAGGAGGTATTTCTTCACACTTGAGCCAAACACTTCATTGACCCACTCAATGAAAATTAGCCTCGTGACCCATGCCTTATTGTTAGCCTTCCACAGCACACACAGTTTACTCTTCATGACATTGTTTTTCTTGAACACTCAGGGATTTTCAGAGTGATACACGAGTAAAGGCTTCACTTTGAAATCCCCACTAGCATTACCACAGAACAAAAGAGTTAGCCTATCCTTCATAGGCTTGTGTCCTGGCAGTGCCTTTTCCTCCTGCATGATGTAGGTCCTCTTTGGTATTTTCTTCCAAAACAGGCTTGTTTCATCACAATTGAACACTTGTTGGGGGAGGAATCCTTCAGCCTCTACATACCCCTTGAATTCATCAACTAATGCTTCGGCAGCATGTTTGTCAGAACTTGCAGCTTCGTCATGCCTTACCACACTGTGTATGCCACTTGGCTTCTTGAATCTGTCGAACCAACCTTTGCTGGCCTTAAATTCACTAACAGTAGCACTCATTCCCAGCATTTTCTTTACAAGCTCCACATACAACTGCCTTGGCTTCTCGCAAATTATCCCCTCCGAAACACTATCTCCCACTAATTGTTTCTCATTGATACACACAAACAACAACTCCACATCCTCGATTGTTTGTGATCTCTGTTTTGTTAGCATATTTACCCCTTATGCAACATCAGCTTCCTTGATATCAGTTTTCTTCAACAGGATGGAAGTGACTGTTGATGTCGATTTCCCATACGTCCTGGTGAGCTCTGCCACACGTGCGCTACTTTCATGTCTTGCTATAACTTCTTTCTTGAATTCTATCGTGTTTCTGACCTTCTTTACCAAAGGGCTGGCACTCTGAACTTTCTTTGGCCCCATGGTGGCTTATTCTCCTCTCAGAGAGAGAGGTCTGACCTTAGCCAGGTCAGATCAGGCCGCGCTCCCGACCCAGGTAGCCGCCTGGGATGGTGTGCTCAGTGTTCAGAGTGAATTACTCAGTGTTCAGAGTGACTCGTGCCGAGAGAGAGAGAGAAAGCAGCAGCAGCAGCAGCAGACATGGACGTTTGAGTAGCAGCCAGCCAACGGTGCGGACGTGCGTGTAGCACCGGCCGGCAAGCTAGCCGCGGCCTGAGCGCCTCTGTGATTGGTCACCGCGTTGACCAATCAACGACGCCTCTACCGCAAGCACATGAGAATATTTTAGGCATCCCTGCGATCCCCGTTGGGGAGGGGAACACTGCTTACTCATGATGTATCACTCTAATAGAGTAAAGATCCAACCAGCAAGTGGAACAATCAACGACTCATCTAAGCTAGCACTTGCATCTGTCGTTAGTGGCAAAATGCAGGTTAAATGTAATGTGATCTTATCACTCCAAGAAGCCTTCGTTGTCATCTGTACTGACGACACCGAGGCTGAGAAACTGCTCACCACTACTGCTATGTCCACTCTACAAAAATATGGATTCTCTGTTCTGCCTTCCCCAGCACTGAGGGCCAGGAGAACTGTGTTCCTCAAGAGACTCGACAGACTCATCACTACATAGACTACTGAAGAGATCAAGTTGTCCATTGAAGCAAAGAATCCCTGGGCCAAGGTGGAATTTCTTACCAAGATACCCAACGCCTCCTCCATGCTGAAGGTCACCTTCAGTGACGTCAACATGGCAGCCAGAGCCCTCGCTGAGGGCCTGGCTATACACTATTTCCATATCAATCCAGCCTTCATTGAAGCAGAAAAATACCAACAAATCGCACAGTGCTATAACTGTTACTCATACCAGTATATCACCAAAAACTGCCCTGCCAAAGACAAGAAGTACTGCTCCACCTGTGGCCTCGAGGGCCATGACTTCAAGAATTGCACTACTGCTTCCCCACCAAAATGCTTGAACTGCAAGGATAACCACCATATTCTTGCTGCCAGGTGTCCTGTCAGAAGGGACATACTCAAGAAACAACAACAACAAAGGAAGTCCAAACCGCAAGCACCCACATATTCTGCTATTGCCAAGATTCAAGCAGACACTACCAAGATACTACAAGCCACGCAAGCTGCTCCTACCACTTTCCTCACAGCACCTGCTGCCGATCCCACCAAGATCCTATGTTGCATCATGTATGCTCATGTACAGAATGCAGCTGAGCCTGGCTCCTTCAACACCACCATCAACGAAGTATTCCAACTAAACAACATGTGTGGACTCACGTTCCCTGCATCGCCACCTTCCACTGAGATCCTACAAGCCACTGCAAATATTGCCAGCATAACTGCTGTTCCACCACTGACACATCCTCCACTCGACATTGAGATGGACCAATCTGAGACCACTGATGCGTCGGCAAATCCCACCAATGAGAGTCCACCACCGCCTCCACTACCACCGCCGAGGCCTTGCCTCTGACACTTCAACCACCAGCCAAGAAAGCTAAAACTCAAGAACCAAGGGCTGCAACTACCCATACAGCTAGCACTCCTCCACCGCAACAAGGAGCCAAGGCTAAGACTGCCAAGACTCAAGAACCAAGGGCTGCAGCTCCCCAGGCCACTATCAGTCCCCCATGGCAACAAGAAGCCAAGGGCAAGAGTGGTGCACACTACACAACCAACGAGAAGAAGAACCCAATGCGAACTCCAGAATGTGAGCAAAACATCAACGACATCTTGTCACCCAACTTGGAACGCTTTGCCAACCGTCTCTACACCGCCCTCAACAACGCTTGAATCAACCACGTAGCACTGAGGAACAGGCTTATACCTCCAGACGGTACCCCCCTCTAGCACTACTATCAAGACAAGTTTCCCCAGCACTTTGCCATCTGCTAAAGCTGGGGTGTGGCTCCAATGGGACCCTGTTTTCTGCCTCTGCCCAACTGTGACACTGAAGATCCCAAGCAAGAAGACACTCCCCACTGGGGGAGTCCATGCAAGATAGAAGAAGAAGTTACCCTCCAACTGGAGGGCCCAAGAGAGAAGATAGAAGAATGAAGAAGAGGAACGACACCCCCACCCCAGGGGCCACCGCCGGGTCACCATCTGGAGAAGACCCAGGCCGGAAGTACCGCCAAATCTCTAATGAATGAATGAATGAATGAATGGTGGCTTATTTCACAGTAAGCAATAAACAAGCACAAAAACAATAAAGAAGCACAAAAAACAATGGATGAATGCGTAGAATATTTCTAACTCAACAGAGAGAGACGCAGACTGAGTGTGATACGTGTGAGGTAGTGGCGTCACTGGCGGGTAGACGTGTCTTATATCAATGATTTTCAAGCGGATCAACAAAATCCGGGGGGAAATTTCGCCGAAAAAGTACTCAGTTTCTGAATTGTATGATTTCTGCACCAGCCGAAAACCAGGAGTCCACTGTATAAACAACTTTATGAGTTTGATGGAAAAATTCAGCATCTAATGAGTAAAAAAAAGAAATACCCAAAATTAGTCAATAATTTTTAACAATCAATAAATCAATGAACAGATCCCTTAACCCTTTAACTGTCATGGCACTGATCAGTGCATCTCTGCTAGCACTCCAAATATTTTGAAATTTATTTATTTCTAATTTTTCAAAGAGGTAAATTTTCCATGTGTAATAAGATAAAAAAAATAATTTTAGGGTCAGTACTTGCTGAGATATAGGGCAGCGAAGTTGTCGCTGGATGTTCACGTGATGGCAGCATGGAGCCCTGTTTTCTCTTTTATTTTAATTAACCTAATTTTTATGTTCTGATAATTACAATGGGCTAGTAACCCCTTTTCCTGTAAAGATTACTAAAAAGAATAAGAAGAAGAAAATTGTCAAAGTGGGAAGTCTGAATGTGCGTGGATGTTGTGCAGATGATAAGAAAGAGATGATTGTGGATGTTATGAATGAGAAGAAGCTGGATGTCCTGGCTTTAAGTGAAACAAAGCTGAAGGGGGTGGGAGAGTTTCAGTGGAGAGGAATAAATGGGATTAGGTCAGGGGTTTCAAATAGAGTTAGAGCTAAAGAAGGAGTAGCAATAATGTTGAAGGATAAGCTATGGCAGGAAAAGAGGGACTATAAATGTATTAATTCAAGGATTATGTGGAGTAAAATAAAGATTGGATGTGAAAAGTGGGTTATAATAAGCGTGTATGCACCTGGAGAAGAGAGAAGTGTAGAGGAGAGAGAGAGATTTTGGGAAATGTTGAGTGAATGCGTGGGGAGTTTTGAATCAAGTGTGAGAGTAATGGTGGTTGGGGATTTCAATGCTAAAGTGGGTAAAAATGTTATGGAGGGAGTAGTAGGTAAATTTGGGGTGCCAGGGGTAAATGTAAATGGGGAGCCTTTAATTGAGCTATGTGTAGAAAGAAATTTGGTAATAAGTAATACATATTTTATGAAAAAGAGGATAAATAAATATACAAGGTATGATGTAGCACGTAATGAAAGTAGTTTATTAGATTATGTATTGGTGGATAAAAGGTTGATGGGTAGGCTCCAGGATGTACATGTTTATAGAGGGGCAACTGATATATCGGATCATTATTTAGTTGTAGCTACAGTTAGAGTAAGAGGTAGATGGGAAAAGAGGAAGGTGGCAACAACAAGTAAGAGGGAGGTGAAAGTGTATAAACTAAGGGAGGAGGAAGTTCGGGTGAGATATAAGCGACTATTAGCAGAAAGGTGGGCTAGTGCAAAGATGAGTAGTGGGGGGTTGAAGAGGGTTGGAATAGTTTTAAAAATGCAGTATTAGAATGTGGGGCAGAAGTTTGTGGTTATAGGAGGGTGGGGGCAGGAGGAAAGAGGAGTGATTGGTGGAATGATGAAGTAAAGGGTGTGATAAAAGAGAAAAAGGTAGCTTATGAGAGGTTTTTACAAAGCAGAAGTGTTATAAGAAGAGCAGAGTATATGGAGAGTAAAAGAAAGGTAAAGAGAGTGGTGAGAGAGTGCAAAAGGAGAGCAGATGATAGAGTGGGAGAGGCACTGTCAAGAAATTTTAATGAAAATAAGAAAAATTTTTGGAGTGAGTTAAACAAGTTAAGAAAGCCTAGGGAAAATATGGATTTGTCAGTTAAAAACAGAGTAGGGGAGTTAGTAGATGGGGAGATGGAGGTATTGGGTAGATGGCGAGAATATTTTGAGGAACTTTTAAATGTTAAGGAAGAAACAGAGGCAGTAATTTCATGCACTGGTCAGGGAGGTATACCATCTTTTAGGAGTGAAGAAGAGCAGAATGTAAGTGTGGGGGAGGTACGTGAGGCATTACGTAAAATGAAAGGGGGTAAAGCAGCTGGAACTGATGGGATCATGACAGAAATGTTAAAAGCAGGGGAGGATATAGTGTTGGAGTGGTTGGTACTTTTGTTTAATAAATGTATGAAAGAGGGGAAGGTACCTAGGGATTGGCGGAGAGCATGTATAGTCCCTTTATATAAAGGGAAAGGGGACAAAAGAGACTGTAAAAATTATAGAGGAATAAGCTTACTGAGTATACCAGGAAAAGTGTACGGTAGGGTTATAATTGAAAGAATTAGAGGTAAGACAGAATGTAGGATTGCGGATGAGCAAGGAGGTTTCAGAGTGGGTAGGGGATGTGTGAAGCATATATGTGAACAGTATTTAGATAAAGGTAGGGAAGTTTTTATTGCATTTATGGATTTAGAAAAGGCATATGATAGAGTGGATAGAGGAGCAATGTGGCAGATGTTGCAAGTATATGGAATAGGTGGTAAGTTATTAAATGCTGTAAAGAGTTTTTATGAGGATAGTGAGGCTCAGGTTAGGGTGTGTAGAAGAGAGGGAGACTACTTCCCGGTAAAAGTAGGTCTTAGACAGGGATGTGTAATGTCACCATGGTTGTTTAATATATTTATAGATGGGGTTGTAAAGGAAGTAAATGCTAGGGTGTTCGGGAGACAGGTGGGATTAAATTTTGGGGAATCAAATTCAAAATGGGAATTGACACAGTTACTTTATGCTGATGATACTGTGCTTATGGGAGATTCTAAAGAAAAATTGCAAAGGTTAGTGGATGAGTTTGGGAATGTGTGTAAAGGTAGAAAGTTGAAAGTGAACATAGAAAAGAGTAAGGTGATGAGGGTGTCAAATGATTTAGATAAAGAAAAATTGGATATCAAATTGGGGAGGAGGAGTATGGAAGAAGTGAATGTTTTCAGATACTTGGGAGTTGACGTGTCGGCGGATGGATTTATGAAGGATGAGGTTAATCATAGAATTGATGAGGGAAAAAAGGTGAGTGGTGCGTTGAGGTATATGTGGAGTCAAAAAACGTTATCTATGGAGGCAAAGAAGGGAATGTATGAAAGTATAGTAGTACCAACACTCTTATATGGGTGTGAAGCTTGGGTGGTAAATGCAGCAGCGAGGAGACGGTTGGAGGCAGTGGAGATGTCCTGTTTAAGGGCAATGTGTGGTGTAAATATTATGCAGAAAATTCGGAGTGTGGAAATTAGGAGAAGGTGTGGAGTTAATAAAAGTATTAGTCAGAGGGCAGAAGAGGGGTTGTTGAGGTGGTTTGGTCATTTAGAGAGAATGGATCAAAGTAGAATGACATGGAAAGCATATAAATCTATAGGGGAAGGAAGGCGGGGTAGGGGTCGTCCTCGAAAGGGTTGGAGAGAGGGGGTAAAGGAGGTTTTGTGGGCAAGGGGCTTGGACTTCCAGCAAGCGTGCGTGAGCGTGTTAGATAGGAGTGAATGGAGACGAATGGTACTTGGGACCTGACGATCTGTTGGAGTGTGAGCAGGGTAATATTTAATGAAGGGATTCAGGGAAACCGGTTATTTTCATATAGTCGGACTTGAGTCCTGGAAATGGGAAGTACAATGCCTGCACTTTAAAGGAGTGGTTTGGGATATTGGCAGTTTGGAGGGATATGTTGTGTATCTTTATATGTGTATGCTTCTAGACTGTTGTATTCTGAGCACCTCTGCAAAAACAGTGATAATGTGCGAGTGTGGTGAAAGTGTTGAATGATGATGAAAGTATTTTCTTTTTGGGGATTTTCTTTCTTTTTTGGGTCACCCTGCCTCGGTGGGAGACGGCCGACTTGTTGAAAAAAAAAAAAAAAATTACAATTTATAGTAGATCTTGTGATTTCATAGTCAGCCATTGCTCTGACAAATATTAGGTGTGGAAATAGTAATCAAACATTACAAACACACTGACAGGTGAACATGTTCATCTACCTTGATCACATACTGTTGTCTAGAGATATATACAAATTATTTATAAGTCCCAGCAATGTTTTTAGAAGTGCTGGAGTATATGAAACTTCTTGAAGCACAGCATCAGACAGTGGGGCACTACATTGCCGATGACCTACACAACAATACTCTAAAAACAGACTCCATATCAGGGTTCTAACATATATGCAATTCCATAAGCATGATAAATCAATTAGGGAAGACTGTTCACTATAAGTATAGTTCTATGCTTATAACTACAAGTACTATTACTGAAGGTAATTTCAATATTTTAAGTAATTACTATTTTCATAACGGATATTAAACTCTATCATGTTTAGCCCTTCTCAAACTGTTTTTTTTTTTTTTTAACCCTTTCAGGGTCCATGCTGTAGATCTACGGCTTTGAGTTGAGGGTCCAAACCATAGATCTACTCCATGAGCTCAGCTCACTCTGATAAGCTGTGAGCGGTAAATTTGGGCCTAGATATGAGAGAATAAATCTATGTGGTATGTGTGCACCACATATAACAAATCCTGCAGCACACAGTGCATAATGAGAGAAAAAAACTGAGACCGTAATTTTTTATTAAAACAGCAACTTTGCAGTTTTTTTTTTTTTTGTATGTTTTTTATAGTTGCATTTGCAATTTCTTGGTCTCATTTGATAGAATGAAAGATATGTTACAGAAACAGAAATGATTTTGATTGGTTTTAGTAATGGAAATGGCTTGAAACTGAGCTCAAAGTAGAGGAAATGTTAAATTTTTGCCGATGTTCAAGAGTAAACAAATGACCTCACACGTCTAATAAACACCAGCTGGTGGGTCTAATATATGTTCACAAATGTGGTGATATTATTTATACAATTATTACAATATTGAATAACAGTAAATCTTCTATTTTTTGCTTTGAATAAAAATTCATTATGTGAATAAAAAATCAAAATGGAATTCATTTATAAAGCCTCAAAACGTAACTAATGAACAGATAAAATGTTAGTTTAGTGCCAGGAATGCGTGCATTGTTTATTATGGACCCTATTTTGAAATTGGAATATTTTGAACTTTGCGTTAAATTGGCCAAATTACCATTTTCCGATCACTGTATTTTGCAATTGAAACAGTTGACATGGTGATTTCTTGTGCTCAGTCAATAGAATAGAAGTAATACTAGTAAAATAGCTATGAATTTGGTTAACTGGAGTAATGTAATTGGCCTAAAATGGGAGTCAAAGTCGACAAAATCGCCAATGCGTAAATATTGCTGACACATCAAAATCCGCAAGAGCATAATTTCGTCAGTTTTCCATCAAATTTCATACTTTTTGTTTTATTACCTTCAGAAAAAGATTTTCTACCATTTCATAATAAAAAATAGCAATATTTTTTTGAAAATTCTTGGACCCTGGTGCACACTTTGAAATTTGGCCTCTGGACCCTGAAAGGGTTAACAAGTTGGCAATCTCCAACCAAGGCAAGGTGACCAAAAAAGAAAGAAAATCCCCAAAAAGAAAATACTTTAATTATCATTCAACACTATCACCTCACTCACACATAATCACTCTTTTGCAGAGGTGCTCAGAATACAACAGTTTAGAAGCATATACGTATAAAGATACACAACATATCCCTCCAAACTGCCAATATCCCAAACCCCTCCTTTACAGTGCAGGCATTGTACTTCCCATTTCCAGGACTCAAGTTCAGCTATATAAAAATAACCGATTTTCCTGAATCCCTTCACTAAATATTACCCTGCTCACACTCGAACAGCTCGTGAGGTCCCAAATACCATTTGTCTCCATTCACTCCTATCTAACACACTCATGCACGCTTGCTGGAAGTCCAAGCCCCTCGCCCACAGAACCTCCTTTACCCCCTCCCTCCAACCTTTTCAAGGATGACCCCTACCCCGCCTTCCTTCCCCTACAGATTTATACGCTCTCCATGTCATTCTACTTTGATCCATTCTCTCTAAATGACCAAACCACCTCAACAACCCCTCTTCAGCCCTCTGACTAATACTTTTATTAACTCCACACCTTCTCCAAATTTCCATACTCTGAATTTTCTGCATAATATTTACACCAAACATTGCCCTTAGACAGGACATCTCCACTGCCTCCAATCATCTCCTCGCTGCAGCATTTACAACCCAAGCTTCACACCCATATAAGAGTGTTGGTACCACTATGCTTTCATACATTCCTTTCTTTGCCTCCATAGATAACATTTTTTGTCTCCACAGATACCTCAACGCACCACTCACCTTTTTTCCTTCATCAGTTCTATGATTAACCTCATCCTTCATAAATCCATCAACTGACACGTCAACTCCCGAATATCTGAAAACATTCACTTCTTCCATACTACTCCTCTCCAGTTTGATATCCAGTTTTTATTTATCTAAATCATTTGATACCCTCATCACCATACGCTTTTCTATTTTCACTTTCAACTTTCTACCTTTACATACACTCCCAAACTCGTCCACTAACCTTTGCAATTTTTCTTTAGAATCTCCCATAAGCACAGTATCATCAGCAAAAGGTAACTGTGTCAATTCCCATTTTGAATTTGATTCCCCATAATTTAATCCCACCCCTCTCCCAAACACCCTAGCTTTTACTTCTTTTACAACCCCATCTATAAATATATTAAACAGCCATGGTGACATTACGCATCCCTGTCTAAGACCTACTTTTACCGGGAAGTAGTCTCCCTCTCTTTCTACACACCCTAACCTGAGCCTCACTATCCTCATAATATCTCTTTACAGCATTTAGTAACTTACCACATATTCCATATACTTGCAACATCTGCCACATTGCTCCCCTATCCACTCTATCATATGCCTTTTCCAAATCCATAAATGCAATAAAAACTTCCCTACCTTTATCTAAATACTGTTCGCATATATGCTTCAATGTCAACACTTGATCTACACATCCCCTACCCACTCTAAAACCTCCTTGCTCATCAGCAATCCTATGTTCTGTCTTGCCTCTAATTCTTTCAATAATAACCCTACTGTACACTTTTCCTGGTATACTCAGTAATTTTTGCTGGTATACTCTATAATTTTTACAGTTTCTTTTGTCCCCCTTCCCTTTATATAAAGGAATTATACATGCTCTCTGCCAATCCCTAGGTACCTTCCCCTCTTTCATACATTTATTAAACAAAAATACCAACCACTCCAACACTATATCCCCCCCTGCTTTTAACATTTCTGTCATGATCCAGTCAGTTCCAGCTGCTTTACCCCCTTTCATTCTACATAATGCCTCACGCACCTCCCCCACACTCGCATCCTGCTCTTCTTCACTCCTAAAAGAGGGTACACCTCCCTGGCCAGTGCATGAAATTACCACCTCTCTTTCTTCGTCGACATTTAAAAGTTCCTCAAAATATTCCCGCCATCTACCCTATACCTCCATTTCCCCATCTACTAACTCCCCTACTCTGTTTTTAACTGACAAATCCATTTGTTCCTTAGGCTTTCTTAACTTGTTTATCTCACCCCAAAGTTTTTTCTTATTTTCATCAAAATTTCTTGACAGTGCCTCTACCACTCTATCATCTGCTCTCCTTTTACACTCTCTCACCACTCTCTTCACCTTTCTTTTACTCTCCATATACTTTGCTCTTCTTATAACACTTCTGCTCTGTATAAACCTCTCATAAGCTACCTTTTTCCCTTTTATTACACCCTTTACTTCATCATTCCACCAATCACTCCTCCTTCCTCCTGCACCCACCCTCCTATAGCCACAAACTTCTGTCTCACATTCTAATACTGCATTTTTCAAACTATTCCAACCCTTTTCAACATCCCCCCTACTACTCATACTTGCACTAGCCCACCTTTCTGCCAATAGTCGCTTATATCTCACCCGAACTTCTTCCTCCCTTAGTTTATACACTTTCACCTCTCTCTTACTTGCTGTTGCCATTTTCCTTTTGTCCCATCTACCTCTTACTCTAACTGTAGCTACAACTAAATAATGATCCAATATTTCAGTTGCCCCTCTATAAACATGTACATCCTGAAGCCTACCCATCAACCTTTTATCCACCAATATATAATCTGACAAACTACTTTCATTACGTGCTATGTCATACCTTGTATATTTATTTATCCTCTTTTTCACAAAATATGTGTTACTTATTACCAAACCTCTTTCTACACATAGTTCAATTAAAGGCTCCCCATTTTCATTTACTCCTGGCACCCCAAATTTACCTACTACTCCCTCCACAACACTTTTACCCACTTTAGCATTGAAATCCCCAACCTTAAGTACCCTCACACTTGGTTCAAAACTCCTTACACACTCACTCAACAATTCCCAAAACCTCTCACTCTCTCCTCTACACTTCTCTCTTCTCCAGGTGCATATACGATTACTATAACCCAATTTTCACATCCAACCTTTATTTTACTCCACATAATCCTTGAGTGAATACATTTATACTCCTCTTTTCCTGCCATAGCTTATTGCTACTCCTTCTTTAGCTCTAATTATTTGAAACCCCTGGCCTAATCCCATTTACCTCTCTCCACTGAAACTTTCCCACTCCCTTCAGCTTTGTTTCACTTAGAGCCAGAACATCCAGCTTCTTCTCATTCATAGTATCCACAATCATCTCTTTATCATTTGCACAAGATCCACAGACATTCAGACATCCCACTTTGACAATTTTCTTCTTCTTCTTCTTCTTCTTCTTCTTTTTAGTAATCTTTACAGAAAAGGGGTTACTAGCCCATTGTTCCCGGCATTTTAGTTGACTTTTACAACACGCATGGCTTACGGAGGAAAGATTCTTATTCCTCTTCCCCATGGATATAAAAGGAAAAATAAGAACAAGAACTACTAAGATAAAAATCAAAGAAAACTCAGATGAGTGTGTATAAATAAACGTGTACATGTATGTGTAGTGTGACTTAAGTGTAAGCAGAAGTTGTAAAACATACCTATAATCTTGCATATTTATGAGACAGACAAAAGACACCAGCAATCCTACCATCATGTAAAACAATTACAGGCTCTTGTTTTACACTCACTTGGCAGGACGGTAGTACCTCCCTGGGTGGTTTCTGTCTACCAACCTACTACCTACTGTTCTTCTTTCTTTCAACACATCGGCCGTACCCCACCGAGGCGGGGTGGCCCAAAAGGAAAAATGAAAGTTTCTCCTTTTTTTTTTTTTTTTTTTTTTTTTTTTTAACAAACCGGCCGTATCCTACAGAGGCAGGGTGGCCCAAAAAGAAAAACGAAAGTTTCTCTTTTCAAATTTAGTAATTTATACGGGAGAAGGGGTTACTAGCCCTTTGCTCCCGGCATATTAGTCGCCTCTTACAACATGCATGGCTTACGGAGGAAGAATTCTGTTCCACATCCCCATGGAGATAAGAGGAAACAAACAAGAACAAGAACTAGAAAGAAAATAGCAGAAAGCCCAGAGGGGTGTGTATATATATATATATATATGCTTGTACACGTATGTGTAGTGTGACCTAAGTGTAAGTAGAAGTAGCAAGACGTACCTGTAATCTTGCATATTTATGAGACAGACAAAAGACACCAGCAGTCCTACCATCATGTAAAACAATTACAGGCTTTCGTGTTACACTCACTTGGCAGGTCGGTAGTACCTCCCTGGGTGGTTGCTGTCTACCGACCTACTACCTACTGTTATCACTTATAATTTGATAAGGGTTTAAGGCAGCCTGAAACATATTGGTAGTCTAATTTCACCTCTAGTTTGTGGGTTATTTGTTAATTGTTAACCCTGGTATTTTGACTATTCTTCAAATCCTGTAAGTAACTGTACATACCAAGAATTTTTGTTTGTATTTTGATGGTAATTTTAGTATTCCATGTTTTACACTGATTACTTAATATTGGTAACTCTTCATAGTGATGTTATCTTTAATTGTTATTAGGTGCTGATTTAAGCAAGTTGAAAAAAGATGTTTCGAACTTCACATCTCCTGTAATCCCCTCCACTGGTACTTGCTTGAATGGATCTGATAAGAGGATTCCTTTGAAGGTGTTAAAAGAAACCATTTCCTTGGTAAGAAAGCCTCATTACAACTTCTCAGTTTTTCAAAGAAACCATTAAAAAAAAAAAGATGAGTATCTATGGAATCTTAATGAGGAATGTACCAGAGTGTAATTGTACTAAAAAAATTTATATGTGGGTGCTGGGTATAGCTTGTAAAGAAGGAAATTGAAAGTGAACATAGAAAAGAGCAAAATGGTGAGAGTATCAGAAAGATTGGATGTCAGATGGAGTATGAAGGCAGTGCATATGTTCAGACATTTTAGAGGGGACATGTCAGCAGAAAAGTCTTATAAAAGATGAAGTAAACCATACAGTATATGAGGTGGGGGAGGGGGGGTAAAAGTAGGTGTTGAGGCATCTGTGAAAAGACAGAAATTTATCTAAACAGGTCAAAAAAGGGAATGTACCAGTGGATAGAGCTACCAACACTTTTATATGTGCTTTAAACGTTGCAGCATGACAAAGGCTAGAGGCAGTGGAGATGTGTTTGAGAGCAACATGTGATGTAACTTTTATGTAGAGAACTTAAAGATTACCATACAAGATTGTGTGAGGTTACCAGTAGTATAATTCACAGGGCTGAGGAGGGGTTGTTGAGATGGTTTGAAAATTTAAAGAGGATAGAGCAGAATAAGATGACTAAGTGGGTATATAAATCTGGTTGGAAGGAATGAGGGGTAAAGGTTACCCAGGAAGGGATGGGGGACCAGGTGATGGAAATTTTGAACATCTGACAGGCTTCTGTGAGTATGTTAGATTAGAGATAGTGGAGGCACATTGTTTTTATGACTTGATGGGCTGCTGAAGTGTGATCGAGGTAACATGATGGGATTCAGGAAAAAATCGGTTAGTTGGACTTGAGTCTGGGAGATGGGAAGTACAGGGCCTGCACTCTAAAGGAGAGGTGAGGATGTTGCAGTTCAGAGGATCATCTAAATTGCATTATCAACACATTTTTGGCAAGACAACAATTGAATGAATGATTGTAATTGTGTTTCCTTTTATTGGGTCACCCAGTCTCTGAGAGATGTAAAAGTATGTTAAAAGGAAAGACATATTCTTTACACGTTAGTGAGGAGGAGGCTGGACACAGTAGATCCCATGCTTGCGAGCAATGTGTCCCATGAATATTTTGTAGAGAATTTTAGGTCAGAAATTTTGAAACTGTTATGAAGTTACAAGAGGTAGTATAACTGAGATGATGGAGGAAGAACTGTTGATGTTCTTTGGTCATTTAGAAAATATGAAACAGAGTAGGATGACCTAGATGTAGGAATGTGGGGGATAAGGAAAGAGGGGATGGGTCATCCCAGGAAGGAAGAGAGGGTGTGAAGGAGGTTGTAAGTGGTATGGGCTTCAGCATCCATGAGGAGTGTATAAGCATATTAGATTGGAGTGAATGGAGACGAGTTTTTTTCAAAATTTGACATGTTGAAATGTGAGCTAGGTAATACTTATGAAGGGGTTCATGGAAACTCTTTAGTCATATTTGAATCCTGGAGGCAGGAAGTCAGTGCCCCACACTTGGTAGGAGAGGTGAGGATGTTGTAGTTAATCATTCAGTTGGAGGTAAATTGATAGATAAATACTGTATATACAGTAAATAGACAAAGAAAATGAGTGAGTTTATCTATGCTAGAAGAGGTAGTTAAACAAAATTATTTTCTAGATACTGCAGTTACAAGTGCTCCTACTCACCAAGAAGAAGTACGAAAGCAAGGATGCAGATAATTTAATCTGCATGTATCTTGCTATTGGTTTGGATCCCAGGATGATTGATGTTGGGATGGATAATCACATCGCTAATTGTGTGGCCAACACGCTCAGTCTTTATACTTCGGATGAGAGCTTCTACCAGGTTTTTGTTTGTTTATTTCTGTTACATTTTCACAGTAAACAGACTGTAGTTTCAGGTTTTTATCTTAATACAAAAAAAAAAAAGACATTTTCTCTGAAATGCTGAGAGGAATGAATGTTCCATATCTGGAATTTTATGACAATACTAAGCCCTTTCCATTTATTTTCTGATTAATAATCTTGTAGTTTTTCATTCTAAACACATTTGACAATTTAATTAAACAATAAGGATTATATTTTTATCTGTTGATAACTTCTAAACCAGAAAACACTACAAATCGGCCATCATTAATCCGGCATCATTGGGACCTGTAATGTGCCTGATTAGCGAGTTTGCCAGATCACAGAGTGGTTAGATTAGAATACTTATTTATCCTATCAGTAGAGACTGTGCTACATCTTCCTCATTTTCATCACTGCTTTCTCTTCCACTGGCTTGCTGCTGTGGAGTTACAACCATCTGCACAATTTCTGAGTCAGTATAATGATGAAATTTGAAATTATGCTAGCCGAAATTAGTGCTGGCTTACTGATGGAACAGGATAACTGATTACCAGATTAGTGATGGCCAGCCTGTATCTTTAAAAGTCACAAAAAAATTTATTCTGCATTTGAACCTCGTAGGAATAGACAGTCAGCCTAGCCTATATTATACGTCACACATGTCATTACCCATCAACTTGGCCTCAGTACAGTCCATTGCACATTTTTTCACTCAGTATAGGGAAAGGCCCTCTACTTTCCTAGCTAGTCATTGCTCATTTGTTACATCTGTCATCAGCTGGGAGTAGAGCAATGCTGTAACACAAAGTCAACATCATTGCCCTGTAGCATACATGGGATTTTCTGGCATAACTTGCAGTTGTGGCTTATAAAGCAGTGATTACTGTACCAAGCAAGCAGTGTAAATCCTTCGTTATAAAAACTGCAGAAGTCAACCTGCTTATTAGTATATTAATACAGTGGAACCTCAAAAATCGAACTGCTCCCAACTCAACCAATTATGTAATTGTATTTTTGTAAGTGCTTTTATAAGTGTATTTTTGAGGGTCTGAAATGGACTAATCTAATTTATATTATTCCTGATAGGAATAAATTCATTCGGTAACGGCACTCGGACAACCTTCTAGACTGAAGAAAGTTCGATATTTGAGGTTCATTGTTATTAAATATTGTATTACAAAATTTAGGCTGATTCATATTATGTTAAAGTTAGCAAGGTTAACTAGTCCTAAAACTTGTAGGCCAGTTCTCTGTCCACTAGACCACACAGGCATTTTACATTTTTGCATGTCAGTAACAATGGATTTAAAAGGACTTGTGCTAGATTGTATTGCAAGTGATTTGTCAAACTCAACCAATTATGTAATTGTATTTTTGTAACTGCTTTTATAAGTGTATTTTTGAGGGTCTGAAATGGACTAAGGTAGTAGGTTGGTAGACAGCAACCACCCAGGGAAGTACTACCGTCCTGCCAGCTCAGACATTGAGGACATCAAGTATGAAAGTCCCCTAGGAGCTAGCGACCACGTGGTTCTGTGCTTTGAATACATAGTAGAGCTGCAAGTGGAGAGAATAACAGGAGTAGAATGGGAAAAACCTGACTATAAAAGAGGGGACTACATAGGGTTGAAGAACTTCCTGCGGGAGGTCCAGTGGGACAGAGAACTGGCAGGAAAGCCAGTAAATGAAATGATGAAATATGTAGCAACAAAATGCAAGGAGGCAGTGGAAAGGTTCATTCCCAAGGGAAACAGTAACAACGGGAAGACCAGAACAAGCCCCTGGTTCACCCGACGGTGTAAGGAGGCAAAAACAAAGTGCAATAGAGAATGGAAAAAGTACAGAAGGCAGAGAACACACGAAAATAGGGAGATCAGTCGCAGAGCCAGGAATGAGTACGCACAGGTAAGGAGGGAGGCCCAGCGACAGTATGAAAATGACATAGCATCGAGAATCAAGACTGACCCGAAACTGTTGTATAGCCACATCAGGAGGAAGACAACAGTCAAAGACCAGGTGATCAGATTAAGGACAGAAGGTGGAGAACTCACAAGAAATGATCAGGAGGTATGCGAGGAGCTGAACAGGAGATTTAAGGAAGTTTTTACAGTAGAGACAGGAAGGGCTGTGGGAAGACAGAACAGAAGGGAACATCAAGAGGGAATATACCAACAAGTGTTGGATGACATACGAACAACTGAGGAGGAGGTGAAGAAGCTCTTAAGTGACCTTGACACCTCAAAGGCGATGGGACCGGACAACATCTCCCCATGGGTCCTTAGAGAAGGAGCAGAGATGCTGTGTGTGCCTCTAACCACAATCTTCAACACATCCCTTGAAACTGCGCAACTACCTGAGAAATGGAAGACAGCTAATGTAGTCCCCATATTTAAGAAAGGAAACAGAAACGAGGCACTAAACTACAGACCTGTGTCTCTGACATGTATCGTGTGCAAAGTCATGGAGAAGATTATCAGGAGGAGAGTGGTCGAACACCTGGAAAGGAACAAGATTATAAATGAAAACCAGCATGGGTTCATGGAAGGCAAATCTTGTATCACAAACCTCCTGGAGTTTTATGACAAGGTAACAGAAGTAAGACACGAGAGAGAGGGTTGGGTAGATTGCGTTTTCCTAGACTGCAGGAAGGCCTTTGACACAGTTCCACACAAGAGATTAGTGCAGAAGCTGGAGGATCAGGCACACGTAAAAGGAAGGGCACTGCAATGGATAAGGGAATACCTGACAGGGAGGCAGCAACGAGTCATGGTACGTGAAGAGGTATCACAGTGGGCGCCTGTTACGAGCGGGGTCCCACAGGGGTCAGTTCTAGGACCAGTGCTATTTTTGATATATGTGAACGACATGATGGAAGGAATAGACTCTGAAGTGTCCCTGTTCGCAGATGACGTGAAGTTGATGAGAAGAATTAAATCGGACGAGGATGAGGCAGGACTGCAAAGAGACCTGGAGAGGCTGGACATGTGGTCCAGTAACTGGCTTCTCGAATTCAATCCAGCCAAATGCAAAGTCATGAAGATTGGGGAGGGGCAAAGAAGACCGCAGACAGAGTATAGGCTAGGTGGACAAAGACTACAGACCTCACTCAGGGAGAAAGACCTTGGGGTGACCATAACACCGAGCACATCACCGGAGGCACACATCAACCAAATAACCGCTGCAGCATACGGGCGCCTGGCAAACCTGAGAATAGCGTTCCGATACCTTAATAAGGAATCGTTCAAGACACTGTACACTGTGTATGTTAGGCCCATACTGGAGTATGCAGCACCAGTCTGGAACCCACACCTGGTCAAGCACGTCAAGAAGTTAGAGAAAGTACAAAGGTTTGCAACAAGGCTAGTCCCAGAGCTCAAGGGAATGTCGTACGAGGAAAGGTTAAGGGAAATCGGACTGACGACACTGGAGGACAGAAGGGTCAGGGGAGACATGATAACGACATACAAGATACTGCGGGGAATAGACAAGGTGGACAGAGATAGGATGTTCCAGAGAGGGGACACAGGGACAAGGGGTCACAACTGGAAGCTGAAGACTCAGACGAGTCACAGGGACGTTAGGAAGTATTTCTTCAGTCACAGAGTTGTCAGCAAGTGGAATAGCCTAGCAAGTGAAGTAGTGGAGGCAGGAACCATACATAGTTTTAAGAAGAGGTATGACAAAGCTCAGGAAGCAGAGAGAGAGAGGATCCAGTAGCGATCAGTGAAGAGGCGGGGCCAGGAGCTGAGTCTCGACCCCTGCAACCACAATTAGGTGAGTACAATTAGGTGAGTACATACATCTAGGTTTTTCTCCTTTTTCTAAATAGCTCTTGTTCCTCTTTATTTCTTCTATTGTCCATGGGGAAGTGGAAAAGAATCTTTCCTCCGTAAGCCATGCGTGTCGTATGAGGCGACTAAAATGCCGGGAGCAATGGGCTAGTAACCCCTTCTCCTGTAGACATTTACTAAAAAAGAGAAGTAGAAAAACTTTATAAAACTGGGATGCTTAAATGTGCGTGGATGTAGTGCGGATGACAAGAAACAGATGATTGCTGATGTTATGAATGAAAAGAAGTTGGATGTCCTGGCCCTAAGCGAAACAAAGCTGAAGGGGGTACGGGAGTTTCGGTGGGGGGAAATAAATGGGATTAAATCTGGAGTATCTGAGAGAGTTAGAGCAAAGGAAGGGATAGCAGTAATGTTGAATGATCAGTTATGGAAGGAGAAAAGAGAATATGAATGTGTAAATTCAAGAATTATGTGGATTAAAGTCAAGGTTGGATGCGAGAAGTGGGTCATAATAAGCGTGTATGCACCTGGAGAAGAGAGGAATGCAGAGGAGAGAGAGAGATTTTGGGAGATGTTAAGTGAATGTATAGGAGCCTTTGAACCAAGTGAGGGAGTAATTGTGGTAGGGGACCTGAATGCTAAAGTAGGAGAAACTTTTAGAGAGGGTGTGGTAGGTAAGTTTGGGGTGCCAGGTGTAAATGATAATGGGAGCCCTTTGATTGAACTTTGTATAGAAAGGGGTTTAGTTATAGGTAATACATATTTTAAGAAAAAGAGGATAAATAAATATACAAGATATGATGTAGGGCGAAATGACAGTAGTTTGTTGGATTATGTATTGGTAGATAAAAGACTGTTGAGTAGACTTCAGGATGTACATGTTTATAGAGGGGCCACAGATATATCAGATCACTTTCTAGTTGTAGCTACACTGAGAGTAAAAGGTAGATGGGATACAAGGAGAATAGAAGCATCAGGGAAGAGAGAGGTGAAGGTTTATAAACTAAAAGAGGAGGCAGTTAGGGTAAGATATAAACAGCTATTGGAGGATAGATGGGCTAATGAGAGCATAGGCAATGGGGTCGAAGAGGTATGGGGTAGGTTTAAAAATGTAGTGTTAGAGTGTTCAGCAGAAGTTTGTGGTTACAGGAAAGTGGGTGCGGGAGGGAAGAGGAGCGATTGGTGGAATGATGATTTGAAGAGAGTAATAAGGGAGAAAAAGTTAGCATATGAGAAGTTTTTACAAAGTAGAAGTGATGCAAGAAGGGAAGAGTATATGGAGAAAAAGAGAGAGGTTAAGAGAGTGGTGAAGCAATGTAAAAGGAGAGCAAATGAGAGAGTGGGTGAGATGTTATCAACAAATTTTGTTGAAAATAAGAAAAAGTTTTGGAGTGAGATTAACAAGTTAAGAAAGCCTAGAGAACAAATGGATTTGTCAGTTAAAAATAGGAGAGGAGAGTTATTAAATGGAGAGTTAGAGGTATTGGGAAGATGGAGGGAATATTTTTGAGGAATTGTTAAATGTTGATGAAGATAGGGAAGCTGTGATTTCGTGTATAGGGCAAGGAGGAATAACATCTTGTAGGAGTGAGGAAGAGCCAGTTGTGAGTGTGGGGGAAGTTCGTGAGGCAGTAGGTAAAATGAAAGGGGGTAAGGCAGCCGGGATTGATGGGATAAAGATAGAAATGTTAAAAGCAGGTGGGGATATAGTTTTGGAGTGGTTGGTGCAATTATTTAATAAATGTATGGAACAGGGTAAGGTACCTAGGGATTGGCAGAGAGCATGCATAGTTCCTTTGTATAAAGGCAAAGGGGATAAAAGAGAGTGCAAAAATTATAGGGGGATAAGTCTGTTGAGTATACCTGGCAAAGTGTATGGTAGAGTTATTATTGAAAGAATTAAGAGTAAGACGGAGAATAGGATAGCAGATGAACAAGGAGGCTTTAGGAAAGGTAGGGGGTGTGTGGACCAGGTGTTTACAGTGAAACATATAAGTGAACAGTATTTAGATAAGGCTAAAGAGGTCTTTGTGGCATTTATGGATTTGGAAAAGGCGTATGACAGGGTGGATAGGGGGGCAATGTGGCAGATGTTGCAGGTGTATGGTGTAGGAGGTAGGTTACTGAAAGCAGTGAAGAGTTTTTATGAGGATAGTGAGGCTCAAGTTAGAGTATGTAGGAAAGAGGGAAATTATTTCCCAGTAAAAGTAGGCCTTAGACAAGGATGTGTGATGTCACCGTGGTTGTTTAATATATTTATAGATGGGGTTGTAAGAGAAGTAAATGCGAGGGTCTTGGCAAGAGGCGTGGAGTTAAAAGATAAAGAATCACACATAAAGTGGGAGTTGTCACAGTTGCTCTTTGCTGATGACACTGTGCTCTTGGGAGATTCTGAAGAGAAGTTGCAGAGATTGGTGGATGAATTTGGTAGGGTGTGCAAAAGAAGAAAATTGAAAGTGAATACAGGAAAGAGTAAGGTTATGAGGATAACAAAAAGATTAGGTGATGAAAGATTGGATATCAGATTGGAGGGAGAGAGTATGGAGGAGGTGAATGTATTCAGATATTTGGGAGTGGACGTGTCAGCGGATGGGTCTATGAAAGATGAGGTGAATCATAGAATTGATGAGGGGAAAAGGGTGAGTGGTGCACTTAGGAGTCTGTGGAGACAAAGAACTTTGTCCTTGGAGGCAAAGAGGGGAATGTATGAGAGTATAGTTTTACCAACACTCTTATATGGGTGTGAAGCATGGGTGATGAATGTTGAAGCGAGGAGAAGGCTGGAGGCAGTGATGTCATGTCTGAGAGCAATGTGTGGTGTGAATATAATGCAGAGAATTCGTAGTTTGGAAGTTAGGAGGAGGTGCGGGATTACCAAAACTGTTGTCCAGAGGGCTGAGGAAGGGTTGTTGAGGTGGTTCGGACATGTGGAGAGAATGGAGCGAAACAGAATAACTTCAAGAGTGTATCAGTCTGTAGTGGAAGGAAGGCGGGGTAGGGGTCGGCCTAGGAAAGGTTGGAGGGAGGGGGTAAAGGAGGTTTTGTGTGCGAAGGGCTTGGACTTCCAGCAGGCATGCATGAGCGTGTGAGAGTGTGAGCAAAGTAACATTTTTGAAGAGATTCAGGGAAACCGGCAGGCCGGACTTGAGTCCTGGAGATGGGAAGTACAGTGCCTGCACTCTGAAGGAGGGGTGTTAATGTTGCAGTTTAAAAACTGTAGTGTAAAGCACCCTTCTGGCAAGGCAGTGATGGAGTGAATGATGATGAAAGTTTTTCTTTTTCGGGCCACCCTGCCTTGGTGGGAATCGGCCAGTGTGATAATAAAAAAAAATAAATAATAATATTGTCAAACTCTACACAGAAATGAGGTTTTCAGCCTTAAAAATGTTGTATTTAGCAAGAATATTTTTGGCTATTTTTCAGAGGTGTTGATTGAAATATTTATTTTGAAAAAATAAAAAAAGTTTGTAATTAGAAAGATAAAGTGTGAGAGAAGATGTGTTACTGGCACACTTATTCCAGTATGTGCCTGAGGATTATTTTTTATTTTTTTTATTTATTATCACACTGGCCGATTCCCACCAAGGCAGGGGGGGGGGCCGAAAAAGAAAAACTTTCACCATCATTCACTCCATCACTGTCTTGCCAGAAGGGTGCTTTACACTAGTTTTTAAACTGCAACATTAACACCCCTCCTTCAGAGTGCAGGCACTGTACTTCCCATCTCCAGGACTCAAGTCCGGCCTGCCGGTTTCCCTGAACCCCTTCATAAATGTTACTTTGCTCACACTCCAACAGCACGTCAAGTATTAAAAACCATTCATCTCCATTCACTCCTATCAAACACGCTCACGCACACCTGCTGGAAGTCCAAGCCCCTCGCACACAAAACCTCCTTTACCCCCTCCCTCCAACCTTTCCTAGGCCGACCCCTACCCCGCCTTCCTTCCACTACAGACTGATACACTCTTGAAGTCATTCTGTTTCGCTCCATTCTCTCTACATGTCCGAACCACCTCAACAACCCTTCCTCAGCCCTCTGGACAACAGTTTTGGTAATCCCGCACCTCCTCCTAACTTCCAAACTACGAATTCTCTGCATTATATTCACACCACACATTGCCCTCAGACATGACATCTCCACTGCCTCCAGCCTTCTCCTCACTGCAACATTCATCACCCACGCTTCACACCCATATAAGAGTATTGGTAAAACTATACTCTCATACATTCCCCTCTTTGCCTCCAAGGACAAAGTTCTTTGTCTCCACAGACTCCTAAGTGCACCACTCACCCTTTTCCCCTCATCAATTCTATGATTCACCTCATCTTTCATAGACCCATCCGCTGACACGTCCACTCCCAAATATCTGAATACATTCACCTCCTCCATACTCTCTCCCTCCAATCTTAATACAGGATATACTGTATTAAAAAAAAAAAGTTAATTTTATTGACTAAGGGTTACTGCATTTTTTATAATTTACATATGAACATCATGCTGTATTGGCAGGTTAGTTTCAATGTCAGCTTTCAGTAGACCAGTGAATATGAATTTAACAAGGGTATTATTTATGTCACTCCATTAATTATATAATACTCTATATTGCATTAACTAAAATTATTTTATTACAGTATGTTCAGAGTCTAGCAAAAAACATTATAGAGTATGGCAAGTTTGACCACCTCAATGTCTCCCATATTTGCTCTATGTATTTGTCGTATACTGCTACTCACTATGGAAGAGCACTCCGATCAGCTGTTGCAATTATTCAAGCACAGATCAGCCTGCAGAGAGAGGAGTTAAATATTTTTGATGTGGTTGATGTAAGTGAACTTCAAAATTTATTATGGTTTTCATTTATATTTCCAAGAATTTTCATGTTTCAAGTTGTCATGTTTACAGTGCATGCACTCTAAAGGACAGGTTTGGGATATTTGCTGTTTAGTGACATCTAAATTGTTGTATCTGTGCAACTCTGACAAGACAGTGATAGTGTGAATGATCAAATTAAATCAAATCAAATCCTTTATTTCTTTGTACAGTACAGTGTGTAGTTTACATTTTTTTTATTTATTATCACACTGGCCGATTCCCACCAAGGCAGGGTGGCCCGAAAAAGAAAAACTTTCACCATCATTCACTCCATCACTGTCTTGCCAGAAGGGTGCTTTACACTACAGTTTTTAAACTGCAACATTAACACCCCTCCTTCAGAGTGCAGGCACTGTACTTCCCATCTCCAGGACTCAAGTCCGGCCTGACGGTTTCCCTGAACCCCTTCATAAATGTTACTTTGCTCACACTCCAACAGCACGTCAAGTATTAAAAACCATTTGTCTCCATTCACTCCTATCAAACACGCTCACGCATGCCTGCTGGAAGTCCAAGCCCCTCGCACACAAAACCTCCTTTACCCCCTCCCTCCAACTTTTCCTAGGCCGACCCCTACCCCGTCTTCCTTCCACTACAGACTGATACACTCTTGAAGTTATTCTGTTTCGCTCCATTCTCTCCACATGTCCGAACCACCTCAACAACCCTTCCTCAGCCCTCTGGACAACAGTTTTGGTAATCCCGCACCTCCTCCTAACTTCCAAACTACGAATTCTCTGCATTATATTCACACCACACATTGCCCTCAGACATGACATCTCCACTGCCTCCAGCCTTCTCCTCTCTGCAACATTCATCACCCATGCTTCACACCCATATAAGAGCATTGGTAAAACTATACTCTCATACATTCCCCTCTTTGCCTCCAAGGACAAAGTTCTTTGTCTCCACAGACTCCTAAGTGCACCACTCACTCTTTTCCCCTCATCAATTCTATGATTCACCTCATCTTTCATAGACCCATCCGCTGACACGTCTACTCCCAAATATCTGAATACATTCACCTCCTCCATACTCTCTCCCTCCAATCTGATATTCAATCTTTCATCACCTAATCTTTTTGTTATCCTCATAACCTTACTCTTTCCTGTATTCACCTTTAATTTTCTTCTTTTGCACACCCTACCAAATTCATCCACCAATCTCTGCAACTTCTCTTCAGAATCTCCCAAGAGCACAGTGTCATCAGCAAAGAGCAGCTGTGACAACTCGCACTTTGTGTGTGATTCTTTATCTTTTAACTCCACGCCTCTTGCCAAGACCCTCGCATTTACTTCTCTTACAACCCCATCTATAAATATATTAAACAACCACGGTGACATCACACATCCTTGTCTAAGGCCTACTTTTACTGGGAAAAAAATTCCCTCTTTCCTACATACTCTAACTTGAGCCTCACTATCCTCGTAAAAACTCTTCACTGCTTTCAGTAACCTACCTCCTACACCATACACTTGCAACATCTGCCACATTGCCCCCCTATCCACCCTGTCATACACCTTTTCCAAATCCATAAATGCCACAAAGACCTCTTTAGCCTTATCTAAATACTGTTCACTTATATGTTTCACTGTAAACACCTGGTCCACACACCCCCTACCTTTCCTAAAGCCTCCTTGTTCATCTGCTATCCTATTCTCCATCTTACTCATAATTCTTTCAATAATAACTCTACCATACACATTACCAGGTATACTCAGCAGACTTATCCCCCTGTAATTTTTGCACTCTCTTTTATCCCCTTTGCCTTTATACAAAGGAACTATGCATGCTCTCTGCCAATCCCTAGGTACCTTACCCTCTTCCATACATTTATTAAATAATTGCACCAACCACTCCAAAACTATATCCCCACCTGCTTTTAACATTTCTATCTTTATCCCATCAATCCCGGCTGCCTTACCCCCTTTCATTTTACCTACTGCCTCACGAACTTCCCCCACACTCACAACTGGCTCTTCCTCACTCCTACAAGATGTTATTCCTCCTTGCCCTATACACGAAATCACAGCTTCCCTATCTTCATCAACATTTAACAATTCCTCAAAAATATTCCCTCCATCTTCCCAATACCTCTAACTCTCCATTTAATAACTCTCCTCTCCTATTTTTAACTGACAAATCCATTTGTTCTCTAGGCTTTCTTAACTTGTTAATCTCACTCCAAAACTTTTTCTTATTTTCAACAAAATTTGTTGATAACATCTCACCCACTCTCTCATTTGCTCTCTTTTTACATTGCTTCACCACTCTCTTAACCTCTCTCTTTTTCTCCATATACTCTTCCCTCCTTGCATCACTTCTACTTTGTAAAAACTTCTCATATGCTAACTTTTCCTCCCTTACTACTCTCTTTACATCATCATTCCACCAATCGCTCCTCTTCCATCCCGCACCCACTTTCCTGTAACCACAAACTTCTGCTGAACACTCTAACACTACATTTTTAAACCTACCCCATACCTCTTCGACCCCATTGCCTATGCTCTCATTAGCCCATCTATCTTCCAATAGCTGTTTATATCTTACCCTAACTGCCTCCTCTTTTAGTTTATAAACCTTCACCTCTCTCTTCCCTAATACGTACTTCTATTCTCCTTGTATCCCATCTACCTTTTACTCTCAGTGTAGCTACAACTAGAAAGTGATCTGATATATCTGTGGCCCCTCTATAAACATGTACATCCTGAAGTCTACTCAACAGTCTTTTATCTACCAATACATAATCCAACAAACTACTGTCATTTCACCCTACATCATATCTTGTATACTTATTTATCCTCTTTTTCTTAAAATATGTATTACCTATAACTAAACCCCTTTCTATACAAAGTTCAATCATAGGGCTCCCATTATCATTTACACCTGGCACCCCAAACTTACCTACCACACCCTCTCTAAAAGTTTCTCCTACTTTAGCATTCAGGTCCCCTACCACAATTACTCTCTCACTTGGTTCAAATAATAAATAATAAAATATTGTCAAGCGCAAAGAAAGGCACTAGCTTGCATGAGCATTTTGGGCAGACTAATTCTAATGCTTACAGGCTACTTAACCCTTTCAGGGTCCGTCCCGTAGATCTACGGCTTTATGTTCAGGGTCCAAACCGTAGATCTACGCCATGAGCTCAGCTCACTCTGATAAACTGTGAGTGGTACATTTGGGCCTAAATATGAGAGAATACATCTATGTGGTATGTGTGCACCACATAAAACAGATCCTACAGCACACTGTGTATAATGAGAGAAAAAAAATGAAATCATGATTTTTCGATTAAAACAGCAACTTTGCAGTGTTTTTTCGTATGTTTTTTATAGTTGTATTTCCGATTTCTTGGTCTCATTTGATAGAATGGAAGACATATTACAGAAATAGAGATGATTTTGATTGGTTTTAGCACTGGAAATGGCTTGAAACTGAGCTCAAAGTAGCAGAAATGTTAAATTTTTGCCGATATTCAAGAGTAAACAAACGACCTCACACATCTAATACACATCAGCTGGTGGGTCTAATATACATTCACAAATATGGTGATGATATTTATACAATTATTACAGTATTGCATAACAGTAAATCTTCTATTTTTTGGTGTGAATAAAAATTCATTGTGAATAAAAAATCAAAATGGAATTTATTTGTAAAGCCTCAAAACATAACTAATGAACAGAGGAAATGTTAGTTTAGTGCCAGGAATGCTTACATTGTTCATTCTGGACCCTATTTTGAAATTGGAATATTTTGAACTTTGTGTTAAAATGGCCAAATTAACAATTTCCGATCACTTTATTTTGTAGTTGAAACAGTTGACTTGGCGATTTCTTGTGCTCAATCGATAGAATAGAAGTAATACTAGTGAAATAGCTAAGAATTTGGTTGACTGGAATAATGTAATTGGCCCAAAATGGGAGTCAAAGTCGGCAAAATCGCCGATTCGTAAATATCGCTGACACATCAAAATTCGCGAGAGCATAATTTCGTCAATTTTCCACCAAATTTCGTACTTTTTGTTTTATTACCTTCACAAAAAGATTCTCTACGATTTCATAAGAAAAAATAACAAATTTTTTTTTTTAAAATTCTTGGACACTGGTGCGTGACTCCAGATTTGGGCCTTGGACCCTGAAAGGGTTAAAACTAGAAATGGGTTACAGAGTGTTAAATTTTAATTATGTATTGTTACAGCAAAATTAATAATTAATTAAATTAATAATTAATAAAATTCATATTAGAGATTTAGCAAAGTATATTATACAGTACTTAGTACAATTTACATTAGTACAATAATACAATTTTAAGTGTGTATTTAATCCCTAAAATTCATTTAGTGATTTCAGTGGTTTCAGGCATAGTTTAGTGTTGGTGTATTTAAATTTGGGAGATGAGGTGATTTTTTATTTTAGCCCTAAATTAATGGCAGAAAGGGGACTTTTTACTGGTTGGGACCCTTCATGTGCATTGCACTTTTGCATAGGGTGAGTGTCACGAGTGATGCCAGAGAGAGTTTGTGCCTATTGTTGTGCCTGTGTATTCTTTTGTAACTATCAAAGAGAAGTTTGAGAGGAGGGTTTATATTGGAGTTTAATTTTCTATATATGTATGTAGTAGGCAGAGTAATATGAGTGCATATTTTGTGTATTAAGCAAGTTCAAATTCATGAAGAGTGGAGGGCTGTGTTATTAATGGTTTAAGGTGATTAGTCATAGTACATCCCCATGCACAAATACCACAGGCGAGGTAAGGGTAAATTAGAGGGTGGTATAGTGTAATTATTGCCGTTTGGGGTACACAGTACCGTATCTTGGCAAGGATGCTTGCTGTTTTGGAGATCTTGGCTATATGTTGGATGTGGGTCTGAATTTAAAGTTGCAGTCAAGGTGAAGACCTAAAAAAATTTGTCCTCAGTGTGTCTTGTAATGGGGGAACCATTGATCAATATGTTAAGTTGGATATTTGAAGCCCTGTTTCTAAACAGCATGAAGTAGGTTTTGTCTAATTGAGAGTGAGTTTGTTGGTCATCATCCACATAGATATTTTTAGTAGCTCATTGTTAACACTGTCACTAAGCACAGTTGAGTTGGAATGGGAGAAGACATAAATAGTGTCATCTGCAAATAGAGCTGGTTTAACCTCTTGAGGGTCATTGCTGTAGATCTACAGTTTTGAACTCTGGGTCAGTGCCATAGAACTACACCATGAGCTCAGCTCACTCAGATTAGCTGTGTGTGCTAAATTTGGGCCTAGATATGAGAGAATGGGTCTTTGGTAAGTGTACACCACATAAAAAATCCTGCAACACATAGTGCATGATGGGAAAAAACGACAACTGTGTTTTTGGTTTAAAACAGTGAATTTGCAGTGTACTTTCATATAGTTTTTATGGTTGTATTCATGGTTTCTTGGTCTCATTTGATAGAATGGAAGATGTATTACAGAACTAGAGATGATTTTGATTGGTTTCAGGACTGAAAATAGCTTGAAATTGAGCTCAAAATAGTGAAAATATTCTGTTTTTCCTATATTCCACAGTAAACAAATCATGTAACTCGTTCAATACACGTCCACTGGTCAGTCTGATATGTGTTCACGAATGCACTGACATTATTTATAGTTATTACAGTAATGCAGTAGTCTGCATAACGGTAAATCTAATATTTTTTTATGTGAATGAAAATTCAAAATGGACTTCATGTGTAAAGCCTGGGAACATAACTAATGAACAGAGGAAACATTATTTTAGTGCCATTAATACCTGCATTGTTTATCCTAGACCCTATTTTGAAGTTTATGTGAAATTGGCCAAATTACTAATTTCTGATCACTTTATTAGGTAGTTGAAATAGTTGACTGGGTGGTTTCTTGTGCTCAATCAATAAAATGGAAGGCACACTCTTGAAATAGCTAAGAATTTGATCAATTGGAACAATGTAATTGGTCTAAAATAGGACTCAAATTGGGCAAAATTGCTGATGCGTAAATACTCCTGACACAGCAAAATTCGCGATAGCGTAATTTCATCAGTTCTCCATTAAATTTCATACTCTTTTGTTACAGTACATTCAAAAAAATATTCTCTACCATTTCATAAGAAAAAAAAAAAAATTTTTAATTCTTGGACCCTGTGGACAAGTTTCAGATCGGGGGTCTGGACCCTGAAAGGGTTAAGGAGATAAGATGTGTTGGGGAGATCATTGATGTAAATGAGGAAGAGCAGAGGGCCAAGGACACTGCCCATTGGTACTCCAACGGTTATAGGCTGATTGAACTTTGTATGGAAATGGATTTGGTAATAAGTAATACATATTTAACAAAAAAAGGATAAAAAAGTATACAAGATATGATACAGGGCATAATGACTGTAGTAGTTTGTTGGACTGTGTATTGGTAGATAAAATACTGATGGGTAGACTTCAGGATGTGCATCTTAATAGAGGGGCCAGAGATATATCAGATCATTTTTTAGTTGTAGCTACAGTGAGAGTAAAAGGTAGATGGGATACAAGGAGAATGGCATCAGCAAGTAAAAGAGAGGTGAATTTATAAGCTAAAGGATGAGGCAATTAGGGTAAGATATAAACAACTATTGGAAGAAAGATGGGCTAGTGAGAGTATGGGCAACCAGGTTGATGAGGTATAGGATAGATTTAAGAATGTAGTGTTCAGCAGAAGTGTGTGGTTACAGGAAAGTGGGTGCAGGAGGGAAAAAGAAAAGCAATTGGTAGAATAATGAAAAAGTTGGCAAATGAGAGGTTTTTACAAAGTTTTTACAAATGTATTAATAATTTTCTAAAAAAGACCCAATACCTCTATAACAAGCACTGCCCTAAAAAAACTAAACAGATGACAGCTAAGAGACTGAACAGTCCCTGGTTAACACCCAGCATTCTCAAATCCATAAATACAAAACACCAATATGAAAAACAGTACAGAATGGGTCACATAACCAGAGACCAAACAAAACGTTACTCGTCAATCCTAACCAGCCTGATAAGAAGGGCAAAAAAATTGTATTATGAGAACAGATTATCCAACTTACGAGGTGATATAAAAAAGACCTGGAAAACCCTATCAGAAATTCTAGGAACAAAAAAGTTATCACGAAATAGTGAAATAAAATTAGCAAAATCAGATGAACCCCAACTCCCACCAACAGAAACAGCAAATAGACTCAATGGCTTCTTCTCCACTATAGGACAAAACCTTGCCAATAAAATCCCAAGCTCAGATACCCCACCAAATGACTACCTCACCGGCAACTACCCGAACACACTGTTCCTAGCTCCGACTAACCCATACGAAGTCTCCCTTATTATCAACACACTAAAAAACAAGGCAGGAGATTTAAATACCTTACCACCCTTTATATACAAAAAAGTGTCACAAGTGCTATCACCAATCATTGCAACACTCTTTAACAAATCCATTGAATCCTCCACCTTCCCTACAGTACTCAAAATAGCAAGGGTCACCCCGATCCACAAAGGAGGAGACCAAACAGAGTTGAATAACTATAGGCCAATATCCAACTTACACCCTCTCTCAAAAATCTTCGAAAAATTAATTCATAAACGAATCTACTCCTACCTTATCTCCCAAAACATACTCAACCCCTGCCGATTTGGATTCAGGCCAAATAAAAATACTAATGATGCTATTATACACATGCTAGAACATATATACACTGCAATAGAGAAAAAAGAAGTCCCACTGGGGATCTTCATTGACTTACGTAAAGCTTTTGATACAGTTAACCATGACTTGCTCCACGTAAAATTGTCACATTATGGTATAAGAGGGCACTCCCTCAACTACCTCAAGTCATACCTCAGCAACAGAAGCCAATATGTGTATGCAAATGGGGCAAACTCTTCTGCACAACCAATTACAGTTGGTGTCCCACAGGGAAGTGTCCTTGGCCCTCTTCTCTTTCTCCTATACATAAATGACCTACCAAATGCTTCGCAATTACTCAAACCCACACTATTTGCAGATGACACTACATACGTCTTCTCCCACCCGAGCCCAGTCACGCTAGCCAATACTGTAAATACCGAATTACAGAAAATATCTACCTGGATGAGGACTAACAAACTTACACTAAACATTGACAAAACCTACTTCATTCAGTTTGGTAACAGAGCTACAGATGTCCCTCTTAACATAATGATAAACGGATCACCTATCACAAAGCTAACAGAGGGAAAATTCTTAGGAATCCACCTTGATAATAGACTCAAATTTCATACACATATACAACAAATTTCTAAGAAAATTTCCAAGACTGTAGGCATACTATCGAAGATACGGTACTATGTTCCACAGTCAGCCCTCCTGGCCCTATATCACTCTCTTATTTACCCCTATCTCATCTATGGAATTTGTGCATGGGGCTCAACAACAAGTAACCATCTCAGACCACTAATTACCCAACAAAAGGCTGCAGTTAGAATGATAACAAATTCTCACTATAGGCAGCACACTCCACCAATATTCAATACACTAAACCTACTCACCATACAAAACATCCATACTTATTACTGCACCTATTACATACATAGAACACTTAACTCTGATATTAACCCTCCCCTCAAACATCTCCTTGCCAACCTCAACAGAACACATGACCATAACACAAGGCACAGATCACTCTTTGATGTTCCTCGTGTCCATCTCACACTATGCAAAAACTCAATGCACATAAAAGGCCCTAAAATCTGGAATTCATTACCTGTAAATATAAAAGAAACACTACCTGTTTATAAATTCAAGTCTCTTCTCAAAGATCACTTACCCAAAACCAAATAAATACTGAATAACTGAACCTTATAAATTGTATATCTTAAATGTTTCTCACAATTATATCACATAAATGTTAAACCTAAAACCCAATCTAACTTTATTATTTTTTAAATACACTACCTAACAGAATACTCCATTCTACTGAATGTACAACAATGCATACAACCATATGACCTGTCTTTGTAATACATTAAAGTTTTATCACTGATTTCATCATTGCTTAGTTAATCTTAAGTTAATTTTAAGCCAGCCCGTAATGCTATGCATAGTATAAGTGGCTTTGGCATGCTGCTCTTATCTGTATTTTTTGTACCTCTGTATGTGTGCTCAAATTTTAAATAAATAAATAAATAAATAAATAAATAAATAAATAAATAAGTGATATAAGGAGGGGGAAGTATATGGAGAGAAAAAGAGAGGTTAAGAGAGTGTGGAAGGAATATAAAAGGAGACCAAGTGAGAGAGTGGGTGAGATGCTGTAAATAAATTTTGCTGAGAATAAGAACAAATTTTGGAGTGAGAATAAGTTAAGAAAGCCTAGGGAAAAATAGGAGAGGAGAGTTATTAGACAGAGAGTTGGAAGTATCGGGAAGATGGAGGGAATTTTGAGGATCTGTTAAATGTTGAAGATAGGGAAGCTGTGATTTCTTGCACTGGAAAGGGAGGTATAACATCTTATAGGAGTGAGGAAGAGCCAGTTGTGAGTGTGGGGGAGGTGCATGAGGCAGTGGGTAGAATGAAAGGGGGTAAAACTGCTGGGATTGATGGATAAAGACAGAAATGTTAACCGTCAAACTGTTTCGGTCGTATATATATGTCTTATGAGCCAATGTGTTTGACGTATATATACACTCAAAAATTCTAGTGGCTTCAAATCAAGCAGGAGAAAGCTGGTAGGCTCACATGTGAGAGAATCAGTCTGTGTGGTCAGTGTGCACAAAATAAAAAAAAATCTTAAAGCAAGCACTGCATAATGAGAAAAAAAAAATCCAACCTTGTTTTTGGATTAAAACACTGAGTTTGAGGTGTATTTTTGTATAGTTTTTATGGTTATATTCTCATTTTCGTAGTCACATTTGAAAGAATGGAAACATAGAAATGGAGGTGATTTTGTTTGGTTTTACTATGAAAAGGACCTTGAAATGGAGCTCAACGTAGGAGAAATGTTTGATTTTTGCTGATGTTCAAGAGTAAACAAATGATGTCATTGCCCAATAAATGTCCAACTAGCCATTCTAATATGCAGTCATGAATGGGTTGACATTATTTATACAATTATTACAGTATTGCAGTAGTCTGCATAACAGTAAATCTTCTATTTTTTGTTTGAATAAAAATTCAAAATAGAAAGCAAGATCTTGTAATATCAGAGGGGCTGGGAGACATGACTGATGAACAAAGAAAATGTTATTTTAGAGCCAGGAATGTCTGCATTGTTCATTCTGGACCCTAGTTTGAAATTGGCATACAGGTCTCCCTCAACATTCACGTTTTCAACTTTCATGGGCTTCACACATTCGCGAATTCCCAACTGCCAAATTCCCAGCCACCAAATTCCCATCCGCCAAATCGTATTTAAGTTTCCCGCCACCTGCGAGTCCCTACTACCCTCCCTCCGACCCCTGCAACTGGCAGCCAGCCCTCCCTCCACTCAGTGTGGTGAGTGTTTTGTTTGTTCATTATTTGCTATTAAACTACAGTATAAATAATGTAAACCCATTCGTGACTGCATATTGGAATGGCTATTCGGACAGGTATTAGACGGTGACATCATGTGTTTACTCTTGAACACAGCAAAGAATCAAACATTTCTGCTACTGCTAATAATAACAATAGTAGTAATAATAATAATAATAATAATAATAATAATAATAATAAATACGATATAATTGAAGAAGGAAATTGTACAAAAATACGAGGGAGTGGTTGACACATCGTCAGTGTAGCTTTGTTTATGCTGGAGTGAGGATTAGTCTCCCTGCTCTTCCAAACATTTCACAATAATTCATTGTGTTTGGTGCTTGTAGATTGAGTGCGACTGGAGTGGTAGAGGCAGTGGTTGAGGCAGCGATTGAGGCAGTGGTTGAGGCAGCTGTTGAGGCAGCGATTGAGGCAGCGATTGAGGCAGTGGTTGAGGCAGCTGTTGAGGCAGCGACTGAGGCAGCGATTGAGGCAGTGGTTGAGGCAGCTGTTGAGGCAGCGATTGAGGCAGCTGTTGAGGCAGCGGTTGAGGCAATGGTATTTAATAACATACATGTTAATAATAATAATAATACGTTATTAATAATAACATGTACTATTATTATTTATAACATATATGTTATTAAATACCACTGCCTCAACTGCTGAATTATTGTGAAATGTTTGGAAGAGCAGGGAGACTAATGCTCACTCCATCATAAACAAAGTCACATTGACGATGTGTCAACCACTCCCTCATATTTTTGTACAATTTCCTTCTTCAATTATATCGTATTTATTATTATTATTATTATTATTATTATTATTATTATTATTATTATTATTGTTATTATTATTAGCAGTAGCAGAAATGTTCGATTCTTTGCTGTGTTCAAGAGTAAACACATGATGTCACCGTCTAATACCTTTCCGAATAGCCATTCCAATATGCAGTCACGAATGGGTTTACATTATTTATACTGTAGTTTAATAGCAAATAATGAACAAACAAAACACTCACCACACTGAGTGGTGGGAGGGCTGGCTGCCAGTTGCGGGGGTTGGAGGGAGGGTAGTAGGGACTCCCAGTGGTTGAGGAAGTGGTGGAGGCATTGGTGGAGTCTGTGGTATTTAATAACATACATGTTATTAAAGCATAACATGTATATATTTAGTACAATTTATGACATTTTCATGTATTTTATGATTGTTCATGGTTCAACAAGTTAAGGAAGCAGTATTGTATTATATTTCCGTACAATATATTGGGGCACCAAACATTCACGGTTTTTCAACATTCACTAGGCTCTTGATCCCCTAACCCTCGCGAATGTTGAGGGAGACCTGTATTTTTTAACTTGTGTGAAATTGGCCAAATTGCCATTTCTGACCACTTTATTGGGTAGTCAGAATCAGTAAATGGGCAGTTTCTTGTACTCAGTCGATAGAACAAATGGAATTATAAAGAAATAGCTATGAGTTTTGTCAACTGGAACAATGGAATTACCGAAAATAGGGCTCAAAGTGAGCGAAATTGCAGATTCGTAAATATCTCTGAGATCGCTAACTTTGTGAGAGCGTAATTCCATAAGTTTTCCATCAAATTTCATACTTTTGGTGTCATTACCATTGGAAAAAGATTCTCTATCATTTCATAAGTTTTTTTTTTTTTTTTTCTTTTTTTTTCCAATATTTTGTGACACTAGGAGACACCTCAGGATTTGGGGTTGTGACAGTCAAAGGGTTAAAAGCATGTGGGGATATAATTTTGGAATGGTTGGTTTTTTTTAATAAATGTATGGAAGAGGTGGAAGGTACCTAGGGACTGGCAAAGAGCATGCATAGTACCTTTGTATAAAGGCAAAAGGGACAAAAGACAGTGTAAAAAATGTAGAGGAATAAGCCTGTTGAGTATACCTGGTAAAGTGTATGGTAGAGTTTTTATTGAAAGAAAGGTAAAATGGAGAGCAGGATCGCAGATGAACGAGGAGGCTTGAAGAAGGGTAAGGGGTGTGTAGACACAAGTGTTTACAGCGAAGTATATAGGTGAACAGTATTTGCATAAAAGTAAAGAGGCTTTTGTTGCACTTATTGATTTGGAAAAGGCATATGATAGGGTGGATAGGGGGACAATGTGGCAAATGTTGCAATGTGTGGAATAGGTGGTAGGTTACTGAAAGCAGTTAAAAGTTTTTACAAGGATAGTGAGGCTCAGGTTAGAGTATGTAAGAGAGAGGGACATTATTTCTCAGCAAAAGTAGGCCTTGGACAGGGATGTGTGATGTCACCATGGTTGTTCAATATATTTACAGATGGAGTTGTACTTAGGTTAGGGCATTGGCTTAAGCCGTTAGGAGAATTGGACCTGCCTCGCATGGGCCAGTAGGCCTGCTGCAGCATTCCTTCTTTCTTTTGCTTGGGTGTTGGCAAGAGGTGTGGGATTAAGAGATAAAGAATCTAACACAAAGTGGGCATTGTTGCAGTTGCTTTTTTTTTTTTTTTTTTTTTTTTTTTTTTTTTTTTTTTTTTTTTTTTTTTTTTTTTTTTGATGGATGAGTTTAGAAAGGTACGTAAAAGAAGGAAATTAAAAGTGAACATAGGAAAGTGCAAGGTGATAAGGATAACAGATCTTTAGGTAATGACACATTGGATATCACATTGGAGGGAGGGAGTGTGGAGGAAGTGAATGTATTTAGTTAGTATTTGGGAATGGATTTGTCAGCAGATTGGTCTTTGAAAGATGAGGTGAATCATAGAATTGATAAAGGGAAAATGATGAGTGGAGCAATGAGGAGTCTGTGGTGACAAAGAACATTATCCATGGAAGCAAAGAGGGAAATGTATGAGAGTATAGTGGTACCAACACTCTTATATAAGTGTGAAGCATGGGTGGCGAATGTGGCAACAAGAAGGCTGGAGGCTGTGAGATGTCCTGTCTGAGGGCAATGTGCAGTGTGAATATAATGCAGAAAATCTGTAGCTTGGAGATTAGAAGGCAGTGCTGGAGTTTTAAAAGTATTATCCAGAGGAAAAAGGAGGGGTTGTTGAAGTGGTTCAGACATTTAGAGAGGGTGGAAGAAAATAGAATGACTTGGAAGGCATATAAATCTTTGGGAAAGGAAGGCAGGGTAGGGGTCATCCTAGGAAAGGTTGGAGGGAGGGGGTAAAGAAGGTTTTGTGTGTGAAGGGCTTGGGCTTCCAGCAAGCATGCATGGGCATGTTAGATAGGAGTGTATGTTAGGTAAGACACATATGCAACAGTTAGGTATCTTTATTTCGAAACGTTTCGCCTACACAGTAGGCTTCTTCAGTCGAGTACAGAAAAGTTGATAGAAGCAGAAGATACTTGAAGACGATGTAATCAGTCCATCACCCTTAAAGTTTTGAGGTGGTCAGTCCCTCAGTCTGGAGAAGAGCATTGTTCCATAGTAGGAAACAATATGGAGATGAAGTGACAAATTGGAGCCTTATATAGCGCCAAGAGGTGAGACGTAGGTCACTAGAAGAGGTAAGAACTCAGATGTTGTGAGGTCAGGTCCCTCTCAAATCCAGCCATTCTCACTAGTGGAGGTTGTCGAAGTTGATTGCAGGTCTGTACCAAGATACCCTTGTGTTGCAGTGTCTGACAGATTGAACATTAAAATGGTATAAAATACCGACAGGTTGTTAGGTAAGACACATATGCAACAGTTAGGTATCTTTATTTCGAAACGTTTCGCCTACACAGTAGGCTTCTTCAGTCGAGTACAGAAAAGTTGATAGAAGCAGAAGATACTTGAAGACGATGTAATCAGTCCATCACCCTTAAAGTTTTGAGGTGGTCAGTCCCTCAGTCTGGAGAAGAGCATTGTTCCATAGTAGGAAACAATATGGAGATGAAGTGACAAATTGGAGCCTTATATAGCGCCAAGAGGTGAGACGTAGGTCACTAGAAGAGGTAAGAACTCAGATGTTGTGAGGTCAGGTCCCTCTCAAATCCAGCCGTTCTCACTAGTGGAGGTTGTCAAAGTTGATTGCAGGTCTATACCAAGATACCCTTGTGTTGCAGTGTCTGACAGATTGAACATTAAAATGGTATAAAATACAGACAGGTTGTTAGGTAAGACACATATGCAACAGTTAGGTATCTTTATTTCGAAACGTTTCGCCTACACAGTAGGCTTCTTCAGTCGAGTACAGAAAAGTTGATAGAAGCAGAAGATACTTGAAGACGATGTAATCAGTCCATCACCCTTAAAGTTTTGAGGTGGTCAGTCCCTCAGTCTGGAGAAGAGCATTGTTCCATAGTAGGAAACAATATGGAGATGAAGTGACAAATTGGAGCCTTATATAGCGCCAAGAGGTGAGACGTAGGTCACTAGAAGAGGTAAGAACTCAGATGTTGTGAGGTCAGGTCCCTCTCAAATCCAGCCGTTCTCACTAGTGGAGGTGTCGAAGTTGATTGCAGGTCTGTACCAAGATACCCTTGTGTTGCAGTGTCTGACAGATTGAACATTAAAATGGTATAAAATACCGACAGGTTGTTAGGTAAGACACATATGCAACAGTTAGGTATCTTTATTTCGAAACATTTCGCCTACACAGTAGGCTTCTTCAGTCGAGTACAGAAAAGTTGATAGAAGCAGAAGATACTTGAAGACGATGTAATCAGTCCATCACCCTTAAAGTTTTGAGGTGGTCAGTCCCTCAGTCTGGAGAAGAGCATTGTTCCATAGTAGGAAACAATATGGAGATGAAGTGACAAATTGGAGCCTTATATAGCGCCAAGAGGTGAGACGTAGGTCACTAGAAGAGGTAAGAACTCAGATGTTGTGAGGTCAGGTCCCTCTCAAATCCAGCCATTCTCACTAGTGGAGGTTGTCGAAGTTGATTGCAGGTCTGTACCAAGATACCCTTGTGTTGCAGTGTCTGACAGATTGAACATTAAAATGGTATAAAATACCGACAGGTTGTTAGGTAAGACACATATGCAACAGTTAGGTATCTTTATTTCGAAACGTTTCGCCTACACAGTAGGCTTCTTCAGTCGAGTACAGAAAAGTTGATAGAAGCAGAAGATACTTGAAGACGATGTAATCAGTCCATCACCCTTAAAGTTTTGAGGTGGTCAGTCCCTCAGTCTGGAGAAGAGCATTGTTCCATAGTAGGAAACAGTATGGAGATGAAGTGACAAATTGGAGCCTTATATAGCGCCAAGAGGTGAGACGTAGGTCACTAGAAGAGGTAAGAACTCAGATGTTGTGAGGTCAGGTCCCACTCAATGTTCAATCTGTCAGACACTGCAACACAAGGGTATCTTGGTACAGACCTGCAATCAACTTCGACAACCTCCACTAGTGAGAACGGCTGGATTTGAGAGGGACCTGACCTCACAACATCTGAGTTCTTACCTCTTCTAGTGACCTACGTCTCACCTCTTGGCGCTATATAAGGCTCCAATTTGTCACTTCATCTCCATATTGTTTCCTACTATGGAACAATGCTCTTCTCCAGACTGAGGGACTGACCACCTCAAAACTTTAAGGGTGATGGACTGATTACATCGTCTTCAAGTATCTTCTGCTTCTATCAACTTTTCTGTACTCGACTGAAGAAGCCTACTGTGTAGGCGAAACGTTTCGAAATAAAGATACCTAACTGTTGCATATGTGTCTTACCTAACAACCTGTCGGTATTTTATACCATTTTAATGTTCAATCTGTCAGACACTGCAACACAAGGGTATCTTGGTACAGACCTGCAATCAACTTCGACAACCTCCACTAGTGAGAATGGCTGGATTTGAGAGGGACCTGACCTCACAACATCTGAGTTCTTACCTCTTCTAGTGACCTGCATCTCACCTCTTGGCGCTATATAAGGCTCCAATTTGTCACTTCATCTCCATATTGTTTCCTACTATGGAACAATGCTCTTCTCCAGACTGAGGGACTGACCACCTCAAAACTTTAAGGGTGATGGACTGATTACATCGTCTTCAAGTATCTTCTGCTTCTATCAACTTTTCTGTACTCGACTGAAGAAGCCTACTGTGTAGGCGAAACGTTTCGAAATAAAGATACCTAACTGTTGCATATGTGTCTTACCTAACAACCTGTCGGTATTTTATACCATTTTAATGTTCAATCTGTCAGATAGGAGTGAGTGAAGATAAATGGTTTTTATATCTTGATGTACTGTTGGTGTGTAAGCACAGTAACATATATGAAGGGATTCAGGGAACCTGGTTAGTTAGACTTGAGTTTTGGAGGTAGGAAGTACAGTGCCTGCAGTCTAAAGAAGGGGTGTTGATGTCTTGCTGTTTTTTAACTCTGGTGTAGACAGGCCTCTGGCAAGACAGTGATTGAATGAATGAATGATGAAAGTCTTTCTTCTTTTTCGGATCACCCTGCCTCATTGGGAAATGGCCGATGTGTTAAAAAAGAATGTAAGCCCTGAGCTTACTCAGCACCTTTTAATTCTAGAAAATCACTTAAATTTGACTTTGACTGGTTTTTGCTTATTTAATCATTTCTCCATGTACCATATCAAGGTCACACAGAGGTCGGCTGTACCAGCATTTTCCATTTGTCATATTTTTGCATTGTCTTGGCCCTCCCCCTGCCCCCTTTACCTGTTTACAATTTCGCACATACATTACATATTTTATCACTTTCATTGTTCATTAGCTCCACCTGATAATTGAAATTTGAACAGGTTCAAGATGTTGCACAATTGGTTGAGGAACAGTTGCAAATATTTTATGACGAAGAGGATGGGTGTGTTTTACACTCTGTCATGAAGCTGATGGACTTCTGTATAACAGATGAGCCACTCTCTGCAGCCCGAAAGGTTAGTTATTAACACATGACACACAAATGATATACAGTGTCTCTCATTTTGGTGCAGTCTTTGAATAAAGTATTGGGAATGCAGTAAAATCTCCATTGAAACAGTTGGACATGCAGAGTCATCTGAGTTCTATAAATATACAGTAATGGATTGTTTCTTTTCCTTTATCTTAATTGGTGCAGTGTATCATAGAAATTAAATTACAATTTTTTTAATAATCAAACTGAGGGCCCTAATTTTATTAGCCAAATTTATTTAGCCTTATTCCTTGCTTGTCCTTCAACTTGTTAAATCATATAATTAATGACTGTCCCCATTTCCAAATCACAGTTAGTTACCTATAATAAATGACCCTTGAAGGTTTAGTGCTTCTTTTTTATTATAATAATAATTGTACCAATAATAAGTTGCTTTAAGCTAGATTTATGGAAGCTCCATTTTAACCCGTAAATGGTCCAAACGTATATATACGTTCTCTCCCATAGAGCCCCAAATTTTTTAAGTAAAAAATCTTCTTTTTTTTTAATAGGAAAAAAAGAGCATATGGTACCCAGGCATCCTCAGTTATTTTAATAAGGCGCACAGTGAGTGCGCACACCCATTCTCTCATGTCTAGGTGACTCAGGCTTATCATGGCAATGTTGAATGTATGACAAATAAAACGTATATATACATTTGGGGCACTAGCGGTAAAAACGTATACGTATATACATTTGGACCATTTACAGGTTAAGCTACTCACCCTTAGCTGATTGCAGAGATCAAGTCTTAGTTCCAGGCCCCACCTCTCAACTTGCTGCTCGCCAGATTCACTCTAATAGGGTCATGGGTCTTATTGTACTGATTATTTTTGCCTCCACTTCTTTGTCAAGGTCATTTCACTTCCTGGCCACCTTGAGACAAGAATTACTTTCTGACATCACTATGACTCATCCATGCTTCTAACTTCCAGCTGTGCCCCCAAGTACCTGTTTCCCACCTCTCATTCAACCTGTTCCTGTCTGTCCTATCAATTCCTCTGAGTGTTTTATCATCATCTTTCAACAAATCGGCCATATCCCACTGAGGCAGGGTGGCCCAAAAACAAAAACAAAAGTTTCTCTTTTTAACTTTAATAAAGATTTTTAGATTTTGTCACCAAATGGCTAGTTTATTGTGTACCCCATATCCATCCTGTGCTCAAAAAGAAACACAAAAGTTCCTTATTTTAACTTTAGTAATATATACTGGAGAAGGGGTTACTAGCTCCTTGCTCTCAGCATTTTAGTCATCTCTTACAACACGCATGACTTATGGAGGAAGAATTCTATTCCATTTCCCCATGGAGATAAGAGGAAATAAACAAGAACTAGTAAGAAAATATAAGAAAACCCAGAAGGGTGTGTATGTATATGTTTGTACATGCATGTATAATGTGACCTAAGTGTAAGTAGAATTAGCAAGATATACCTGAAATCTTGCATGTTTATAAGACAGAAAAAAGACACCAGCAATCCTACTATCATGTAAACAGGCTTCTGTTTTTGTGTATTTAATATGTTTTTATATGTTCACTCCCTTAGCTCTGGAATTAGTCTTGTTGCATACTTTTGCATGTTAAGCATATGCATGCTTAACATGCATACTTTTGCATGTTAAGCATATGCATGCTTAGCATGCATACTTTTGCATGTTAAAAATATGCATGCTAATATGCATACTTTTGCATGCTAAGCATATGAATATTTAACATGCATGATACAAATACAATTTTTTATTTCCTTGCAAGTTTACATTGAGATTATGTATTTACAATAATGAGTTGCAGTGCAAAAAGAGCCACTATCATGCCTTGGCATTATGGGCAGACTAAATTTAATGGCTTACAGACTACTTAATACTAGAGAAATTGATCATAGTTGTTGTTGTTTTTTTTTTAACCCTTAAACTGTCCAAACAAATTTACGTTGACATGCGTAATGCTCTAAAAGTAGATCTACGTTTCTTACATATTTTCAAATATAACAGAAATAAAAAGTAGATCAAAGTTTTTTTTTTACACATTTTCAAATCTATAAAAAAAGAAAAGATCTACTTTTTTTACATGCTTTCAAATGTTGAAAAAACGTAGATCTACGTTTGGACAGTTTAAGGGTAAAAGGTGTATATCTGTTTTTATTTATAGCAGACAGTAAGTTTACTCAAATTACAGTCTGGGGATATTACATTTGGACAAGTTGAAAGTAATTTGAAACCCATACTGTACGCCATTCTCTCCTTTCTTGTTGCCAATCAACATTTGTTATTGGAGTATATAAATAAGATAGATGAGCTAAGATTAATTGCAAGTGCAGGAAGCATAGATATTATTGCTGCAACAAAGACCTGGCTGAATCTGAAAGAGAGATGCCTTCTGAATGCCACATACAAGGTTATAAATTATTCTACGCTGATAGGGACAACAGGAAGGGTGGTGGAGTAGTGATGTATGTCAGATAATTTAAATTGTTGTGTTAGAAAAGATATTTTTTTTTTATTTATTTATTTTTATTTGGACATGATACATAGTTGTATAAAATTAGAAGTGTCAGTCACTGAAACTGTTTGGTTACAGCTTCTCATGGGTCATGAAAAACTAATCTTGGGTGTGATTTGCAGGCCCCCAAACCTTGATAGGGAGTGCAGTAAACTTCTGTGGGACAAAATTCGTAGGGCATCTACATACGAAAATGCTGTGCTAATGGGGGATTTTAACTTTAGACAAATTGACTGGAGTAATTTCACAGGAAATTTAGAGTCAAGTGACTTTCTTGATACGATTCAGAATTGTTTTTTAAAACAGTTTGTGACAGAACCAACTAGAGGAAATATCCTGCTTGACTTGGTTCTTTCCAGCAGAGAATCGCTAATTAATCATCTTAAGGTTAATGATGAGCTTAGGGAAAGTGATCACAAATCGCTCAATTTTAATATATCATGGAATTACCCTAATAATGGCAATCAAGTTTCTGTCCCTGACTTTCGTTTGGCTGATTTCATAGGATTGAGAAATTACCTGGGTGGGCTGAACTGGAATGACCTCACTGTGGGTCAGGTAGGTGGTGATGGTTGCCGATATGACGTTTTCCAGAACATAGTTCTAGCTGCTCAGACAACTTATGTTCCGAATAGGGAAATCATACCAAACAAAAATTATCCTAAATGGATAAACAATAGATTAAAACATCTCACTGGTCAAAAGAGAGGCATATATAGGCAAATGAAAAGAGGAGAGGGGCAGTTAAGAAATCAGTATATTCAGTTAAAAATAAAAATAAAAAAGGGAATAAGAAAAGCAGTCTAGGTAGTAGGTTGGTAGACAGCAACTGCCCAGGGAGGTACTACCATCCTGCCAAGTGAGTGTTAAACGAAAGTCTGTAATTGTTTTACATGATGGTAGGATTGCTGGTGTCCTTTTTTTCTGTCTCATAAACATGCAAGATTTCAGGTATGTCTTGCTACTTCTACTTACACTTAGGTCACACTACACATACATGTACAAGCATATATATACACACCCCTTTGGGTTTTCTGCTATTTTCTTTCTAGTTCTTGTTCTTGTTTATTTCCTCTTATCTCCATGGGGAAGTGGAATAGAATTCTTCCTCATAAGCCATGCATGTCGTAAGAGGCGACTGAAATGCCGGGAGCATGAGGCTAGTAACCCCTTCTCCTGTATATATTACTAAATTTGAAAGGAGAAACTTTCGTTTTTCCTTTTGGGCCACCCCGCCTTGGTGGGATACGGCCGGTGTGTTGAAAGAAGAAGAAAGAAAAGCAGAGAGATTATGAGGTTAAAGTTGCAAGGGAATTGAAGACTAACCCAAATGGATTCTTTCAGGTATGCAGAAGTAAGATTAGGGACAAGATACGCCCACTCAAAAGTTACTTGAGTCAGCTCACTGACAGTGATAAGGAAATGTGCAAAATTTTTAACACTTGCATCCTCTCAGCTTTTACACAGGAAGATACTAGCGATATTCCAGAAATAATAAATTATGTAGAACAGGATGATGATAAACTATGCACGATTAGGGTCACAAGTGACATGGTCCTTAGACAAATAGACAAATTAAAACCTAACAAATCCCCAGGCCCTGATGAGCTGTACACAAGGATTCTAAAGGAATGTAAAGAGGAGCTTAACAAACCTTTGGCTAATCTTTTCAACATATCACTACAAGATTGAGACACTTACGCAACAAATGGGAATCTTTAAACCATTTATCACATCTGTCAGACACTGCAACATCATTAGATCTTGATACAAAGAATTATTCAACACTTGTCCAACCTTTGGACGAAGACCTACTTAGACTAGTGGATGATGGTTCCACTATGACCCTGCCTCCTCTTGCTTCGCCTCACCTGACTACAGTATATAAGCCACTTCTACGGCCCTGTGCTGTACTTTCTACAAGATTGATGGACTGAACACACCAGCTCCAGGCTGAGGGACTGATTACGTCAAACTCCTCCTTTCCTTACACCTTTCTGCTTTGTACTGGACTGATGAAACCACTGTGTGGCAAAACGTTTCTTCAATAAAGATTCCTATATGTTGCATAAGTGTCTCAATCTTCAACTTGTTGGTTTTAAACCATTTATCACATCACTACGAACTGGCATAGTACCAGATAAGTGGAAAATGGCAAATGTGATACCTATTTTCAAAGCAGGTGACAGGTCCTTAGCTTTGAACTATAGACCAATAAGCCTAACCTCCCTAGTGGGAAAATTTATGGAATCAGTACAGTGGTACCACAAGTTTCAAACAGCTCCCAACTCGAACAATTTTGTAAGTGTATTTTTGTAAGTGCTTTTGTAAGTGTATTTTTGAGGGTCTGAAACAAACTAATCTAATTTACATTATTCCTTATAGGAACAAATTCATTCGGTATCGGCACTCGAACAGCCTTTTGGAATGAATTAAGTTCGTCAGTGTTCCACAGGAGTCACTGTTGAGCCCCTTGTTGTTCACAATCTACATAAACGACATAGATGAGGGAATAAGTAGCAATAGAAGCAAGTTTGCCAATGACACCAAAATAGGCAGAAGAATTCATTCTGATGAGGACATTAGAGCACCCAAGGAAGATTTGAATAGACTGATGCAGTGGTCGGAGAAGTGGCAGATGCAGTTTAATATAGACAAATGTAAAGTTCTAAACATTGGACAGGAAAATAACCATGCCACATATAAACTAAATAATGTAGATCTTAATATTACTGATTGCTAAAAGGATTTGGAAGTTCTGGTTAGCAGTAATCTAAAACCAAGACAACAGTGCATAAGTGTTCGCAATAAAGCAAACAGAATTCTTGGCTTCATATCAAGAAGCATAAATAATAGGAATCCTCAGGTTGTTCTTCAACTCTATATAGCCTTGGTTAAGCCTCAGATTATGCTGCACAGTTTTGGTCACCGTATGACAGACTGGATGTAAATGCTCTGAAAAACATACAAGGAGGATGACAAAGTTGATCCCATGTATCAGAAATCTTCCCTATGAGGATAGACTGAGGGCCCTGAATCTGCACTTTCTAGAATTAGGGGGGATATGATTGAGGTGTATAAATGGAAAACAGGAATAAATAAAGGGGATGTAAATAGTGTGCTAAAAATATCTAGCCATGACAGGACTCGCAGCAGTCGTTTTAAGTTGGAAAAATTCATATTCAAGAACGATACAGGAAAGCACTGGTTTGGTAATAGAGTTGTGGATGAGTGGAATAAACTCTCGAGTACCATCATAGAAGCCAAGACATTGTGTAGTTTTGAAAATGGGTTAGATAAATACATGAGTGGGTGTCGGTGGGTGTGAGTTGGACATGACTAGCTTGTGCTGGTAGGTCTGATGCCATACTCCATCATAATGTGACCTGACCTGACTAGGTTGAGCCATTGGCTTAAGCTGGTGGGAGACCTGGACCTGCCTCACATGGGCTACCAATGTCCCAAAAAAAGAGATTTGAACATGGCATATGCATTGAAGACATTTTGAATACAATCCTATATTCGTTTTTCAATTTAGGTGTCATGTAATAAACCACAAAAATCTACACCATGAAAAAACTCCTGAGTAGGCAGGCAACGTCATTTGTGAGATGCACTTCAATAAAAGTTGTTGGGTAAGCAAAACATTTGAATTAAAAAGATTGCAAATTTTGTTCAGTTGTATTTTAAATACTGTAATTCAACACACACATACACACATTACTTATTAACAATTATATTATGTATATGGTTGAAGTAGGAGAGCTGAGTATTGCTAACATTATTGTTTATGTATATAAACTTTAAAGGGAAGCACTAAACCCATAGGGGTCTTGCAATGCCTGGGGAATGGGAGGCATTGAGGTTCAGTCCAAAAATATGGGGAGAACAAGCCAAATTCCTTGGATCAAGAGCCACTCATCAGCATCATGGAACCTTGCTTGAGGAAAGTAATCCTGCAAGACAGAACAAGGGTAGGGGAAACTGATGAAGAGGAAGGGAAGGGAGTAACTAAGAGAAAGAGGAAGAGGAAAGAATTTGCTCTTAAGATTATTTCATATATTGTTTGCATTGTGAATTATACAGGGATTGGAAACTAGAGATACTGTTGATGGAAACTAGAGATACTGTTTATGTAATTCTCTCAGTTACCTGAATGTAGTTGAACCATATCAGTTTGTTTTCTGGTTTTTGTGGTATGTAAGTATTGATATGTATGTTTTTATTATTGCAGAAAGAACTAAAGAAGATTGTAGAATTAATAAATCCTATTGCCTCTACTAAACGAGACAAAGTGGATGACGTAAACATTACCGTTTTTCGCTTCTTTGCCCATCTGGTGATTAAGAAATGGAGGGGGAAAATGGTGAGTGCAAATTTTGAATCTGTTCTTTTATTATTATTATTATTATTATTATTATTATTAATATTATTATTATTAACACAGCCATTTCCCACCAAGGCAGGGTGACCTGAAAAAGAAGGGCTTTCATCATCATTCGCTCCACCACTATTCTGTGTATTTACATCATATTACTCAAGTTTTCTTGTACATGGGGTGTCACCAAATACATACAGTGATACCTCAAGTTACGAACTTAATTTGTTCCAGAAGGCTGTTCGAATGCCATTAACTAACGAATTTGTTCCCATAAGGAATCATGTAAATTAGATTAGTCCTTCTCAGACCCCCAAAAATACACTTAATAAAGCACTTACAAAAATACACTTACATAATTGTTCAAGTTGGGAGCTGTTCGAAACTCGAGGTAACTGTATTTTAAACACTACCTAAAAATAGGTTAGATAAATATATGAGTGGGTGTGGGTGGGTGTGAGTTGAACTTGACTAGCTTGTGCTACTAGGTCTGATGCCGTGCTTCTTCCTTCAGTGGATGTGACCTGACTAGGTGGGTCATTGGTCTAAGCTGGGGGGTGACATGGACCTGCTTTGCATGGGCCAGTAGTCCTGCTGCATTGTTCCTTCTTTCTTATGTTCTTATGTATTCAGCAGGCTGGCTGGCTTTGGCTGTCTCTGACTGTCTCTCTCTCTATATCTCTGTATCTATATCTGTATCTGTCTATATCTCTGTCTCTCTCACATGTACACAGAAGTACAGTTATTATACATAGTGTAAATTACCTAGGATAACCCTAATATTGTAGGCAAAGATAGACAGACAGACAAAAATGTTTGTGTGTAACAGTGAAAACAGATACAATAAGGGTTCCCCAGTGCCCATTTATCAAATGTCACTGGGCTGTCAACAGTTGTCAAAACACCATTCTTCAAGGAGTTTCATATATACTCCAGGCACACACAGGCAGACAGAAAGACAGATAAGCAGAGCTAGACAGACAGACAGACAGACAAACAGATTGGCAAACTGGCATAGTGCCAGACAAGTGGAAAAAGGCAAATGTAATACCTACCAAACCATACCATGGGCGGGGATAGAACCCGCGATCAGAGAATCTCAAAACTCAAAACTTGTAATACCTATTTACAAGGCAGGTGACAGGTCCTTACCTTCGAACTATAGACCAATAAGCCTTACTTCCATAGTTGGTAAATTTATGGAATCAATAATTGCTGAAGCAATTCGTAGCCATCTTAAAAGGCATAAATTGATTAATGAATCTCAGCACGGTTTTACAAAGGGGCATTCCTGTCTTACGAATTTACTAACTTTCTTCACTAAGGTATTTGAGGAGGTAGATAATGGTATTGAAAATGATATTGTGTATATGGACTTCAGTAAGGCTTTTGATAGAGTTCCACATCAGGGGCTTTTGAGAATATTTAAGGAACACAGAATAGGAGAAATTTTTTCCTGGGTACAGGCATGGTTGACAAATAGGCAGCAGAGAGTTTGCATAAATGGGGAGAAATCAGAATGGGGGCACATCAGAAGCAGTGTTCCACAGGGGTCAGTGTTGGGCCCCTTGTTCACAATCTACATAAAAGACATAGATGAGGGAATAAATAGCGACATAAGCAAATTTGCTGATGACACCAAAATAGGCTGTCCAATTCCTTCTAATGAGGATATTAGAGCACTCCAGGATAATTTGAATACACTGATGCAGTGGTCAGAGTAGTGGCAGATAGAATTCAATATAGACAAATGCAAAGTTCTAAATGTTGGACAGGAAAATAACCATGCCACATATAAACTAAATAATGTAGATCTTAACCCTTTCAGGGTCCGTCCCGTAGATCTTCGGCTTTACGTTCAGGGTCCAAACCGTAGATCTACGCCATGAGCTCAGCTCACTCTGATAAACTGTGAGTGGTACATTTGGGCCTAGATATGAGAGAATACATCTATGTGGTATGTGTGCACCACATAAAACAGATCCTGCAGCACACTGTGTATAATGAGAGAAAAAAAATTAAATCATGATTTTTCGATTAAAACAGCAACTTTGCAGTGTTTTTTCGTATGTTTTTTATAGTTGTATTTGCGATTTCTTGGTCTCATTTGATAGAATGGAAGACATATTACAGAAATAGAGATGATTTTGATTGGTTTTAGCACTGGAAATGGCTTGAAACTGAGCTCAAAGTAGCAGAAATGTTAAATTTTTGCCGATATTCAAGAGTAAACAAACGACCTCACACGTCTAATACACACCAGCTGGTGGGTCTAATATACATTCACAAATATGGTGATGATATTTATACAATTATTACAGTATTGCATAACAGTAAATCTATTTTTTGGTGTGAATAAAAATTCATTATGTGAATAAAAAATCAAAATGGAATTTATTTGTAAAGCCTCAAAACATAACTAATGAACAGAAGAAATGTTAGTTTAGTGCCAGGAATGCCTACATTGTTCATTCTGGACCCTATTTTGAAATTGGAATATTTTGAACTTTGTGTTAAATTGGCCAAATTAACAATTTCCGATCACTTTATTTTGTAGTTGAAACAGTTGACTTGGCGATTTCTTGTGCTCAATCGATAGAATAGAAGTAATACTAGTGAAATAGCTAAGAATTTGGTTGATTGGAATAATGTAATTGGCCTAAAATGGGAGTCAAAGTCGGCAAAATCGCCGATTCGTAAATATCGCTGACACATCAAAATTCGTGAGAGCATAATTTCGTCAATTTTCCACCAAATTTCGTACTTTTTGTTTTATTACCTTCACAAAAAGATTCTCTACGATTTCATAAGAAAAAATAACAAATTTTTTTTTTTTAAATTCTTGGACACTGGTGCGTGACTCCAGATTTGGGCCTTGGACCCTGAAAGGGTTAATATTACGGATTGCAAAAAGGATTTAGGAGTTCTGGTTAGCAGTAATCTGAAACCAAGACAACAGTGCATAAGTGTTCACAATAAAGCTAACAGAATCTTTGGCTTCATATCAAGAAATATGAATAATAGAAGTCCTCAGGTTGTTCTTCAACTCTATATACCTTTGGTTAGGCCTCATTTAGATTATGCTGTGCAGTTTTGGTCACCATATCACAGAATGAATATAAATGCACTGGAAAACGTACAAAGGAGAATGACAAAGTTGATCCCATGTATCAGGAATCTTCTCTATGAGGATAGAGTGAGGGCCCTGAATCTGCACCCTCTAGAAAGGCATAGAATTAGGCGGATATGATTGAGGTGTATAAATGGAAAACAGGAATTAATAAAGAGGATGTAAATAGTGTGCTAAAAATATCTAACATAGACAGGACTCGCAGTATTGGTTTTAAATTGGAAAAATTCAGATTCTGGAAGGATATAGGAAAGCACTGGTTTGGTAATAGAGTTGTGGATGAGTAGAACAAACTCCTGAGTACCATCGTAGAAGCTAAGACGTTGTGTAGTTTTAAAAATAGGTTGGATAAATACATGAGTGGGTGTGGGTGGGTGTGAGTTGAACCTGACTAGCTTGTGCTACTAGGTCAGATACCGTGCTCCTCCCTTTAGTGACGTGACTGACCTGACTAGGTTAAGGCATTGGCTTAAGCCGGTGGAAGAATTGGACCTGCCTCACGTAGGCCAGTAGGCCTGTTGCAGTGTTCCTTCTTTCTTGTATTCTTATATTCTTACATGTTTGTGTGGAAGAGTGAAAAGAAATAAATCAGTACTCCCTGTGTGCCCATTTATCAAGTGTCACTGGGCTGTCAACAGTATAGGGACACTTTTCATAACACTTTGCTTCAAGGTATACTCCAGCGTGTCTAAAACATTGCTGGGACCTATAAATACTTTTTATATATTTCTAGACAATAGTAAATGACCCAGTCAGGTGAAAATGTTCACCTGTCAATGTGATTGTGATTATTTGAGTGCTATTTCGGTACCTAATATTAGTGTCAGAACAAAGATTGGCTATGAAATCACAAAAACTATTATAAATTATAATTATCAGAACATAAAAAATATACAAATTAAAATAAAAACGAGAAAAAAAAGGTATATCGGCAACACCTCTTCAAGCGGTAGGAGTCAATGTTGCTGTCAGGTGAGCATCCAGCGCCAACTTCACAACTTCCCGGGCTTATATCTCGGTAAGTACCGACCCTAATTTTTTTTTATCCTATAACGTAGAAAAATACACTTCTTTTTTTTTTTCCAAAAATATTCGGAGGGCTATGTGAGTGAATGTAGATCTACATTTGAACAGTTTAAGGGTTAAAAATCATCTGAAAATACACCACAAATTCATTATTTTAAACCAAATTCAGGCAGTTTTTTTCTCACCATGCACTGCATAGGGCAGGTTTTTTGTATATGGTGCACACTGCATAGACCCATTCTCTCTGTCTAGGTCCAAATTTACTGCTCACTGGTTATCTGAGTTAGCTGAGCGCATCACGTAGTTCTACAGCACAGTCCCTGTGAAACATATTAAATGAGATGTCTCTATGTTCACTATACAATGAAGTTAAAGTGAGTGGGGATATTTGCAGTTTTGAACTGTAGTATGCCTCTGGCAAGACAGTGTTGGAGTGAGTGATGGTGCAAGTGTTTCTTCTTCAGGTCACCGTACCTCACTTGGAGACAGCCGGTGTGTTTAAAAAAAGTACTAATACAGTGGAACCTCTACTTGCAAGCGTGTCCACGTGCGAGTTTTTCCAAATACGAGCAGTCGATGGGTCGATTTTTTGCTTCCACACGCGAGCAAAATTTACACAAGCGAGCAGACCTCAAGGCAGGTTCCTTGACACTGGTGAGGGGCTCTTGCTCTTGATCTCGGGAATTGTATCTAATTTGTTTGTCGGACTATCTTATTGAAACTTGGGCAATGTATGATGGAAAGATGCTTCTTAACGTACACCAAAAATGAAAGAAATCTAAGCATAAATAATGGAGTTCACTTCTCAGCAATTAGCCATCCTTTTGCAGTAATTTTGAATGGTTTTTATAGTTGTATTCTCGTTTTTTTGGTCTCATTTGAAAGAATGGAAGATATATTACAGAAATAGATATGATTTTAATTGCTTTCATGATGAAAAGTACCTTGAAATAGAGCTCAACCTAGGAGAAATGGTCCATTGCTTGGCTGTTTCAGAGTAAACAAATGACATCACTGTCCATTCCAACATGCAGTTGTGAATGGGTTGACATTATTTATACAACTGCAATAAGGACTAACAGTAAATCTTATATTTTTGTGTGAATAAAAATTACAAATTACAGTGGACCCCCGCATAACGATTACCTCCGAATGCGACCAATTATGTAAGTGTATTTATGTAAGTGCGTTTGTACGTGTATGTTTGGGGGTCTGAAATGGACTAATCTACTTCACAATATTTCTTATGGGAACAAATTCGGTCAGCACTGGCACCTGAACATACTTCTGGAGTGAAAAAATATCGTTAACAGGGGGTCCACTGTATTTATATAATAATAATAATAATTTGTATAATAATAATAGTATAATACAATAAGTAGTAGGTTGGTAGTAGGTAGTAGGTAGTAGGTTGGTAGACAGCAACCACCCAGGGAAGTACTACCGTCCTGCCAGATGACTGTGAAACAAAGACCTGTAACTGTTTTGCATGATGGTAGGATTGCTGGTTTCTTTTTCTGTCTCATAAACACGCTAGATAACAGGGATATCTTGCTACTCCTACTTACACTTTGGTCACACTTCACAGACACGCACATGCATATATATATACATACATCTAGGTTTTTCTCCTTTTTCTAAATAGCTCTTGTTCTTCTTTATTTCTTCTATTGTCCATGGGGAAGTGGAAAAGAATCTTTCCTCCGTAAGCCATGCGTGTCGTATGAGGCGACTAAAATGCCGGGAGCAATGGGCTAGTATCCCCTTCTCCTGTAGACATTTACTAAAAAAGAGAAGAAGAAAAACTTTATAAAACTGGGATGCTTAAATGTGCGTGGATGTAGTGCGGATGACAAGAAACAGATGATTGCTGATGTTATGAATGAAAAGAAGTTGGATGTCCTGGCCCTAAGCGAAACAAAGCTGAAGGGGGTAGGAGAGTTTCAGTGGGGGGAAATAAATGGGATTAAATCTGGAGTATCTGAGAGAGTTAGAGCAAAGGAAGGGGTAGCAGTAATGTTAAATGATCAGTTATGGAAGGAGAAAAGAGAATATGAATGTGTAAATTCAAGAATTATGTGGATTAAAGTAAAGGTTGGATGCGAGAAGTGGGTCATAATAAGCGTGTATGCACCTGGAGAAGAGAGGAATGCAGAGGAGAGAGAGAGATTTTGGGAGATGTTAAGTGAATGTATAGGAGCCTTTGAACCAAGTGAGAGAGTAATTGTGGTAGGGGACCTGAATGCTAAAGTAGGAGAAACTTTTAGAGAGGGTGTGGTAGGTAAGTTTGGGATGCCAGGTGTAAATGATAATGGGAGCCCTTTGATTGAACTTTGTATAGAAAGGGGTTTAGTTATAGGTAATACATATTTTAAGAAAAAGAGGATAAATAAGTATACAAGATATGATGTAGGGCGAAATGACAGTAGTTTGTTGGATTATGTATTGGTAGATAAAAGACTGTTGAGTAGACTTCAGGATGTACATGTTTATAGAGGGGCCACAGATATATCAGATCACTTTCTAGTTGTAGCTACACTGAGAGTAAAAGGTAGATGGGATACAAGGAGAATAGAAGCATCAGGGAAGAGAGAGGTGAAGGTTTATAAACTAAAAGAGGAGGCAGTTAGGGTAAGATATAAACAGCTATTGGAGGATAGATGGGCTAATGAGAGCATAGGCAATGGGGTCGAAGAGGTATGGGGTAAGTTTAAAAATGTAGTGTTAGAGTGTTCAGCAGAAGTTTGTGGTTACAGGAAAGTGGGTGCAGGAGGGAAGAGGAGCGATTGGTGGAATGATGATGTAAAGAGAGTAGTAAGGGAGAAAAAGTTAGCATATGAGAAGTTTTACAAAGTAGAAGTGATGCAAGGAGGGAAGAGTATATGGAGAAAAAGAGAGAGGTTAAGAGAGTGGTGAAGCAATGTAAAAAGAGAGCAAATGAGAGAGTGGGTGAGATGTTATGAACAAATTTTGTTGAAAATAAGAAAAAGTTTTGGAGTGAGATTAACAAGTTAAGGAAGCCTAGAGAACAAATGGATTTGTCAGTTAAAAATAGGAGAGGAGAGTTATTAAATGGAGAGTTAGAGGTATTGGGAAGATGGAGGGAATATTTTGAGGAATTGTTAAATGTTGATGAAGATAGGGAAGCTGTGATTTCGTGTATAGGGCAAGGAGGAATAACATCTTGTAGGAGTGAGGAAGAGCCAGTTGTGAGTGTGGGGGAAGTTCGTGAGGCAGTAGGTAAAATGAAAGGGGGTAAGGCAGCCGGGATTGATGGGATAAAGATAGAAATGTTAAAAGCAGGTGGGGATATAGTTTTGGAGTGGTTGGTGCAATTATTTAATAAATGTATGGAAGAGGGTAAGGTACCTAGGGATTGGCAGAGAGCATGCATAGTTCCTTTGTATAAAGGCAAAGGGGATAAAAGAGAGTGCAAAAATTATAGGGGGATAAGTCTGTTGAGTATACCTGGTAAAGTGTATGGTAGAGTTATAATTGAAAGAATTAAGAGTAAGACGGAGAATAGGATAGCAGATGAACAAGGAGGCTTTAGGAAAGGTAGGGGGTGTGTGGACCAGGTGTTTACAGTGAAACATATAAGTGAACAGTATTTAGATAAGGCTAAAGAGGTCTTTGTGGCATTTATGGATTTGGAAAAGGCGTATGACAGGGTGGATAGGGGGGCAATGTGGCAGATGTTGCAAGTGTATGGTGTAGGAGGTAGGTTACTGAAAGCAGTGAAGAGTTTTTACGAGGATAGTGAGGCTCAAGTTAGAGTATGTAGGAAAGAGGGAAATTTTTTCCCAGTAAAAGTAGGCCTTAGACAAGGATGTGTGATGTCACCGTGGTTGTTTAATATATTTATAGATGGGGTTGTAAGAGAAGTAAATGCGAGGGTCTTGGCAAGAGGCGTGGAGTTAAAAGATAAAGAATCACACACAAAGTGGGAGTTGTCACAGCTGCTCTTTGCTGATGACACTGTGCTCTTGGGAGATTCTGAAGAGAAGTTGCAGAGATTGGTGGATGAATTTGGTAGGGTGTGCAAAAGAAGAAAATTAAAGGTGAATATAGGAAAGAGTAAGGTTATGAGGATAACAAAAAGATTAGGTGATGAAAGATTGGATATCAGATTGGAGGGAGAGAGTATGGAGGAGGTGAACGTATTCAGATATTTGGGAGTGGACGTGTCAGCGGATGGGTCTATGAAAGATGAGGTGAATCATAGAATTGATGAGGGAAAAAGGGTGAGTGGTGCACTTAGGAGTCTGTGGAGACATAGAACTTTGTCCTTGGAGGCAAAGAGGGGAATGTATGAGAGTATAGTTTTACCAACGCTCTTATATGGATGTGAAGCGTGGGTGATGAATGTTGCAGCGAGGAGAAGGCTGGAGGCAGTGGAGATGTCATGTCTGAGGGCAATGTGTGGTGTGAATATAATGCAGAGAATTCGTAGTTTGGAAGTTAGGAGGAGGTGCGGGATTACCAAAACTGTTGTCCACAGGGCTGAGGAAGGGTTGTTGAGGTGGTTCGGACATGTAGAGAGAATGGAGCGAAACAGAATGACTTCAAGAGTGTATCAGTCTGTAGTGGAAGGAAGGCGGGGTAGGGGTCGGCCTAGGAAAGGTTGGAGGGAGGGGTAAAGGAGGTTTTGTGTGCGAGGGGCTTGGACTTCCAGCAGGCATGCATGAGCGTGTTTGATAGGAGTGAATGGAGACAAATGGTTTTTAATACTTGACGTGCTGTTGAAGTGTGAGCAAAGTAACATTTATGAAGGGATTCAGGGAAACCGGCAGGCCGGACTTGAGTCCTGGAGATGGGAAGTACAGTGCCTGCACTCTGAAGGAGGGGTGTTAATGTTGCAGTTTAAAAACTGTAGTGTAAAGCACCCTTCTGGCAAGACAGTGATGGAGTGAATGATGGTGAAAGTTTTTCCTTTTCGGGCCACCCTGCCTTTGTGGGAATCGGCCAGTGTGATAATAATAATAATAATAATAATAATAATACAATAATAATAATAATATATGTATATTAATAATACATATATAATAATGTACTACATATAATAATTATAATAATAGACGGCTTCAAAAGGCTTTCACTAGATGGCAGTGTTTACCACAACAAAGAGGGAGTGGTTGTGGCCACCTCCACCTGTTACATAATGACATATTTATTCATTCTAGAGTATATATCATGTTTCTATGTTATTTATATTGTTTGTTATGTCATATTAGATGAACTGTGATATATAAATAAGCCGTATAGATGATATTAGTGAAATTATTCATAAAGTATTTTGCCCGGTCTCCAGACAAACTCTCGTCCACCACCGACACCACCCATACCACTACATGAATGACATACAGTGGTCCCCCGCTTTTCATAGTTCCCGTTAAAAATTGACCACTGTCTGGAAAATCTTTCAGCTCCTGCACCCAACATCTTGCTCCTGGGGGATTTCAACTTAAGGCACCTAAAATGGAGGAATATAGCAAATAATATTGTTGCAGTAATAACACCAGGAGGCAGCTCTGATGAAAACTCACACTCACACAAGCTTTTAAATCTCTGCACAAAATTCAATTTAAACCAGCAAATAATAGAGCCTACTAGACTGGAGAATACACTAGACCTCATCTTCACTAACAATGATGATCTGATAAGAAATGTCACCATATCAAAAACAATATACTCAGATCACAACATAATTGAGGTTCAGACATGTATGCGTGGAGCCCCAGACCGACATAATGAGACTAGTCACGAGGGAGCATTCACCAAATTCAACTTCAATAACAAAAACATAAAGTGGGACCAAGTAAACCAAGTCCTAACCGATATAAGCTGGGAAGATATACTAAGCAACACAGACCCCAACTTATGCCTAGAACAGATTAACTTGGTGGCACTCGATGTATGCACAAGGCTTATTCCTCTAAGAAAAAGGAGGGGTAGATGTAAAATAGAAAGAGACAGGCGCTCCCTTTACAGGCGACGGAAAAGAATAACAGAGCGGCTAAAAGAGGTCAATATATCTGAAATGCGTAGGGAGACACTGGTCAGAGAAATAGCAAGCATCGAACTTAAGCTAAAGGAATCTTATAGGAGTCAGGAATCGCTGGAAGAACTAAAAGCCATAAATGAAATCGAAAGAAACCCAAAGTATTTCTTCTCCTATGCCAAATCAAAGTCGAGAACAACGTCCAGTATTGGGCCCCTACTTAAACAAGATGGGTCCTACACAGATGACAGCAAGGAAATGAGTGAGCTACTCAAGTCCCAATATGACTCAGTTTTTAGCAAGCCGCTAACCAGATTGAGAGTCGAAGATCAAAATGAATTTTTTATGAGAGAGCCACAAAATTTGGTTAACACAAGCCTATCCGATGTTATCCTGACGCCAGATGACTTCGAACAGGCGATAAATGACATGCCCATGCACTCTGCCCCAGGGCCAGACTCATGGAACTCCGTGTTCATCAAGAACTGCAAGAAGCCCCTATCACGAGCCTTTTCCATCCATGGAGAGGGAGCATGGACACGGGGGTCGTCCCACAGTTACTAAAAACAACAGACATAGCCGCGCTCCACAAAGGGGGCAGTAAAGCAACAGCAAAGAACTACAGACCGATAGCACTAACATCCCATATCATAAAAATCTTTGAAAGGGTCCTAAGAAGCAAGATCACCACCCATCTAGAAACCCATCACTTACACAACCCAGGGCAACATGGGTTTAGAACAGGTCGCTCCTGTCTGTCTCAACTATTGGATCACTACGGCAAGATCCTAAATGCACTAGAAGACAAAAAGAATGCAGATGTAATATATACAGACTTTGCAAAAGCCTTCGACAAGTGTGACCATGGCGTAATAGCGCACAAAATGCGTGCTAAAGGAATAACAGGAAAAGTCAGTCGATGGATCTATAATTTCCTCACTAACAGAACACAGAGAGTAGTCGTCAACAGAGTAAAGTCCGAGGCAGCTACGGTGAAAAGCTCTGTTCCACAAGGCACAGTACTCGCTCCCATCTTGTTCCTCATCCTCATATCCGACATAGACAAGGATGTCAGCCACAGCACCGTGTCTTCCTTTGCAGATGACACCCGAATCTGCATGACAGTGTCTTCCATTGCAGACACTGCAAGGCTCCAGGCGGACATCAACCAAATCTTTCAGTGGGCTGTAGAAAACAATATGAAGTTCAACGATGAGAAATTTCAATTACTCAGATATGGTAAACATGAGGAAATTAACTCTTCATCAGAGTACAAAACAAATTCTGGCCACAAAATAGAGCGAAACACCAACGTCAAAGACCTGGGAGTGATCATGTCGGAGGATCTCACCTTCAAGGACCATAACATTGTATCAATCGCATCTGCTAGAAAAATGACAGGATGGATAATGAGAACCTTCAAAACTAGGGAGGCCAAGCCCATGATGACACTCTTCAGGTCACTTGTTCTATCTAGGCTGGAATATTGCTGCACACTAACAGCACCTTTCAAGGCAGGTGAAATTGCTGACCTAGAAAATGTACAGAGAACCTTCATGGCGCGCATAACGGAGATAAAACACCTCAATTACTGGGAGCGCTTGAGGTTCCTAAACTTGTATTTCCTGGAATGCAGGCGAGAGAGATACATGATTATATACACCTGGAAAATCCTAGAGGGACTAGTACCGAACTTGCACACGAAAATCACTCACTACGAAAGCAAAAGACTTGGCAGACGATGCAACATCCCCCCAATGAAAAGCAGGGGTGTCACTAGCACGTTAAGAGACCATACAATAAGTGTCAGGGGCCCGAGACTGTTCAACTGCCTCCCAGCATACATAAGGGGGGTTACCAACAGACCCCTGGCAGTCTTCAAGCTGGCACTGGACAAGCACCTAAAGTCGGTTCCTGACCAACCGGGCTGTGGCTCGTACGTTGGTTTGCGTGCAGCCAGCAGGAACAGCCTGGTTGATCAGGTTCTGATCCACCAGGAGGCCTGGTCACAGACCGGGCCGCGGGGGCGTTGACCCCCGGAACTCTCTCCAGGTAAACTCCAGGTATTTTCACATAAACATGGACTCGCTTTTCATAGGTTGACTTGCGAGTCGTAGTTCGTCCGGGACGCGTACCCACGGAGTGAGCCAGGGCGGCAGCCAGTCTGGCATTGTTTACCAGTGAGCGAAGGTCCCCTCACGTGCTCCAGCGAAATATTTCATAATATTCCATTTATTTTAGTGCTTGCAAGTACAGTGGACCCCCGCATAACGATCAGCTCCCAACTCAACCAATTATGTAAGTGTATTTTTGTAAGTGCTTTTGTGGGTGTATTTTTGGGGGTCTGAAACGGACTAATCTAATTCACAATATCTCTTATGGGAACAAATTCGGTCTATAACGGCACACAAACAGACTTCTGGATTGAAATAATATCGTTATCTGGGGGTCCACTGTACTAAGAAAGCTCCTTGTGCCAAGCCTGTGGTATAGAAGGTGAGAAATATGATTGAATTTAAGAAAACCATCATTGAACAATATGAAAGTGGTACAAGTGTGGCCGAACTGTCCAGGATGTATAAGAAACCCTACACAACCTTATGTTCCATAGTGACCAAGAAAAAGGAAATAAAGGATGCTGTTGTTGCAAAGGGAGTAACTATGCTGACAAAAATGAGATCACCAGTACTGGAAGAGGTTGAGAAGTTATTATTGGTGTGGATAAATGAGAAACAATTAGCAGGAGATACTCTTATGACTTTGATTATTTGTGAAAAGGCTAGGCAGTTGCATGAAGATTTGGTAAAGAAATTGCCTGCAAATAGTGGTGAAGTGAGTGAATTTAAGGCCAGCAAAGGCTGGTTTGAGAGATTTAAGAACCGTACTGGCATACACAGTGTGGTAAGGCATGGTGAGGCTGCCAGTTCGGACCACAAGGCAGCTGAAAAATATGTGCATGAATTCCAGGAGTACATAGAGGCTGAAGGACTGAAACCTGAACAAGTGTTCAATTGTGACGAAACAGGCCTCTTTTGGAAGAAAATGCCAAAGAGGACCTTTATTACACAAGAGGAAAAGGCAATGCCAGGACATAAGCCTATGAAAGACAGGCTGACGCTAATGTTCTGTGCTAATGCTAGTGGAGATTTCAAAGTGAAGCCATTACTAGTGTACCATTCTGAAAATCCCAGAGTGTTCAGGAAAAACAATGTTATGAAGAATAAATTGTGTGTGTTTTGGAAATCTAATAGTAAGGCATGGGTCACGAGGGAAATTTTCGTCGAGTGGTTCAATGAAGTGTTTGGTCCTAGTGTGAAGGAGTATCTCCTGGAAAAGAAATTGGATCTCAAGTGCCTGCTAGTAATGGACAATGCACCTGCTCATCCTCCAAACTTGGATGACCTAATTTTCGAGGAGTTTGGGTTCATCACAGTAAAGTTCTTGCCCCCGAATACCACTCCTCTCCAACCCATGGACCAGCAGGTTATTGCAAACTTTAAAAAACTCTACATAAAAGCAATGTTTCACAGGTGCTTGACTGTGACCACAGACACTCACTTGACCCTAAGGGAATTTTGGAGAGAACACTTCAGCATCCTCCACTGCATAACCCTTATAGATATGGCTTGGGAGGGAGTGACTACCAGGACTTTGAACTCTGCCTGGAGAAAATTGTGGCCAGATTGTGTCGACAAGAGGGATTTTGAAGGATTTGGGACTGACCCTAATGAGCCTATGTCTGTTGTAAAATCAATTGTGGCACTGGGGAGTTCCATGGGGTTGGATGTGAGTTTGGAGGATGTGGAAGAATTGGTGGAAGACCACAATGAAGAGCTCACCACTGAGGAGCTGCAAGAGCTTCAGCAGGAAGAGCAACACATTGCAGCTCAGAATCTTGCTGCAGAGGAGGAAGAAGAGAGATGGAAGAAGGTGCCTTCTTCAGAAATTAAAGAGATTTTTACTATGTGGGGTAAGATGGAAAGCTTTATGGAGAAACATCACCCTAACAAGGTTGTTGCAAGCCAGGTTGGCAACATGTACAGTGACAAAGTCTTGGGCCATTTTAGGGAAGTGTTAAAGAGACGCCAGAAACAGAGCTCTCTCCACAGTTATTTTGTGAGACAGGACTCCAGTGACTCTCAAGGTGGTCCTAGTGGCATTAAGAAACAGAGAAGAGAAGCAACCCCAGAAAAGCAAATGGTACCTGAGGTGTTGATGGAAGGGGATTCCCCTTCCAAACTATAAACAATCCTCTCTCTCTCCTCCTCCAGTCTTCCATACACAAAGAAGAATCTCCAATAAAGGCAAGTGTTATGCTGTTAATGTTTCATTCATCATTTCCCATTGTATTGTTTATGTACTACATGTATATTTCATGTTAAATTTTTTTTGTTTTAATACTTCTGGGTGTCAGGAACGGATTAATTGTATTTACATTATTTCTTATGGGGAAAATTGATTCGTAAATCGTAAATTTCGTTTATAGTAATGGCTCCAGGAACGGATTAATTACGAACAATGAGGGACCACTGTACATCATTACCTATTTGAGTAGTGGTAGTGGAGGCAGCAGCACAGCGGCCATTGTTCCTGCTCCTGACTACATACCTTCCCATGCTTTTGTAAGGCAAACTCCTTTAGATCACTACGTAGTTTCATAAGGAAAACAATAATAATAATAATAATACATAATAAATAATAATACAGCATATACCTTGGAGAAGAGATGCTGGTAAAGGTTGATGAGGGAGAAGAGATGCTGGGCACAGAGGCGTATGCTGTCAGGAGTTCATTTCATTTTGTCATTTCTGTATCACTTAATCGCTTAATTGCTGCACGCTTAATGGTACACTCTTAATGCTACACTCTTAATGCTTCACTCTTAATGCTACACTCTTAATGCTACTCTTAATGTACAAACTCTTGTATAATTATTATATTATACATGTTATTACAGTGGACCCCTGACATTCGATATTAATCCATTCCTGAGAGCCACTGAATGTCGAAAATATCGAAAGTCGAATTAATTTTCCCCCTAAGAAATACATATAATGGAAATCAAATTAATCCGTGCAAGACACCCAAAAGTATGAAAAAAAAATTTTACCACATGAAATATTAATGCAATAGAATAATTACAATAATAATAGATTAATAACAATAGAATAATTGACACTTACCTTTAACGAAGATATGGTGATGATTGATGGGATGGGAGGAGGGGAGAGTGTGGATGGTGTTAGTGTTTAGAAGGGGAATCCCCTTCCATTAGGACTTGAACTGGCAGCCTCACCATGCCTTACCACACTGTGTATCCCACTACGATTCTTAAATCTTTCAAACCAACCTTTGTTGGCCTTAAATTCACTCACATCACCACTAGTTGCAGGCAATTTCTTTACCAAATCATCATGCACTCCGACACACGCACTCCATTTTCGTACTTTGCAATTATCTCTTTCTTCATTTCAATAGTCATTAGCACCTTTTTTCTTGAAGGGTTGGCACTAGAAGCTTTCTTGGGGCCCATCCTTACTTATTTTGTAGAAACAAGCACCAAAAACAGTGATAATATGGATAATATAGAATGTACCGAATGTATCCTTAGATGCGCGCACACTGGCTGGCTTGTAAACACTGGCACACACGGTGCAGTTCAGGCCACACATGGACACGTCTTGTACGAATCGTATCGAATGTCGGGTTTTTCATCGAATGTCGAGGCCAAATTTTTGCGTTAAAATGCATCAAATGTCGGATTTATCGAATGTTGGGGGTCCACTGTATTATTATTATAATAATTATTATAATACTCTTGCTTACCATTTGGAATTTTTATTCACACACAAAAAAATAGAAGATTTACTGTTATGCAAACTACTGCATTGTTGTAATAATTGTATAAATAATGTCAATCTATTTTTGACTGCGTATTTGGAATGGCCACTCGGACAGGTATTGTTTACTCTTGAACATCGGCAAAAATCAAACATTTCTGCTACATTGAGCTCAATTTCAAGGTACTTTTCATCATGAAATCAATCAAAATTGTATCTAATTCTGTAGTACAGTATATCTTCCATTCTATCAAATGAGACCAAAAAAATGAGAATACAAATGTAAAAACCACACGAAAATACACGTATACCGCTAAGGCGTGGCTAATGGCTGAGAAGTGAACTCTGTTTTTTATGATCCAATTTCTTTCAATTTTGGTGTACGTTATGAAGCATCTTTCCATCATACATTGCCCAAGTTTCAAAGATAGTCCAACAAACAAATGAGATCCAGTTCCCTAGATCAAGAGCAAGAACTCCTCACCAGCCTCAAGGAACCTCCCTTGAGGCCCACTCATATCTGGAAATTTCGCTCGTGTCTGGAAGCAAAAAATCGACTGAGCGACTGCTCATGTCTGGAAAAACTCACACGTGGGTGCACTCGTAAGTAGAGGTTCCACTGTATATTAATAATTCTTTCTTTCAACACACTGGCCATATCCCACCAAGGCAGGGTGGCCCAAAAAGAAAAACTAAAGTTTCTCTTTTAAATTTAGTAATTTATATGGGAGAAGGGGTTACTAGCCCCTTGCTCCCGGCATTTTAGTCGCCTCTTGCAACACGCATGGCTTACGGAGGAAGAATTCTGTTCCACTTCCCCATGGGGTATATTAAAAATGTACTAATACGTAAAAAATGTATAAAATTATACAGCACAGGAAAACTGTAAAAATGAATACTGAATGAAAATTTTAACTGAAATACTGTACAGTAAATGAAAATTTAACTGCCCCTTACCTGTCAGAGAGCTAATGGCATACTGGAAGCAGGAGGTGGAGGAGAGGATGGGGGATGTTACTTCCTAGAAGGAGAGTCAGCTATTAATATGTCAGGCAACTGTCCTTCTGGTATTGTTTCTTTCTTGTCTCTTTTCACCACTAACACCTTGTTTTGGCTCACTGGTTCTTTGTCTCTAAAAACCTGTCCAGTGAGGTTTGTTTCAGGCCCCATTTTAACACTCGCCTCAATTGAAACATTACGCTGTCATTGTACATGTTAGAGAGACTAATGGGCACTGCTTTGTCTGGATGGTATTTTTCAGCAAACTCCTGCACTTCAGGCCATTTAACGCACATTTCCTTGACAGGTGCTCTATCAACCACGCAGAGTCAATCTTCATACTTTCTAATAACTTCTTTTTTATACTCAACAGTGCTTTTTACAACTTTTCACTTTTATCAAATCAAATCAAATCAACTTTATTCTCTATAAAGATTACAATGTGGGGTTTACATATTATAGGATATCCTTCTTTGGACCTGTGATGGCTTATCTCACAATAAAATAAAATTGCACCAAAACTGCAAAATAATAAAAAAAAATCACAAGATGCACAAAAAAGCTCAAGAGATCTTTACAGCATGCAAGTTAGTGGCTATACTGACTCATACCCATGCTCTCAACCCAGTGCCCAGCATGCATTCCCTGAGCATGTGACCTGAGCTGCTTTGTCCTATTCTGTACACGCAAAAACTTGTCCGTTGACAACCAAGAGAATGTGCAAAAACCAGGACATTTTTTTCTCAAACACTTCATTCAAAAACTGATTTATTTGACAAGTAATGCAATTGACAACCAAGGTTCGACTGTATTTTAAAACAAACACAGGGTCAGAGGTTTGCTTTTCGTATCATTTGCCACATGAGGCAGGATTTTTTATTACACTGTACATACTCACTACATAGACCCACTCTCATATCTAGGTCAAAATTTACTGCTAACAGTTTATCTGGGTGATCTGAGCTCATGACACAGATCTATGTGACTGACCCCTGGCATCAATAACATAGTCCTACGTGATGGACAGTGAAAGGGTTAAAAAAAATTTATTATGCTTTTCTGTATGTGAGTAAGATGAGCCTGGCCTAAGGCTGGGGTCTGGGAGTAGAAAAACTCAAAACTCATCAAAGGTAATTTAAGATTTGTTTTTTGTGTACTGTATATTTTTGTTTCTGTGTTTTCCACAGGGTGCAATGGGTAGACAGCAGACCCTTGATGAACTTCATGTCAGCTCTACAAAGAATGGAGATGTGCTCAATTAGACGTGATGGTGGATACAAAGGTATACCGTTGACGGTACTGAAGAGAAGACAGATGCAGATGAAGTTTTTATTTTGATGTCTCATGCCATGATAAAACTATGAAGAATGAAAATACACCCCACCTGTTTTTTCTAATTAGAAACTGAGTTATATGAACACTTCAGTGTTGTTTGAGACCTTCTACAATTTGTGTTTTTAATGTTTTTAGAAGCCTCTTTTGGAATCTTAAATTTATATTTTATTTTTACACAAGAACTAAGTGTACTTTTAGTTTACTGTATCTGTGCTCCACATACAGGAATTATGTTTCAAATCAATTTTAAATATGTTGCAAAACAATCTTAATTAAGTGTTTAATTATGAATATGGAGAAAGCAAAGTGCTTCCAAGCATTCCCAGTAGTTAAGGTGCTTGACAGAACTTATACGTGCAGTAAAGGATCTCTGTACACTCTCTAGATCTGCGATTTCACCTGCTTTGAATGGAGATGTTAATGTACAGCAGTATTCCAGCCTAGAGAGAACAAGTGATTTGAAAAGGATCATCATTGGCTTGGCATCTCTCGTTTTGAAAGTTCTCATTATCCATCCTATCATTTTCTTTGCATGTGCGATCGTGGCACTGTTGTGATCCTTGAAAGTGAGATCTTCAGACATTACTACTCCCAGGTCCCTTCCTTTCTAGTTAGCCAAACTTGAGTCCTGGAAATGGGAAGTACAATGCCTACACTTTAAAGGAGGGGTTTGGGATATTGACAGTTTGGAGGGACTTCTAAACTGTTGTGTTCTGGGCACCTCTGCAAAGACAAGTGATTATGTATGAGTGAGGTGAAAGTGTTGAATGATGATGAAAGTATTTTTGTTTTGGGGATTTTCTTTCTTTTTGGGTTACCCTACCTCAGTGGGAGATGGCTAACTTGTTAAAAAAAATTGGGGAGTGGATGTGTTGGCAGATTTGTTCATGTAAGACGAATTGAATGATAGAAGGGATAAAAGAAAGAGGACAATTGCAGTAAAGAGAAGTCTTTAGAAAGATAAAGGAAATTATCAGTGATTCAAAAATTATATGCAGTAGGGCCCCGCTTTATGGCATTTTGCCTTGTGGCATTCTGCTAATATGGCGATTTCAAATTATGACCAAAACTTGCTATACAGCGAGTGGTCTTTCAAATACAGTGCACATCTCTCTATTATGTCTGAATTTTTTCCAAAATTTCAAGTGTTTTAAAGTTATTGCATATTTATATGTACTCCAATAATTATACATGTGTGTACCTATACCTAAATATACTTACACACTGTGCTGGTATGCAGGTACACATTAAAATCAATAAGAGTCTCTCTACTCTTCATGTAATACGTAATCTCTTGGGCGCATTAAATGTTGTATATTACATTAATATAGACATTTCCATTAATCCATTTGTGATATTTTTTCAAAATTATATAAACACTCGTTTGTAACATATAAACATGATAAATACACCACACAGTAGAATAAATAAACATAAATATGAGATGGGTTAGCCAGGCGACTTATAGTCCAACATTAGAGAAAATGTGTCACTACAACATTACTGAGGGTAACTAGAAAATTATTCCTTTAGTATGCCTTCACTCAGGGCATCATTTCTTCTAAAAACGGTGTTACAGGAGAATGGGAGTGTTTCTCTCTATTTATTCTACTGTATCAACGTGGAGACAACTTGTACACAGTGTAAAGTGACAAAAACCAGATGTGTTCGCCTGGTTTGTTTACATTACGTGTGAGTGGAGTGGAGCGGGGGGCGCTGCCTTGGCTGGCTACCACCTGACTTCCTACAAATAAAACTCCCTCTCACCCTATGTTAGGACTGCAAATATTGTAAGGTAATTAATGAATGTACTGTATGTGTATTTTATCACTCTGGTGGGGTGGGCTGACCTGGCTGGCTACCAAACTTCCCAAACCTGACTTCCTACAAATAAAACTCACCTCTTGCCCTACATTAAGACTACAAATATATTAAGGTGATTAATGAATGTACTGTATGTGTATTTTACTTTTTATTGTTTTTAATGCCTAGTTCTATTGCTAACTTAATACAGTAGAGCCCCGGTTTACGATATTATTTCATTCCAGAAGTATGTTCAGGTGCCAGTACTGACCGAATTTGTTCCCATAAGGAATATTGTGAATTAGATTAGTCCATTTCAGACCCCCAAACATACACATACAAACGCACTTACATAAATACACTTACATACGTGGTCGCATTGGGAGCTGATCGTAAACCGGGGGTCCACTGTATATGTTAGTGTAAACTTGCTATATGGCATTTATATGCATTTATAAGTGGGAAAAAAAGGCATTCTGCTTTCCGGCGATGTCTGGTTTCCGACAGTAGCCTAGAACCTAACCTGCCATGTAAGTGGTGCCCTACTATATACAAGAATATGTACTACCACTTTTTTTATGGTTGTGAATCCTGGTTTTTGAATGTTGCAGTTAGGAGTTGGCTGGGGTCTATGGAAGTGTCATATATGGGGTCAGGGTGTGGTGGAAATATGCAAAGAATAAGAAGTGAAGATCATGAGTTAAGATGATGTGGTTCAGCAGATTATTTGTATTGTAACATCTATGCACTGCTGAACAGTGATGGTAAATGTGTTTCCTTCTTTGGATCACCCTCCCTTCAAGGGAAAATGCCATGACTCTGGTGAAGGGTACTTGATCCAGTGAATTTGAGCTACCCTCTCTTCCTGAGTTTAAACCTGATTACCTCCCATTCCTCTTATGCACTGTGTCCCTCACAGTGCTTGTTGTGGTATTTCCTGATGATATACGAATAATAATTTGAGCTACCCTACATTGGTGAGAGATCTATGTTGTGCTAAAAAAGAGCAAACAGGGATTTATATTTTATTTTAAACTTTCTTTCTTTCAACGCACCGGCCGTATCCCACCGAGGAGGGGTGGCCCAAAAGAAAAAACAAAAGATTCTCCTTTTAAATTTAGTAATGAATACAGGAGAAGGGGTTACTAGTCTCTTGCTCCCTTATTTTAAACTATAAAATATATAACACTTCAACTACCAATGGTCAAAAGCACAAGTGTTAATTTATCCTGTTACTAATACAAATTTTATTTCTAAGAATACAGTTAGAATTTTTGGGAATTATATCTCTATATAGTATGATTAGTTTTTTAAAATCCTCTTGGTATGTGAAGCATTTCAGGCAGACTAAAATTAATATTTACTACTAAATACAATCACATTGGTATGTGAAGCATTTCAGGCAGACTAAAATTAATATTTACTACTAAATACAATCACAAATATGGAGATAGGAACTAATATATGGAATAATAATTTTAAAAGGAAATTCAGCATACAATTTCATTATTGTAGTTAAGTTCAGTAGTTATGCTTATAGTTTATTAAGCTAGTGATAAAGGATTTATTAGACATAAATATGTGATCTTTATTATTGATATATAAGAGAAATTCATGTTAATTCTATATCACCACTAATTCCCAACTACTATAAGTATATGTGATAGGAAATAAATATGAGAGAAAAATCATTAGCATTAATAGGTATTCAAACCTTCTCAAGATATAATATTGTACTGTTTATCCAAAGTACATAAATGCTTTTACGTGTATACAGTATTACCACAAGAAATACAAGAAAACTACTAACCCCACACAATATACTATTGTATTGACTTTCTAAGACTTACTATCTAATAAAATATGTCTTTTTCACATTTTTCTCATTTAATTAAAATCACATAATACTGTTTTTAACCCCTTCTGTATAAATTACTAAATGTAAACAAATCTTTCCCCTCTACTTTTTCGGATCACCCTGCCTCGGTGGGAGATGGCTGGTGTTGAAATAAAAAATACCCATATATTTGTTGATAACTACAACATATAAAAAAAAATTAAATACAGCACTGAAATTTTATTTATTAGTTGGGTTAAGAGTCATTCTTAATGCAGTAGCAAAAGAATTATTTTTCTTTCTTTCAACACACCGGCTGTATCCCAATGAGGCAGGGCGGCCCGAGAGGAAAAACCAAAGTTTCTCCTTTTACATTTAGTCATATATACAATAGAAGGGGTTACTATCCCCTTGCTCCTGGCATTTTAGTCACCTCTTATGACACCCATAGGCTACAGAGGAAGAATTCTGTTCCACTTCCCCATGGAAAAGAATTATTTTTATCAACCAAATATTCATGCTATGAATATACAGTTATCTTTTTTAAGCTAAATATTCCATAATGAGGATTCCTTGATGCTGGTGAAGGGCTCTCTATGACCTCTATGGGTTTAGCACTCTCCCCATAAATGTAATAATAATGCAGTCTAAATAATTTTACTGATATGAGAAATTTTGTAGCTAGTTTTAATATACATGCTGTACTTTAAGAGCTTTGATTATTTCAAGTGACTGCTGAAACATCTCTTATTGCCTAGGACAACCATTAAAGATATGCAGCCGTTCTTCATTTTTTTTATATATGATTTCCAGCCTCGGTTACTAAATATTCACAACTGAATTTTTTTTAATTGTACTTTAGGTTATGGTAGGGTTACATAAACCTGTAAAACATGTATTTAACAAATAAGCAAATTTAAAAAGACTGTTATAACACATTTGGCAGCGCAGTGAGTGGGCAAAACTAAGCGATGTTCAAAACTGCACTTGTAACACTTACAGTGTAAGAATGGATTCATATATGTTATTCCTTAAGTTTTTCAAAGGAATCCCTTGTGGATTATTAGATAACTGGTTTGAAGATTCCAACAAGGAAATAACATAAGTGCAAGAAAGTGATTATTATTTCTAATATTGCAAAGTTTTGTGGTTTACCATGGCACCTAAGTTGATATTTAGAGCTCCAGTTTTAATGTGGACCTGGTGATAAGTGTACCTATTCATCATCATAAAGACTGAAGCTCTATTAACGATCTCACTCATGTAAAATCTTCCATTATCACTAGGAGTCACCTTTTTGGAAAAACCTCTCTTATGCTCCTGGTGGCTCAACTCATTTCAGCTTAGCAAAAGATATTTGTATACAGTATACCCAAGTGCTGCAGTTTAATTATTTTGTAAGTTTAATTCAACCACATGGAGCTGCTGTTTGTAGTTGTATTAAAGAGAGGAATTTGTACACATTAGCAGGTTTACAGTCCTAGTAACCCAAGTCATGACCACGATGATAATGTTGATCGTAGTTTTTGTGACCTTGGTAATTGTTATATCCATATTTGTCATCTTTGTTGTACTCATGTTCTTTATGCTCATATTCTTGTCTGTGATCAAGATCATGATCTTCTTCATAGTATGGATCTGAGTCGTGGTACCTGTAGTAATCTTGCCTGTATTCTTGTCTTTGACCATCATGTTCCTGATAGTACTCATAATCCTTGTCTCTGCTTAGATCCTGATCATAATCTTGCTTAGGCTCACGATAATCATAGTCCTTATCTGGTTCAGTATCATGATGAATATCCCGCCATTGTTTGTGAGCGTAATTCTCTCGGTATCGTTGTTCATAATGAGGATCTTTATGGAATGCTTGCCGCCTTTCAGTATTTTCATGACTATGAGACCTACCATACAATTCAGGGAGTGTTTCCCGTCTCCTGTGATATTGGTAAGAATCACTGGGGAGGCCTTCGCGGTCATGTCCGTATTCGGGTTTGTCTCGTGAATGTGAGGAGCTGTATTTAGCCTCATAATTTTTATTATAACTCTCTGCTGATATTTTTGAAAATCTCTCCACATTACTGACTGGACTAACAGGAGAGCTTTTCAAACCAAGCTGGCCAGTACTACTTCTTCTCTTCCCTGGATCATACAGGATTGAGGCCTTAAGACCCCAGTCAATCATGGCCTTAGTTACATTATCAATCTCTTCATCAGATTCCTTCCTGTCTTCAACTAATAATTCAGTGTTTAAATTAGTATTTTTTTCTGGTGGTTTGTTCTTGCTCATTTCTTTTGTAACCTCTTTCTTGGGTTCTGGATTCTTTTTTACAGGCTTTTGCTGATGTACAGGCACTGAATTTAAATGAAGCCCTAATGGTGGCCTAATTTTGTTTTGCTCTGCCTCCTTTCTTGCAGTCTCTTCCCTCTGGGCACGAATAATGCTTGCAACAGGGATCCACTCTTCTTCTTCTTGGGGCATTTCATCAAACCTCCGAGGTATGTCACTGACTTTCATCCATGCTTTGTCATCACCTCCCTCAGAAGGATTTTCTTGGTTCAGATCATCATCCTTTGGCGCTCTCACCTCCATGTTGTATCTTAACTGCAAATAGAGGGAGAAGTTATGTATTTGAGCATGAAAAAATATTTAGGTACTGTGGATTACTTTCGCAGAGAACTGTGGTACGGATAATGTAGGGTAGTATAATTTCTGAGGAAAACTTGTTTAACATGAAGTTCAGGCCCCATGGAGCAGCAATGAATGACCCACAAAAGTTTATTCTTGTGAATATATTCAAGACCCCTGAAATGTATTTTGGCACAGAAGCAACAAAAACTCTCTACATATAATTAATAAAGTATAATGAGTTTATTCCATTCAGATATTTTAATTGTGTAAAAATTCTGAATAACATGCAAGCTAAGGAAATTTCAAACAAAATGAGTTTTTTTTTTTTTTTTTTTTTTTTTTTTTTTTTTTTTTTTTTTTTTTTTTGAGGAGACTGATGGAACAGATGCACAGGACATCACAAAGCATAACTAATATTACTACTACTACAGACAACCCCCCTTTAAGGAAAGGCCCCACCTGTAATGAAGGGCTTTTGATCTAAGGGATTGAAACTTCCTTAGGTCGAATCTAAATAAACTCCAACAATCCCTCTCCTCTTGGCGTTATTAGAAAGGATATTTACCCCTTTGGAAGTGGAGCAGAATTCTTCCTCCGTAAGCCATGCATGTCGTAAGAGACGACTAAAATGCCAGGAGCAAGGGGCCACTAACCTCTTCTCCTGTGTATGTTACTAAATTTAAAAGGAGAAACTTTTGTTTTTCTTTTTGGGTCACCCTGCCTCAGTGGGATGTGGCCAGTGTGTTGAAAGAAAGAAAGATTTCCCCTTTTGTGAACAAATGGTTTATAAGACCAACATGTTGATAAATAGATACTTGTGCAACATTTGGGTATCTTTATTCTGGAAACATTTTGCCACACAGTTGCTTCTTCAGTCCAATGCAAAGAAAGGTGGAAGATGAGGAGGAGTTTAAGGTAATCAGTCCCTCAGCCTGGAGTCAATATGTTCAGTCCAGGCTGAGGGACTGATTACCTCAAATTCCTCCTCATCTTCCACCTTTTCTGCATCGAACTGAAGAAGCCACTGCATGGCAAAAACGCTTCCAGAATAAAGATATCCAAAATGTTGCACAAGTGTTGTTTCCCCTTTTAAAAGAGTCTTTACTCTATAAACCATGTGTGTTGTAAGAGGCGACTAAAATGCTGGTAGCAAGGGGCTAGTAACCCCTTCTCCTGTATAAATTATTAAAGGTTTAAAGAATATAAGCTTTATGGTTTTCTTGCTGTATAGCCCTTGTGGCTTAGCGCTTCTTTTTGATTATAATAATAATAATAATATGGTTTTCTTTTTTTGGGGGAGGGGAATCACCTTGCCTCAGTAGGAGAGAGCCAGTATGTTAAAAAAAAAAAATTTAGCTCTTAAATGGAATAGGAAGGAATCACCATCAAATAGAAAGAGACAGGCGCTCCCTTTACAGGCGACGGAAAAGAATAACAGAGCGGCTAAAAGAGGTCAATATATCTGAAATGCGTAGGGAGTCACTGGTCAGAGAAATAGCAAGCATTGAATTAAGCTAAAGGAATCTTATAGGAGTCAGGAATCGCGGGAAGAACTAAAAGCCATAAATGAAATCGAAAGAAACCCAAAGTATTTCTTCTCCTATGCCAAATCAAAGTCGAGAACAACGTCCAGTATTGGGCCCCTACTTAAACAAGATGGGTCCTACACAGATGACAGCAAGGAAATGAGTGAGCTACTCAAGTCCCGATCTGTGCTCCAGTTCCCCGAATTAAGCCTGAATGCCTTTCCACATCCTTTCCCCCCAGGCGCTGTATAATCCTCTGGGTTTAGCGCTTCCCCCTTGATTATAATAATAATACTCAAGTCCCAATATGACTCGGCTTTTAACAAGCCGCTAACCAGACTGAGAGTCGAGGATCAAAATGAATTTTTTATGAGAGAGCCACAGAATTTGGTTAACACAAGCCTATCTGATGTTATCCTGACGCCAAATGACTTCGAACAGGCGATAAATGACATGTCCATGCACTCTGCCCCAGGGCCAGACTCATGGAACTCCGTGTTCATCAAGAACTGCAAGAAGCCCCTATCACGAGCTTTTACCATCCTATCCCCTCAAGGAAGGTTCCTTGATGTTGGTGAGGGGCTCTTGATTTAGGGAATTGGATCTGTGCTCCAGTTCCCCGAATTAAGCCTGAATGCCTTCCACATCCCCCCCCCAGGCGCTGTATAATCCTCCGGGTTTAGCGCTTCCCCCTTGATTATAATAATAATAATTACCATCCTATGGAGAGGGAGCATGGACACAGGGGTCATCCCACACTCACTAAAAACAACAGACATAGCCCCACTCCACAAAGGGGGCAGTAAAGCAATAGCAAAGAGCTATAGACCGATTGTGGAAAATACTGTATATATTTTCCGGAAGTACGGTAATTTATAGGTAAGTAGATGCCCTATATTGTATTTTTAAAAGAAGTATGTTATCGAAAATGGGAAACCTGCGGCTGGGGAGGAGAGTCGCCATTTTGGTTTTTGAATTGGATACGTTAGTGTAATGGGAAGAATTTTTCGTGCTCTAGAGGTTAAAATTGGACTGACACCTCTCAAATAGGAGACGAAATTGTTGGATGTGCATTCCTGCATAACTTGAGATATCAGGCGACAGGACAGGACAACTCCAGGAACCTCAGATAAGCTGTCTAATTTATATTTAATTTCTGGCCAGTAAAATTTTCATAAATGTAGGCAAAAGGGGGGGTCCTGTACATGATACATTCATCTCCAGTCAAATTGGTGAGTGTTATGATTAAGATATTCTCCTTCTGTTATGTAATTGTGTATATATATAACCATTTATTATTTTTAATATACAGTCCACAAATTTATATATTTACCAGTATTCCTGGTGATACATATTTCATTGGTAATTAATAGGTCCAGAGCAACTTGTGGATATGACAGTGGTAGGTATCAAAGGGGGACATTTTTTGCGATCTAGGTGTCCCAAATTCCTACTTGTCTAACTGATAAATAATAATTATCTGTTCATTTACTGTTATGTACATAATAATACATTCAGATAAATGCAATTTTCCACACCGATAGCACTAACATCCCATATCATAAAAATCTTTGAAAGGGTCCTAAGAAGCAAGATCACCACCCATCTAGAAACTCATCAATTACACAACCTAGGGCAACACAGGTTTCGAACAGGTCGCTCCTGTCTGTCTCATCTATTGGATCACTACGACAAGGTCCTAGATGCACTAGAAGACAAAAAGAATGCAGATGTAATATATACAGACTTTCCAAAAGCCTTCGACAAGTGTGACCATGGTGTAATAGCGCACAAAATGCGTGCTAAAGGAATAACAGGAAAAGTTGGTCGATGGATCTATAATTTCCTCACAAACAGAACACAAAGAGTAGTCGTCAACAGAGTAAAGTCCGAGGCAGCTACGGTGAAAAGCTCTGTTCCACAAGGCACAGTGCTCGCTCCCATCTTGTTTCTCATCCTCATATCTGACATAGACAAGGATGTCATCCACAGCACCGTGTCTTCCTTTGCATATGACACCCGAATCTGCATGACAGTGTCTTCCATTGCAGACACTGCAAGGCTCCAGGCGGACATCAACCAAATCTTTCAGTGGGCTGCAGAAAACAATATGAAGTTCGACGATGAGAAGTTTCAATTACTCAGATATGGTAAACATGAGGAAATTAAATCTTCACCAGAGTACAAAACAAATTCTGGCCACAAAATAGAGCGAAACACCAATGTCAAAGACCTGGGAGTGATCATGTCGGAGGATCTCACCTTCAAGGACCATAACACTGTATCAATCGCATCTGCTAGAAAAATGACAGGATGGATAATGAGAACCTTCAAAACTAGGGAGGCCAAGCCCATGATGACACTCTTCAGGTCACTTGTTCTATCTAGGCTGGAATATTGCTGCCCACTAACAGCACCTTTCAAGGCAGGTGAAATTGCTGCCATAGAAAATGTACAGAGAACCTTCACGGCGCGCATAACGGAGATAAAACACCTCAATTACTGGGAGCGCTTGAGGTTCCTGAACCTGTATTCCCTGGAATGCAGGCAGGAGAGATACATGATCATATACACCTGGAAAATCCTAGAGGGACTAGTATCGAACTTGCACACGAAAATCACTCACTACGAAAGCAAAAGACTTGGCAGACGATGCAACATCCCCCCAATGAAAAGCAGGGGTGTCACTAGCACGTTAAGAGACCATACAATAAGTGTCAGGGGCCCGAGACTGTTCAACTGCCTCCCAGCATACATAAGGGGGATTACCAACAGACCCCTGGCAGTCTTCAAGCTGGCACTGGACAAGCACCTAAAGTCGGTTCCTGATCAGCCGGGCTGTGGCTCGTACGTTGGTTTGCGTGCAGCCAGCAGTAACAGCCTGGTTGATCAGGTTCTGATCCACCAGGAGGCCTGGTCACAGACCGGGCCGCGGGGGCGTTGACCCCCGGAACTCTCTCCAGGTAAACTCCAGGATCCTCTCTTAAAATACATTACTACGTACCACAATCAGCCCTACTCACACTATACTATTCACTCATCTATCCCTACTTCACATATGCCATTTGTGCCTGGGGATCAACAGTAACAACCCACCTAAAGCCAATAATCCAACAAAAAGCCACAGTTAGAATTATCACGGAATCCAATCCTAGGCAACACCCCCCCCCCCACCCTTCATAGAACATCCACACTTACTACTGTGCAACCTACATTTACAGAACCATAAATTAAAATATTAACCCTGAACTAAAACGCTTTCTTGATAGTTGTGACAGGACCCATATGCACAATACCAGACAAAAATCTTTATGACATTCCCCCCTTGATGCTGGTGAAGGGCTCTTGATCTACGGAATTGGATCTGTGCTCCAGTTCCCTGAATTAAACCTGAAAGCCTGCCACACCCCCCACAGGCGGTGTATAATCCTACGGGTTTTGCGCTTCCCCCTTGATTATAATAATAATATGACATTCCCCGTGTCCGGCTAAATCTATACAAAAATTCAGTGCACAAAAGTGACCCCACAAATGTAAATAACTACAGGCCAATATCAGACTTACCGTTACTATCCAAAATCTTCGAAAACTCAAGCAGTGCTGTATAGCCATTGTGGTTTAGAGCTTCTTTTTTATTATAATAATAATTCGAAAACTCATGCACAAGAAACTATATTCGTTTATAACAGCACAAAGCATACTCAACCCCTGCCAATTTGGCTTCAGGAAAAACAAAAGCACAAACGATGCAATAGTAAAAATGCTAGACCTGCTTTACACAGCACTGGAAAATAATGGATATCCATTAGGACTCTTTATTGACCAAAGGAAAGCTTTTGGTACAGTAGACCACGGCATCCTACTCCACAAACTTGACCATTATGGTATAAGAGGCCATGCACTTACTTCAAATCCTACCTTACTAACAAGTATCAACATGTCTCCATTAAAGACACAACCTCATCATCCCGACCACTTGATACTAGAGTGCTTCAGGGAAGTCTCCTTGGTCCTCTGCTCTTCCTCTTATATATCAATGATCTCCCCAACGTACCACAATACCTGAAACCAATTCTCTGCTGACGACACGACTTACGTCATCTCCCACCCAGATCTTGCCTCCCTCAACACCATTGTTAACGAAGAGCTAGTAAAAAAATATCAACCTGAATGACAGCCAGTAAGCTTACACTTAACACTGACAAAACCTACTATATTCTGTTTGGTAACAGCAGGTGTTGCACAACTCGACATTAAGATCCACAGTGCTCCTATTGCTAAGCATAATGAGGGCAAATTCCTGGGTCTACACCTTGACAGCAACCTGAATTTCAGCACCCATATCCAACACATAACAAAAAAAGTATCCAAAGCAATTGGGATCCTCTCTAAGATACGTTACTACGTACCACAATCAGCCCTACACACACTATACTATTCACTCATCTATCCCTACCTCCCCCTCAAGGAAGGTTCCTTGATGTTGGTGAGGGGCTCTTGATTTAGGGAATTGGATCTGTGCTCCAGTTCCCCGAATTAAGCCTGAATGCCTTCCACATCCCCCCCCCCACAGGCGCTGTATAATCCTCCAGGTTTAGCGCTTCCCCCTTGATTATAATAATAATAATATCCCTACCTCACATACGTCATTTGTGCCTGGGGATCAACAGTAACAATCCACCTAAAGCCAATAACCCAACAAAAAGCCGCCGCAGTAAGAATTATCACACAATCCAATGCTAGGCAACACCCTCCCCCCCCCCCTTCACTCTTCAAAGACCTAAACTTACTGTTCAGAACATCCACACTTACTACTCTGCAATCTACATTTACAGAACCATAAATTCCAGTATTACCCCTGAACTAAAACACTTTCTTAATAGTTGTGACAAGACCCATAGACATAATACCAGACACAAACATCTCTATGACATTCCCCGTGTCCGGCTAAATCTATACAAAAATTCAATGTACATAAAAGGGCCTAAAATCAGGAACTCCCTGCTTGAAAACTTAAGAACTGCGTCTGGGGCCCAAGACTGTTCATCAGACTCCCACCAGGCATAAGGGGAATTACTAATAGGCCCCTGGCTGCCTTCAAGAGGGAGCTGGACAGATATTTAAAGTCGGTGCCGGATCAGCCGGGCTGTAGTTCGTACGTTGGACTACGTGCGGCCAGCAGTAACAGCCTGGTTGATCAGGCCCTGATCCACCAGGAGGCCTGGTCATGGACCGGGCCGCGGGGGCGTTGATCCCCGGAATACCCTCCAGGTAGGGGTTCAAGGAGGCCAGAGTTACTTCTACAAGAAAAACAGTAGGTCTGATGTCACCAACTATAGACCTGTTTTTTATTTATTTATTTATTTATTAATTTGAACATGATACAGAGAAGTACAAAAGAATACAGTTAAATGCAGCATGCCAAAGCCACTTGAATTCAGAGCATTACGGGCAGGCTTAAAATTAACTTAAGATTAACTAAGCAATGAAGTATTCAGTGGTAAAACATTATTGTAAACAGATAACAAGCACAAATGAGTATTACAAAGACAGGTCATACCTGGAGTTTACCTGGAGAGAGTTCCGGGGGTCAACGCCCCCGCGGCCCGATCTGTGTTGCTTAGTGTGATGTCCAAAATTTTAGAGAAAGACGGTGTATTGTAAAGTAGCTAAGTATCTTAATAACAAAAACATTCTCCATAATTAACAATCAGGTTTCAGAAACTCTTACTCGACCGACACCTCCCTAATTAATCTGATGGACTACCTGAGAACTCAAAGGCCTTAGGGAATATCATAAGTATTGATGCCCCTAGACTTACAAAAGGCCTTCGATACAGTAACCCATAATATATTATGTAAGAAACTACAAGCTATCGGCATAGGCCCTGCAGGCTGGTTTAAGTCCTATCTGAGCAACAGGAAACAAATTGTCAAAATCAATAATACAGAAGCAGAACCCCTGCCGATAAGATGTGTGGTTCCCCAAGGCAGTATTCTGAGGATTTCACTATTTTTGTTATGTGAATGGTATGGCCATCAGTATCAGGTGTAAGCTTGTATGAAGACGACAATGCGCTGCTAGTCTCAGGTAAAGACCCACAAGATATAGCTAATATATTATCACTAGAACTAGAGTCCTGCATGTCTGGTCAGTAGACAACAGACTATCGCTATATCTTGGGAAAACAGAAGCCATATTCTCTGGCACGAAAATTTTTTTGAAAAAGGTAAATGCTTTTAAAGTTCAGTATAATAGGAAACCCATCACTTCAGTATATTCAGTGAAATACCTGGGAATTCTTTTTGACTCATGCATATCAAGGGAATTGATAGAGAACAATGTAGTAAAAAAATGCCAGGCGAAAGTTCCTTTATAAACAGGCACAGTGTCTACCTGTTGAGGCGCACAGGACCTGGTTTTAGCTCTTATAGTGCCATGTAGATTAATTATTCTTCTTTAATAAAAAATGAAATACGAACTATAAATCACTCAGAACAAAATGGTGAGTTTCATCCTGGTTCTATTTAATGTTTATATATATATATATATATATATATATATATATATATATATATATATATATATATATATATATATATATATATATATATTACTGTGACCACGAACAAGTGGTATTGATCAATAACAACACTGCGACTAGCCAAGGACTCGAACCCATGCTGCTTTGGCCCGCCTCATGGTGAGCGAAAACCCATGACCCTCTAAGGATCGTATGGTCCAGTGGATTAGGGCGTCATGTGTTTTCGCCAACCATGAGGCAGGCCAAAGCAGCCTGCCTCATGAATATATTCAGTGGCGGGCCTACATCTTCGGGGCCCTGAAGCTTGAGTCCCTTCGGAACTCCTTTTCATACAGTAGACTAAGTAAGTTTATTCAGGTATACACAAATACAGTTACATAGATTATCATACATAGTAGCATATGTGTATAGAACCTGGGATAACCCAAAATAGCCAAAGTGACTTATTTCCATTGGGGTCCTTTAGACCCAAAATTTTTAAGCAATGTGGACTAAAGTTGCCCTTGCAAATATTCCTGATGTAAAGCGACTTACCTCAACAAGGTAATTAAGCGCTTAACGTGAACATAATAATAATTACCTTGATAAGGAGGGAAGCTATGTGTAACCGATGAGGAATGGTACCAGCAAACTGCCTTACAGTACCCTCCTACGTTCTATTGGCCTCCTCCTGATAACAACAGATACTTGTTATCTCCATCACTCCCAACCCTTTAACCTTCAGCTATATAAATTTTTTACATTTATCTACTGGCCTTCCCTTTGCTGCTGTACATTGCTATTGCTGCCCTTCTACTACAGTTTCCTACAGGCGCATTGTTCACGAGTTTGTGTCAGGCGCAGTTGTGTGTGTAAGGCGCTGTGGGTGGTAGTAATCATTGGTAATTGTGGCATTGACAACCAGGCTTTTATATTCATGAACCTTTATCATAAGCTGATTAAGAGAAATAACGTAGTAGCAACGCCGAAAGATCCTTGTTTTTAGTTAATTTAATATGTCCATGGGGAGACAGTTTTCTGCGTAGATAATAATAATAATAATAATAATAATAATAATAATAATAATAATAATAATAATAACAATAATAATAATAATAACAGAGTTGGAAGTCAATCAGGTTCCTGCCTCAAAACCACTATTTTGCACTTTGAAACATATTTTAATAAAAATGAAGATAAATTGCGTTATCTTTAGATTATTAGACGTATTGCTCTGGCAATAAAGCTTAGTAAAGATACAAAAAATACTGTATGAAACCTTTTTTGACGTATAGCCCACACAGAGGGCTTTATTGACAACGTTTTGTCTACAAAAAGGGCTTTACTGGCGACGTTAGTTCAGGGATTACTTTCCTGATAGACTGCTGCTAGTTAGACAAATACTGGTGCCACATTACTGGCTGCTGGTGATGAGGTCTGGTGCTGAAACTAATGTCAACAGTAATTTTCTTGTGCTTTGGTACTGTCTCTGAGGGCTGAGTTTTATTTATCATACTTCAACATATTCACATATTTAATGGCAGCTAATACATTATATGTACACACTACATACGCATTTTCTTCTCTCTTTTTCTTTTGTTTAATGATGTTTGCGTACATATCCAAGCTTAATCCGGCCACTGATCAGGTAAGTTATACATAAATACTGGTGGTAAATTCTCTCGGTCGTGGATATGGCTTATACCTGAATAGTAGTTCGCTATTTAAAACATATTTCATTTTCCCAAATCGCCTCTTCATTTGCTTGTGTATTTTTCTATTTACAGGTTCGACAGTGAAGGGAGACACACAGATGATGATCAAACTAAATGTAAATTATGTGATCAGGCATATGGTCACTCTCTTGAACACTATGTGCTTAATTGTCCACTTATTGAGGAATACAGAGACAGACAGTATAATAACCTATGTGACATGTCAAGATATCAGATATGCTAAGCAAATTTCCTAAATTTGCTTGTAACAGATAAGTGAACTGTAGATATGTAGATAAAAAAAAAACAAATGTACACTTGTTAACCCTTTGGGGCCTAGTTCCTAGGCCTTTTGTGTATCTATATGCTCTTGCGCTACCCTCCACAGGATGGATGTGGGGTGCACAATAAACTAGCCACTTCGGTGGCAAAATATAAATCCAGTGAAGTCCGTGTGTTAATCTTCCATCTTCATTCTGAGGTTCATGTTAGCAACAAACCTTAGTTTTAGAGTTTCTAAAAATAAGTGCCATGGTACCCTAGTATGGTACAGACTGACATCGTAAAGAGGTGAAGTTTTGTGTGGGTTGATCTAGTCTGGTTAAATCTGTCAAGGCTTCTTCAGGATAAGACAAGTCTCGTTTATCCTATAAACGAGAATTATCATTGACCCTTTGATCACTTTCGTTACCCCTAGTATCGTCAATCCTCCTTCCCCATGCCGGGGACTACCTTAATGGGAATTTCCCAAATTCCATCTATCTTGCACCAACTGAGCCCACGGAAGTCATCGAGATTATAAAGTCACTTAAAAATAACTCGGGGAATCTGTCTCATGTCCCACCATTACTGTACAAGCGAGCGGCCCATGTCCTTTCGCATGCTATTTCATTACTTTTTAACAAGTCACTAGAAACTAGCACCTTCCCGAAACTACTCAAGACGGCAAGGGTTACACCAATACATAAAGGTGGTGACCCTACAGATTTAAACAACTATAGGCCAATATCAAACTTACCATTGCTATCCAAAATCTTTGAGAAACTCGTGCACAGGAGACTATATTAATTTATAACGGCACAAAACATACTCAACCCCTGCCAATTTGCATTCAGAAAAAATAAAAGCACTAATGATGCAATTATAAAAATGCTAGATCTGCTTTACACAGCATTGGAAAATAAGGAATATCCGCTAGGAATTTTTATTGACCCAAGAAAAGCTTTTGACAGTAGACCACGGCATCCTACTCCACAAACTTGACCATTATGGTATAAGAGGCCATGCGCTTGCATATTTCAAATCTTACCTTACTAATAGGTATCAGTATGTCACCATTAAAGACACAGCATCAACAACATGGCCACTTGATACTGGAGTTCCGCAGGGAAGTGTCATTGGTCCCCTGCTCTTCCTCATATACATCAATGATCTTCCCATCGTATCGCAATACCTGAACCCCATTCTCTTTGCTGTGGGCTGCGGTGTAATGCAGCGAGGTATGGACAAATAGTTGACAGTTTACCTGGAGTTTACCTGGAGAGAGTTCCGGGGGTCAACGCCCCCGCGGCCCGGTCTGTGACCAGGCCTCCTGGTGGATCAGAGCCTGATCAACCAGGCTGTTGCTGCTGGCTGCACGCAAACCAACGTACGAGCCACAGCCCGGCTGGTCAGGAACCCTCAACACCATTGTTAACGAGGAGCTGATCAAAATATCGACTTGGATGACAGCCAATAAACTTACGCTTAACACTGACAAAACCTACTATATTATGTTTGGTAGCAGAGCAGGAGTTGCGCAAATTAACGTTAAGATCGACAACACTCTAATTGCCAGACATAATGAGGGCAAATTCCTAGCCCTATACCTCGACAACAACCTGAATTTAAGCACCCATATCCAACACATAACCAAAAAAAGTATCCAAAACGGTTGGGATCCTCTCCAAGATACGATACTACGTGCCGCAAAATGCCCTTCTCACACTATACCACTCACTTATTTATCCATACCTCACTTATGCTATTTGTGCTTGGGGATCAACTGCAGCAGCACACCTAAAGCCAATAATAACCCAACAAAAAGCTGCAGTAAGAATAATCACTAAATCCCATCCCTGGCAACAACCCCCCCCCCACTCTTCATAGATCTAAACTTACTCCCTGTTCAGTACATCCACACTTACTACTGTGCAACCTACATATACAGGACCTTAAACTCCAAGACTCAAGAAATCGTAATGACACGATTGCAAATAAACCATATGACCGGGGGTTCAATCCCGGCCGGGGGTATGGTTTAAACTCCAATATTAACCTTGACCTGAAATGCTTTCTTGATAGTTGTGACAGAACCTACAGCCATAACACCAGACACAAACATCTCTATGACATTCCCCGTGTCCGACTAAACCTTTACAAAAATTCAATGTATGTCAAAGGTCCTAAAATCTGGAACACCCTACTTGAAAACTCTAGAACTACAGACACATTCATCACCTTCAAAACTACCATTAGAAAACATCTTATCTCCCTGATACACCCCGTCAACTAATTACACGAATACCACCTGGTGGTTCACACTTACACTCACTCACCCATTTGACCATAAACAGAAATATCAATCTCAATCTTAAAATAATGAATCCTAACTAGTCATAAGTTGGCCTGTGATACTCCAATACTGAAACTATGTATTGTGCCAAAACAAAAGCATTCACATTGCTAAACTCACAAACTAGTATTTAGTCACTTAGCCATAATACCAACTTACCTCATAATTTGTAATATTTTAAAGTTAAGAATTAATCTAAGTCTGCCCAAAATGCCTAGCCATGCTAGGTGTTCTAGTGGCTCCCTCTGTAATTAGTATTTTACTACATGTAAACCACACAATAACCAGATTCTGTACTCAGCATTGTAATCCTTATAGAGAATAAACTTTGAATTTGAATTTGAATTGAATCTTTGAAAGTGAGATCCTTGACATCATCACTCCCAGGTCCTTCACATTAGTTTTCACTCTATTGTGTAACTGGAATTTGTTTTATACTAAGATAAGATAAGATTTCGTTCGGATTTTCAACCCCGCAGGGTTAGTTAACCAGGATAACCCAAGAAAGGCAGCACGTCATCGAGGACTCTCTGTTTTAATTCCATTGGGGTCTTCAGTCTTGTCCCCCAGGATGCGACTAACACGCAGGTACCTATTTGCTGCTAAGTGAACAGGAAAACTCGAGGAATTTAAAAACGGGTGATCCCGTGACCTGGTCGCCCACAGGATGGGTATGTGGTGCATAATAAACATATTAAACTAAACTGGTTGGCAAAGCTCTCGCTTCACACAGGGAGGGCCCGGGTTCGATTCCCGGTGGGGTAGAAACATTTCGACGCGTTGCCTTAGTAAGTAAGTAAGTAAGTTTATTCAGGTAAACACAAATACAGTTACATAGAATTATCATACATAGCAGCATATGTGTAGGGAACCTAGGATAACCCAAAAAAGTCAGACAGAGTGACTTATTTCCATTGGGGTCCTTTTACCTTAATATTATAACCTTTATATTATAATAATAAGGTAAAAGGACCCCAATGGAAATAAGTCACTCTGTCTGACTTTTTTGGGTTATCCTAGGTTCCCTACACATATGCTGCTATGTATGATAATTCTATGTAACTGTATTTGTGTTTACCTGAATAAACTTACTTACTTACTTACTAAGGCAACGCGTCGAAATGTTTCTACCCCACCGGGAATCGAACCCGGGCCCTCCCTGTGTGAAGCGAGAGCTTTGCCAACCAGTTTAGTTTAATATGTTTATTATGCACCACATACCCATCCTGTGGGCGACCAGGCCACGGGATCACCCGTTTTTAAATTCCTCGAGTTTTCCATAGCAAAGTAACTGAAATTTGCTTTCATTGAACTTTTTTTTTTTTTTTTATTCACCGGTATTCTCCCGGCCCGGGTCTTTTCCAAGTAGTGGTGACCCGGCCTTGGCTCCCTATCTGGGGAGTGTCTCCCATGGGAGGAAGGACAAGTACCTCCTCATCTTTGGGACCAGCTGTCCCCAGGCCTAGCCACATTCCCCGCCCTCACGGGGCTCGTAGGGAGAAGCTAGGCCTCTGGTCTGCCATCTACCCCGCCTCGAAGGGGCTCGTGGGGATGGCAGCCTCATTGAACTTCGTAATGTTTTCTCCCGCACTAGTTGAAGGCTTTCGTGAAGTCTGTGCATACTACATCTGCATTTTGTTTGTTCTCCAGAGCATCCAAGACCATGTCATACTAGTCCAGTAGTTGTGAGAACCAGGAGTGACCTGATGGTTCTGTCGACCCTGACAGGAAGAGAGCAGCAGCTGGACTGTACCACAATGGTCACACACAAGGCTGGCGACTCCCTGACCACTGCACGGTCCTTCCAGCTGAGCTGGTGGCGATTCAGCAGGCATTGTCACATGCCCTACGACATCGACTCCGACCTGTCATACATGTTGATTACACCTCTGCAATCAATGCCCTCTCCCATCCTCAACCACAGGACAATGTTCACCTCATCACATCGATCCTGAGCATAATGACAGCCTTAGAAGTTCAGAGTAACAGATCGACATTGAATTGGATCCCCAGCCATGCTGGCATCCGGGGAAATGAGGCGGCAGATGATGCAGCCAAGGCAGCCACAGGGTATCCACATGTTGGGATTACTGTCCCCATCAGCCTACGACAGACCAAACTGGTGGCTGCCAGAGCAATTAAACTTATTGGGGAGGTCTTAGGTGATACCCCATCTCAACAGTGGTAACCGAGCAGCGACTCAGGGAGAACTCCCTCCATATGATAGAAGTTGGTCCAGAGCGCAGTGTACCGCCATCCATCGGCTTCGTTTGGGCTTTCCCATAGCCAACATGATGGTAGACAAGGCTGAGGAGATGTGCCAGTACTGCCAGCACGTTGTCCAACGCCACCTAACACACTATCTTCTGGAGCGCGAAGTTACTGAGACATTCCGCAGGCAACTAGCACTGATATCCCCTCCCGAAGAGGACCCAGAGATGACTGCGATCACACTAGTGTACCATGGAGTCAACGAACCAGACAAGCTGTTGCCCGTGATAACGACATATCCTCCTCCTCGCCAGTGTCTACAGTTAGGAGTACATACGGTGTTGTCCCTTATGAGATGCACCAGATGAACTGACCAGAAGAGCAGCATACGTCGCATCATTGTAAAAACCTTTCTCCCTCGGGAGCCAGAGATGGGTCATCGCAAGATTGAGACCTGTGCCAGGACTACGGTCTTGGCGAACATTATACACGTACATACATACTGTACATGGATGGAAGAAATGATTACTTTAGTAACCCAGTAAGTGTGTAAGTTTTCTGTTGGTGGCTGCGGCATCACAACGGGATGACAAACCAGTGTCGCTGGGTCGCTCTCACTACCTGCGTAGGAAACGCACTCCGCTCATTTTCCCTGGGCAAATAGTCTAAGAAGGGCACGGGCGTGGGTGTGTGGGTGACAGAGTCGTAAAATTTTAACTGTGAGCCTAAAAGACCTACTTTGTGTAAGAGTGAGTGCGGAGGGTGGGTGAGTCGGGCGTTCCGCGGCACCAGGTGAGACCAGGCCATTGTCGGGCTCACTTTTGTCGGGAAAATTTGACTCGTTGCAAGTGTCTCTGCTCGCCAGCCAACATTTCCTCCAACACAGACAACATAGGTGAGTGTTGCTTGCCCAAATTCTCATTTGTTTGGTGGGTAGTGAGAGGTGAGAAATAGGGATGAAGGTGGTCAGGAGTTGTATGGATTCCCTGAGCTGAGGTCACCTCTGCCTCAGCTCTTGACTCTTTTATGCTCTTCCTTAGACACTCCTGCATCGTACTTTGCCCTAATATGAATACCAGGGTCACAGGTCATGAGGGGTCAAGGGTTACATCATGACGAACCGCTACCTGTCAACCTGGCCAGTTGCCACATATTATTTTGGTATTGTTTTTGTTGATAAATCAATGGTGTAGGGGAGCTGCTCCATCAATGATTTAACAGCTTTATACCTCCTGCAGCAGCTGTCTAGCAAACACCACAATATTGAAAAACACACACATTACCCTTACACTGGCTAGAATAAAATTACTGTATCTAATAGGAAATATTAATTAATACTTTACAGGTGTACCATTGAGGGTTATTAGATGCTTTCTGTACCAACTCATTTATTTCTCTGTTCTAATTGATTCTTCTGTAGAAGAATTACAGACGATATAACTTTTCTTTAAAACAGGAATCTGACAATATTGCATATACCAGTTATAGATGTACATATGTGTCACTGATAACTTAACCTAGGATCACCTACAATTCCTCAGAAAGTTTTAATTTTAAGCTGTCATATTACCTAAGGTATTTTTGCTCTTATTATTATGTGCTGTGCATTCTATTATGTATCACTGTTCCTTTGTTAATAGTTCTGTGCATTATATAATGCACTTACTGGTGCTTGCTTGTTAATGGTGGATGTATTGTACCATGTATTAGTGTTCTCTTATTAATATTGTAAAATACTGTATTGTATTAGGTACGGTAAATGTTGGTGTATATTGTATTACATTTGCATCACTTCTTTTGCAAATGTTGTATAATGTATATCATTTTGATGGGAGTGATTTTGCGTGACTTTCTAATATTCTTTATTTTTAATGTCAGTTGTTAAAGGGCCAGGCAGGTATTGCAAATTTTAATACTGTTCGTTAAATATGTTGAAGGTTAAGTATGTGCTAAATTATTGATTTTGTCAGGTTTAGTGCTTTCTTGGGAATGTAATGATAATGCAGAAAAATAATTATTTTTCTGTAGTGTGTACTTTTAGCAGAATTTACCTAAGGTATTTGACCAAAACAAGCATAATGGTTTTCTGAGGAGTCACATTCCGAGGTTTCTTCATAAGAATATTTTACTGTACATATAAAGCAGGGCTAAGATCAAAATTCTTTCTTCTAAACCAACTGCAAATATAAAATTCAAGAAAGTTTATTTATTGGTATTTTTCAACTCCATTCACAAGGTGGTGGCAGCTCCGAGTCCACAGAATCTGTCCATCCTTATTTGAATTACCTGTTAGATGACAGCATTGAACCTTTACTCTGTGTACTGCATAAAACTCGTATGGGTTTAGGGCTTTACATAAGTATATAGTCATGTTACTCTACATTTAATTATGAATGTCAGCACTCATTTACATAGCCTCTCCTTGAATAGTGATTACTTTCCTTGGTATCACTTAGTACAGTAGTTATTGTTGAGGTAACGATACATAGGATTGAGGTACACTAGTTACAAGAACTATGTAGCTTCTAGTAGTGGGAAGATGATGATAGTAAATTTATTTAGGTACAGATACACACTAGTGCAGTTATAGAAATTTAGATGATTACAATTATGCATAATAACATGTGCAAATTACCTAGGATAACCCAAAAAAGTCATAGGAAGTGACTTATTTCCATTGTGGTCCCTGTAATATCTTATTTAAAGTTTAGCTATATACAGTAGGACCCCTGTATCTGAGGGGGATACGAGGGTCCCACTGTATATAGCTAATGAACCCTATATGTAAGTTTTTTCATTAATATACATACTTATTATAAAGTTTAATTGATAAAGTACACACAATAAGTAGAGAATTATCAATTTTTCACTGATGAGAAGCACTTTACAGCATCTCTTAATCTTTAAAGAATTTCCGCCACAGTAAACAGTGGATAACTGAAACCATGGATACTGGACCTGTGGATATGGGGGGTCATGCTGTATAGGATACGGCTTAAATCAGTTATGATTATAACCTTAAAAATTAAAACGGGTAACTCACCTGTGTGAAAATCAGTTACAGTAGGAATAAAGTGAACAGTTATTTACATGACCATTAAATACAAAATCAGTTTACAATAAAAAATACACGAATGTTTAGTAACTATACAGGAAATCGCTCTCCTCTTTTTCTGCCGCTTCATTCATTAGGAAACTTTTAGTGCTCTTCCTGAACTGGCTCATGTGCTTAGGAGAGACTTTGACATGTTCAGGCAATCCACTCTACGTCTTTATTGCTGTATAATAAAAGGTATTTGAGGCCTGACCACCTACTGTAGGTACTACAAAAATATGTTCACTCACCCTAGTACCATACTGGTTTTTGTTTCTAACCTTGACAAAATTCACAGCAAGATATTCTGGACACTGTTACAAGAATAAGATATACAGTACATTACTTAGGGTATTGTTCTTTAAATATGGATTTAAATTTGATGACCATTTTCAAACTTTTACTTCTGGTATTCAGTTCTGTATTTTGGAACCTTTTTTATCAGCAGGATTCTGTGTTAGTTGATGTACATTGAGCATACCAAAGAGACTTCTTGGGTTGTGCCCAGGGGACCTATTTCAGCCATATTTGAAATTGTGGTTCGGAATTCTCTAGATATATATTGAATATATTACAGTATTGAGAAGTACAGTGCCTGCACTCTGAGGGAGGGTTGGGGATGGTGTGGTTTGGAAGGTTATCTGAACTTTAATGTCTTCCAGCTATTTGCAAGACAGTGTTTGAGTGAAATTGAAAGCATTTCCTTCTTTTTCGGGTTGCCTGTCATTCAGAGATGACCAGAGTTTTAGGCATTTTGATGTGGGTGTTGTGAGTTGTCTAAAGTTTGAGTAAGTTAGGAATCTTTATACTTTTTATATTGTCATACAGTAATTGGCTTGAGAAAGGAACTGGTTGTCATTTTTGATGAATAGATCACATATGAGATGTGGATGTTAGTGTTATACAGTATTCCAAATTTTTCAGAATAGAACTGAGTACAATACATAATTTCTTTAGAAAATTTACCTGCTGCTTTTCATTTTCTTAGAGTACATATAGTGTGAATGTGAGTGCTGACTTTTTTGCCTGTATGCTGACAATAATTTGTGTCTGATTTCTTATTATTACTCTTAAGAAATATTTGTTTTGGTGGTATTTATACACAGTAACTTGTAATTTTTTCTACACAGACTTTGTTGGTTGACATTGATTAGCAGACTATGATTAGTCTCCCACATTTTGTGCTGCATAGCCAACAGGGATTTAATAATAGTAATAATAATAATTATTATTATTATTATTCACTAAAACATGAGTTGTATAGTATTTCAATCTCTGAGATCCTAAAGAAATGGGATTACTTGAATGAGTTTGGACAGGGTGAGAGGCAGTCTGCCTGGAGGGTATTCCGGGGATCAACACCCCCATGGCCTGGTCCATGACCAGGCCTCCTGGTGGATCAGGGCCTGATCAACCAGGCTGTTACTGTTGGCCACACATAGTCCAACGTACGAACCACAGCCCGGCTGATCCAGCACCAACTTTAGGTATTTGTCCAGCTCCCTCTTGAAGACAACCAGGGGTCTATTGGAAGACAAGGCATTTGTGAATTCATGTTTTGTTATTTAGGAAACAGGAGAGGATTTGGGTAGGTGTGGTGACCAGTACAGCAGGTGTTAAGGTTCTTTCATTTATGCATGACAGATACCATGGGGAAGCTAGAGAAAAGCCCAAATTTGTGGGTTGGGGATGTGCATCAGAAAGGCATCTATATGGACATCACTGTTAAATGGCAGACTTGCAAGCATCAGCAGCTAAAACTGTAGTAGTATACATAAGAAGGAACACTGTAGCAAGCCTACTGGCCCATGCGAGGCAGGTCCAAGGACTGTTTATAAAATTTAAGGAGGTAGATTGCAGTGTGTACATCCAGGTGATGGGTAAGTCTACACTTGCAGATCAAGCATGGCAAGATGTTCTGCTCAAGATGATCATAGATGCACGCCTAAACAAACAATTTGTATATTAAAATTCTGCTTCTGGCTTCAAGACAGCTAAGGCTAGGTTGAGTCTTTCCTGTATTGTACTAGGAAGCCTGTATTTTACATTATCATTTACTTAATTCACATGCAGTCAAAGGTAAAAATAGTGTTAAAAGCAGTTATTCATATTTTGAAAGGAAAGTAAGGCATCCACTCTCATCAGCATCTTTCACCATGGAGAAATATAAGAAAAGGAAGTAGATCTGTAGTTCTATGGTGTTCTTGCAGTTGGCTATCAACTGAAGGGGTTCTGGTTCATTTCTGCAGTTGGGTAAAATATTGAGACTAATCTCCTTACACCTGCTACCTATGTTTACCTAGCAGTAAACAGGCACGTTTTATGAGTGTCATATTTAGATGATTTGTAGGAAACCTTTTATAAATCTGTAAAAGCTTGGTCTCCATGCAAAATGTCTCAATAAAGGTTTCCATTCTGCAATCTGATGCTCCCAGCCAACCAGACAACCTCGCCCAAGGTCACCCCAACTTCAGGGTAGAGTTTCTGCCTCAAAACAGTGCCCCTACTGTAGCCCTCAAAAGGGACATATGAATGCCCACAAGGGGTGACTTGATGCCAGTGAGGGGAAGAGACCCTTGATTCACGTAATTGAATCAAGGGCAGTTTACATGTAATTTCCCAGGAGCTATACAATCCCTATAGACTTAGCGATTCTCCATGAATATAACAATGTTTCATTTAAAACGATGCCACAGTACACCACTCACAGTTTACGTGATATTGTATGATGATTTAACGCTTGTGCTTCCATTACCGAACACCGGACCAGTCCATTCTGATAAATTTTCTTAAGACTAAGCTGTAGTTATACAGGGAGGGGGTAAGTGCAGTACCATAGTGAACAGTATAGCTATGTTTATAAAACTAATACTCTATAATGCTATAATAATTTTGTGTTTTAACTGGAAGTAAGTGTTAGCGTAACATTAAGCACACACGTCACACTTATTTAACTTTTCGGGAATTAATTATACAATCGCTGACATGTCGGATCAAGGTTTTCATTATAAAAACTGTAGGCTTGTATTACACAGGGTTGTATTACACAGATAAGAGTGACAAGAACCTACAGAGTGCAAGTTAAATTCGGTTCACTTGACAAGAGAACTCTTCTCGTAAAAGGCTGAAAAGCTCTAGGTTAGTGTTTGTCAACAGCAGGGGTAGTGAGGATGGGATGTTGGTCTTTGTTCAGGTTTTGTTTGTGAAGTCATGGGTTACATGTCAGCCTTGTGTTGGAAGTGAAGCCACATTGACAACTGCATACACATACTGCACATGAGAAAGATTTCTCAAATCTTTCTAGGCCTCTACAGTGGTTATCAGTTGGTGTGATTTTGGTGTGTATTAACCGACACGATGATTCATATCAAATATTTTACAGGTTCCTCTATTATTATGCAAGACGAAAACAAAAGATTTCTGTCTTGAGATGAAAATACTGTCGACAAAAATTTCCCTTCAGTGGAGGTACCTTGATGCTGGTGAAGGGCTCTTGCAGGGTTCAGAGATTTGGGGCTACTCTGTCTTTCCTCGGATCAAACCCTATAACCTCCCTTTCACCAGTGCTTCACCATGAATATATAATAAAGCAAGTAATAAACCAGAGTTACACGCCGTATAAGCCACGTACGTTTAGCGCTCATTTTTAATATATTACATTGATGGAAACGCTAAACCCACAGGATTCATACAGCGTTCGAAATACATGTACAGTATAAGCAGTCAGATTTGATGAAAACTGAATAAGTGAGCAAATGAGAGAGTGGGTGAGATGTTATCAACAAATTTTGTTGAAAATAAGAAAAAGTTTTGGAGTGAGATTAACAAGTTAAGGAAGCCTAGAGAACAAATGGATTTGTCAGTTAAAAATAAGAGAGGAGAGTTAGAGGTATTGGGAAGATGGAAGGAATATTTTGAGGAATTTGTTAAATGTTGATGAAGATAGGGAAGCTGTGATTTCGTCTATAGGGCAAGGAGGAATAACATCTTGTAGGAGTGAGGAAGAGCCAGTTGTGAGTGTGGGGGAAGTTCGTGAGGCAGTAGGTAAAATGAAAGTGGGTAAGGCAGCCTGGATTGATGGGATAAAGATAGAAATGTTAAAAGCAGGTGGGGATATAGTTTTGGAGTGGTTGGTGCAATTATTTAATAAATGTATGGAAGAGGGTAAGGTACCTAGGGATTGGCAGAGCATGCATAGTTCCTTTGTATAAAGGCAAAGGGGACAAAAGAGAGTGCAAAAATTATAGGGGGATAAGTCTGTTGAGTATACTTGGTAAAGTGTATGGTAGAGTTATTATTGAAAGAATTAAGAGTAAGACGGAGAATAGGATAGCAGATGAACAAGGAGGCTTTAGGAAAGGTAGGGGGTGTGTGGACCAGGTGTTTACAGTGAAACATAAAAGTGAACAGCATTTAGATAAGGCTAAAGAGGTTTTTGTGGCATTTATGGATTTGGAAAAGGCATATGACAGGGTGGATAGGGGGGCAATGTGGCAGATGTTGCAGGTGTATGGTGTAGGAGGTAGGTTACTGAAAGCAGTGAAGAGCTTTTACGAGGATAGTGAGGCTCAAGTTAGAGTATGTAGGAAAGAGGGAGATTATTTCCCAGTAAAAGTAGGCCTTAGACAAGGATGTGTGATGTCACTGTGGTTGTTTAATATATTTATAGATGGGGTTGTAAGAGAAGTAAATGCGAAGGTCTTGGCAAGAGGTGTGGAGTTTAAAGATAAAGAATCACACATAAAGTGGGAGTTATCACAGTTGCTCTTTGCTGATGACACTGTGCTCTTGGGAGATTCTGAAGAGAAGTTGCATAGGTTGGTGGATGAATTTGGTAGGGTATGCAAAAGAAGAAAATTAAAAGTGAATACAGGAAAGAGTAAGGTTATGAGGATAACAAAAAGATTAGGTGATGAAAGATTGGATATCAGATTGGATGGAGAGAATATGGAGGAGGTGAATGTATTCAGATATTTGGGAGTGGACGTGTCAGCGGATGGGTCTATGAAAGATGAGGTGAATCATAGAATTGATGAGGGGAAAAGGGTGAGCGGTGCACTTAGGAGTCTGTGGAGACAAAGAACTTTGTCCTTGGAGGCAAAGAGGGGAATGTATGAGAGTATAGTTTTACCAACGCTCTTATATGGGTGTGAAGCATGGGTGCTGAATGTTGCAGCGAGGAGAAGGCTGGAGGCAGTGGAGATGTCATGTCTGAGGGCAATGTGTGGTGTGAATGTAATGCAGAGAATTCGTAGTTTGGAAGTTAGGAGGAGGTGCGGGATTACCAAAACTGTTGTCCAGAGGGCTGAGGAAGGGTTGTTGAGGTGGTTCGGACATGTAGAGAGAATGGAGCGAAACAGAATGACTTAAAGAGTGTATCAGTCTGTAGTGGAAGGAAGGCGGGGTAGGGGTCGGCCTAGGAAAGGTTGGAGGGAGGGGGTAAAGGAGGTTTTGTGTGCGAGGGGCTTGGACTTCCAGCAGGCATGTGTGAGCATGTTTGATAGGAGTGAATGGAGACAAATGGTTTTTAATACTTGACGTGCTGTTGGAGTGTGAGCAACGTAACATTTATGAAGGAATTCAGGGAAACCGGCAGGCCGGACTTGAGTCCTGGAGATGGGAAGTACAGTGCCTGCACTCTGAAGGAGGGGTGTTGATGTTGCAGTTTAAAAAATGTAGTGTAAAGCACCCTTCTGGCACGACAGTGGAGTGAATGATGGCGAAAGTCTTTCTTTTTCGGGCCACCCTGCCTTGGTGGGAATCGGCCAGTGTGTTAATAATAATAATAATAAATAAGTGGTAGCTCCACTGCTTATAATGAAGAGCCCTTCGCCCAAGACACTAGAGAAACTGAGTATTGTTTAGTGTGAATTTTCTATGTAAAGTCATTATAACATGTCATTTTTTATTGTACGATTAATGAATTGTGTATTCACAGCGTCACCAGCTGGTTATAAGTGTAGTTTGAGATGGAAAATATGTGGAGAGTCAAACTTTCATATCAGTTGATGGATTGAAGGTGAAATATATATGGAAAGTCAAACTTTCACATTGGTTGACGCATGGATGGATAATTTATAGGGCGTTTATGTGTGTGTGTATGTATATTTATTTTATTTATTTTGGTGGGTACTTGTGAAATTGCGTGGTGTACCCAGGTAGCGGAGTGAGACGGTGCATTGCCAAGTGCTGGAAAATTACAAGTGAAGCAAAAACAGATTTTTTTCATTTTTAAGTGCGACATTTCACGTAACGAGGATTTATTATTAGATAATAACTTCTGATGGGTAAAATGTCTTATTTAATAGGCCTGCTTTTGCTATTCATGCTTATTTTTGTACCAGCTCCAGATGCCACTAACGCCAGGTGCCAGATCAACCAGACTATGATGGATGTGTGCGTCAGCAGACCAGCTTCAACAGCCTCGTTGATAGGCAAGCACCAGATGGGCCTGGCCCAAGGCCGGGCTCTGAGTAGAAAAACTCTAGGAGCTCATCAAAGGCTAGGCAAAGGTAAAGGTAGACTTGTTATTCAGCCCCAAAGTACTGGTATGTATCAAGGCGTTTGTAGGCTTTCACATCCGTTAGTGTGGAAAGAAAAATTGATATTAATGATGAGTGTATCTCAAAGCTTACCAGTACAAGCTGGCCCGGAATCACCAGTATGACTTGTAATTCAGCTGCCTTAGTGACGTGACTGCACAACCTGGTGTGGCAGGTGGTGGTAAGAGTGGGGTGCTGGCCTGTTGTGGCGGGTGTGTGGATGTGCTGGCCTCCATACCAACCTGGTGTGGCAGGAGGTAGTAAGGATGTTGTGCTGAATTGGTGTGGCAGGAGGTATACCAGCCATGTATGGCAGGGTTATCAAAACCCACCACACAAAACCTGGAGGTAAACACGCCAACGTTTGAACTCTCATACACCTCACACCTTCAGTCGCCCACGTTTTTTACTCGTGTGTGTGCTTAGTTCCCTCCCACCTGAGCCCTACTTCTGTTACCCTCTCCCCCTCCTTTCCTTCCTCCTTCCCCCTTCCTGTTCGTCTTCGCCTTTCCCCCCCTCTTATCTCCATTCCCCCCTCCTTCCTCCACTATCTCTTCCCTCTCCTCACCTTCCTCTTCTTTCCCTCATTTTCTCTGCTTTCCTTCCTCTTTCTATTCCTCGTTTCCTCTTTATTCGGAAAAAATGTCGCATACATATAAAAAGTGAGTAAGCAGCCCCTTGTTCCCAGGGTGTTAGTAGACTACAACACGCACAGTAGCTGCGGCGGAGAATAACCCACACCACCAGGGTTATTGTGAACATGGGAATAAAAATTATTAAGAAACTCGCTAGGAAGTCAAGACAGGTGGTTGTGTGGGGAAAGGGTGAGGGCGGGTAAGTGATTTGGTTGAATTTTCAAATTACGGGTAGCGTACCTAGTACTGGGTCGTGAGATGCTTTTCAGGCGGACCGACCAGTCATACCCATCAGGTCAATTTCAAATCGATTTTTCAGTTTTATTTGTTGTATATTGTATTAATATATTTGATTTCCCTACATTCATACAGTAGGCATGTCAAACGAGCCAGAGGCTTTAAAAAAGCGTACGTGTTATTTTTAATACATTTTTAATATATATTTTTTTCCTTGCATTCGCAATTACAACATCGCTGTGCTCCTTGAACGTGAGATCTTATGCCATCATAACTCCCAGGTTTCTCACATTGGCCATCAGTGTTGTTAGCTTAGTGGAAGACTTGGTTTATATCAGCTTGTATTTGTGTCTTCAATGGATGCCACTTCCATACAGATCCTAGACACAAATAACCAGCATGTAGGAGACGAACTTAAGACGACGCTACGGTCCGACTTGGAACGTTTCAATGATCCAGTTAGACCGAAACGTCTCCTATATATTGTCTTTATTCTTTACGCATTCTAAAGGATGATGCAATGCTATTATTTTTGTCCTTGTCTATGTCAGAAATGAGACTGAGGAAGAGAAGTGGGGCGAGTACTGTGCCTTGGGAAACAATTTTTCACTGTAGCAGCCCCTGATTTCACTGTTTGCTACTACTGGAGGCTTGGTCGTGGACCGGGCCGCGGGGGCGTTGATCCCCGGAATAACCTCCAGGTAACCTCAGGGTAGACCCCATATTCGCACGTGTTGAAGACTTGCAAAGTCATTGTATACTGCATCTGCATTTTGCTTATCAAGTGCATCCAAGATCTTGTAATGGTCCAGAAATTGCGAAAAGCAAGAGCGACCTGTTCTGAACCCATGTTGACCTGGGTTGTGTGTACTAATTACCTTTGTGTTGTCTGTAATCTAGTCTTTGCTCCCTACTCGACCTCTTATGCTTCGTCAACCGGCATTATTGTTCCCTAACCTCTTTTGCTTTATCATATCTACCGTACTTTTTAAACTGTGTAAGTTAAGGAGTTTACCACCGCCACTTTTAATCCAACGCTCCATAAAGATATACCTTTGAGTTTTGAGTCTTGCTACTCTCGTAGCCCGGCCATGGGCCAGGCTCGTCTGGTGCTAGCCTGGTCAACCAGGCTGTTGACCTTCTAATTTTCTAACACCCTAAGATTGTAGCAGCTTTCACCTTGTTCCTGGTCCTCGCAGGACCTGTAAATATCTTAGTAATTTGTATCTTAGTGGTAGAGTTTTAGACTCAAATGAAAGAATCAGGATTCAATTCGGGTTGGAACTAGACATATGGGAAACTCCCTAAGAGCTGCTGCCCTTTGCCTTGCATTAGATACCAAGGAGTTAGTAGACTGTTGTGGGTCGCATCCTCAAAGGGAACCAAAGCACCCAGGTGAATATAAAGCAGAGCTTAGCTTTCGTGTTTTTTTTAAGAGCTGAGTATCATCATCATCATCATCATCATCATCATCGTCATCGTCATCGTCATCATCATCGTCATCATCATCGTCATCATCATCATCATCATCATCATCATCATCATCATCATCATCATCATCATCATCATCATCATCATCATCATCATCATCATCATCATCATCATCATCATCATCGTCATCATCATCGTCATCATCATCGTCATCGTCATCATCATCATCATCATCATCATCATCATCATCCGGTTATTAACCCAAACTCAGATCACTTAATAGGGCGTAAGTCAGATGTGAGAGACTTAGGAGTGATAATATCAAGATCTTGCGTTTAAAAAGCCTAATTTTATGACAACTGCAAGAAGGTTAATAGGTTGAGTAATTAGAACTTTCAAAAACAGATACCAAGCCAATGATGGTGATGCTCTTTAGGTCACTTGCTCTCTGTATATTGGAGTAATGAATTATACAAACTACCCTTGTCAAGGCAGGCGAAATTGCTGAGCTTGAAAATATACAGAGAACCTTCACAGTCGTATTAAACTCAATCAAGCACCTTAATTTAAAGTAGGAATGCTTGAGGTCCCTCGACCTTTACTTTTTTAGAAAGATATATCATAATCTACACCTCGAAAATACTTGAAGTATTGGTTCCAAATCTGCACACTGAAACCACTTCATATGAACACAAAAGGCTTGGCAGATAGTGCAGGATACCTCTGGTGAAAAGCAGAGGAGCGATGATTACACAGAGAACTCGAGCGATGATTACACAGAAAACTCGATAGTGTAATGGGACCACGAATCGACAGCTTGATTGATCAGGCAAACCTAGCCCAGGACCGGGCGTCGAGGGTAGGAAAACTGGACACCTGTCAACGATATAATAAAGGTACAATATATTTCGTTATATATAGTGCTCTGGCTCCATGTGATATTGGGCAAGTTTATGTTTATCTTGTGTTCTTTAATTTTTAGGTCAACCAAGAAAAAATTAGGGATTTGTATTGCATTAATTCAAAAAATCGACGATATTTTTTCGTTAGTTAACATATGAGCAGAATAATCTATTTAAACCATGCCACGGGCGGGATTGAACCCGCGGTCAGAGAGTCTCAAAACTCCAGACCGTCGCGTTAGCCACTAGACCAGCTATATAAGATCTAATATACGCTATGAACAACATTCTCGCTTATCTTATACTAGCACCAAAGTTAGAGTTGTAGTTGTCAACAGTTTTGAGAACATTTGTCATATCTTTGCAGTTCTTATTTTGTTGCATTACAGTGGATTTATTGAAGAGTACGCTGACATGAAAGTGTATTTGTTAAATTTGACGTAGCTCACTAGTATATCTTGCAGACAGATGCTTCACTCCGTCTTAGACGAGTCTGTTGAACTTCATTAAGAATTGTACTCATTGTTTTGTCTTGTGGTGTGGATCATGTTATCAGGATAGATTGCAGCTTAAAGTGAAGTGGGTAGAAGAGCATTAATTAATACATTAAATAGCATGAGACTACCTAGTGGTGTACCTATGGGAGTGTCTCTAATCTTAACTCTGCAGCTTAAGAGGACTGAGAGGAGTCTGTTTTATAAAACCTTTTTATTTATTATCTCTCATTTTCACTGCAATAAACGTGTTTCAGCGAACCAAGATAGAATTACTAGGTCACTTCGGTTAGGGACAAATGGGGACCTACCTACCTACCTGGACGGGGACGGGGCTGAAGTCATCCTGGGCAAGGAGCACAACTGCAGGTGTTTAAACACTTGTGCCCCCCCAGGTTCAGGTGTTGAAACACACGTGCCCCCTCTCACATAGTGAATACACAGCTGCCACAACCATTTCAGATGCCACTGCAGGCCGAGTGAGAATGTAGTGTCAATAGTGAGAAGCGTGGAAGCTTTAGAATTTCTTCTGGACAGGCTCCCAGATTTTCACGAGACGGACATCCCAAGAGCGTATTTTGTTGATGGCTTTCTGGGCAATCTAAACTTTGTTGTTGGTTGCGTATCAAGAGGCATTCTGTAACGTTCGGCTCGCAATCCAAAGGCCTGTGGTACGATTTTTTTTTTACTTTTCACCTAACAGTAATATATATATATATATATATATATATATATATATATATATATATATATATTTTTTTTTTTATTATTATCACACTGGCCGATTCCCACCAAGGCAGGGTGGCCCGAAAAAGAAAAACTTTCACCATCATTCACTCCATCACTGTCTTGCCAGAAGGGTGCTTTACACTACAGTTTTTAAACTGCAACATTAACACCCCTCCTTCAGAGTGCAGGCACTGTACTTCCCATCTCCAGGACTCAAGTCCGGCCTGCCGGTTTCCCTGAACCCCTTCATAAATGTTACTTTGCTCACACTCCAACAGCACGTCAAGTATTAAAAACCATTTGTCTCCATTCACTCCTATCAAACACGCTCACGCATACCTGCTGGAAGTCCAAGCCCCTCGCACACAAAACCTCCTTTACCCCCTCTCTCCAACCTTTCCTAGGCCGACCCCTACCCCGCCTTCCTTCCACTACAGACTGATACACTCTTTAAGTCATTCTGTTTCGCTCCATTCTCTCTGCATGTCCGAACCACCTCAACAACCCTTCCTCAGCCCTCTGGACAACAGTTTTGGTAATCCCGCACCTCCTCCTAACTTCCAAACTACGAATTCTCTGCATAATATTCACACCACACATTGCCCTCAGACATGACATCTCCACTGCCTCCAGCCTTCTCCTCGCTGCAACATTCATCACCCATGCTTCACACTCATATAAGAGCGTTGGTAAAACTATACTCTCATACATTCCCCTCTTTGCCTCCAAGGACAAAGTTCTTTGTCTCCACAGACTCCTAAGTGCACCACTCACTCTTTTTCCCTCATCAATTCTATGATTCACCTCATCTTTCATAGACCCATCCGCTGACACGTCCACTCCCAAATATCTGAATACATTCACCTCCTCCATACACTCTCCCTCCAATCTGATATTCAATCTTTCATCACCTAATCTTTTTGTTATCCTCATAACCTTACTCTTTCCTGTATTCACCTTTAATTTTCTTCTTTTGCACACCCTACCAAATTCATCTACCAATCTCTGCAGCTTCTCTTCAGAATCTCCCAAGAGCACAGTGTCATCAGCAAAGAGCAGCTGTGACAACTCCCACTTTGTGTGTGATTCTTTATCTTTTAACTCCACGCCTCTTGTCAAGACCCTCGCATTTACTTCTCTTACAACCCCATCTATAAATATATTAAACAACCACGGTGACATCACACATCCTTGTCTAAGGCCTACTTTTACTGGGAAATAATTTCCCTCTTTCCTACATACTCTAACTTGAGCCTCACTATCCTCGTAAAAACTCTTCACTGCTTTCAGTAACCTACCTCCTACACCATACACTTGCAACATCTGCCACATTGCCCCCCTATCCACCCTGTCATACGCCTTTTCCAAATCCATAAATGCCACAAAGACCTCTTTAGCCTTATCTAAATACTGTTCACTTATATGTTTCACTGTAAACACCTGGTCCACACACCCCCTACCTTTCCTAAAGCCTCCTTGTTCATCTGCTATCCTCTTCTCCGTCTTACTCTTAATTCTTTCAATAATAACTCTACCATACACTTTACCAGGTATACTCAGCAGACTTATCCCCCTATAATTTTTGCACTCTCTTTTATCCCTTTTGCCTTTATACAAAGGAACTATGCATGCTCTCTGCCAATCCCTAGGTACCTTACCCTCTTCCATACATTTATTAAATAATTGCACCAACCACTCCAAAACTATATCCCCACCTGCTTTTAACATTTCTATCTTTATCCCATCAATCCCGGCTGCCTTACCCCCTTTCATTTTACCTACTGCCTCACACACACACACAGACACACACACATACACACACATACACACACATACACACACACACAGACACACACACACACACACACACACACACACACACACACACACACACACACACACACACACACACACACACACACACACACACACACACACACACACACACACACACACACACCAACACACACACATATATATATATATATATATATATATATATATATATATATATATATATATATATATATATATATATATATATATATATATATATATATCCACCTACCTACATCCACCTACCTACCTTGGTGTTAGTGGACTATTGTGGGTCTTAGCCTTTGAGAGAATCCCAGAGGAAATGAGCCATACTAGGACTTCCTAGGGCACCACCAGCACGAGAACATTGTATAAACATCTGTTGACCTAGACTTTTCAACTTGATACCAGCAGATATAAGAAATAATGCTGGAACAAATGTAGAAGTTCTGCGGCGTGACAGATCAGCCAGGCTAGAATGGACATGTTGGCCAGCGGGCTGCCAACAGCGTCGACCAGGCAATTAACAAGGAGGCCTGAACCCGGGTTGGGCAGCTGGAGTAGGGGAAACTCCGGATACAGGTCACAGGTAAATCACAGATATCTTGATGTAATAACCCCCAGAGATTAAATAAGCTTAAAAGTGTCGAGCGGTTTTGTCGTCCAGTGGAAATCACAATACTAGTAGTATACGTTTTGATTGATGGGCAGTTTATTACTCCGTGCTTGGCGACCTGTGAATTTTAAGTGGAATTGATGTTGATGTATTGGGCTCAAGGTCTCGGTGCCGGAAATATTAAAAGTGCAGCGTTTGTGCACAAAATTTGAAGCAGAGCTTTCATAGCTGATATAGACGTCTTTGATAAAGTGATATTAATATGAGTAATGGGGTCAACTAAGATTCAGCTTTCTATCTCCAAGTAAATTTTTATTTTATATTGCGTGTAATTTGGAAGTTAGCCTGCTAGGTTTGTTTTAGCACGAAATTAAAATGATTAAATAAAAAAAAATGCTGTATTATATTTCACCGGAACACTCTCCAGGTAGACCTTGGAGATGATGGCTGGGTGAGTCTTCTGGTGATTTGAGTAATGTTCTTGGTTAACAAAGGCTTTAATCATCCATGAGTTAGGATTTCAATACCTGTGCACTGTGTTGCACGTGTGACCTGCTAAGCATTACCTGGTCATTGTGCTGGCCACGCAAGATAGGTTCAACCGGGAAAATCCTACGCTACCAAAGTGCAGCTGATTAAACATGAGCGCGCACCTGGTTCTTTGTTCGACCACAATGCCTTGTTAGAATGTCCGTGTTGGGGCTAAAAGAAGAAAAAAAGAAGATACTTCTTACAGTTTAGGTCACGTTCTGATTAAAGGTCATGGTATATTAAAATGTGTGCTTGGAGGTAAATAACCTAATTCGTTCTTTAACGAATCGACTTGGTTTTAAAAAAAATATTGGTTTCATAGTACCTGTCATCCTGACACGTACAGGTATTTGTTTGTCTTGTATTAACAAGATTATCTTAAGCTGATATATACGAGGCGGAAACTTACTATTAGTTCCGACGAAGAGTGTAGTGTGTGTGTGATTAGGAACACTACGTGTAATTATGCAGTATAATATGCAAGATAATATGAAGGCAAAGAATTTAATTGATTAGCAAGAGACTGGAGAAGTAATATTTTGGCTGTAGCCGTTGGGTCGTATTCTCGCGTCATAAGAAATCGTGGCTTAGGTGCATGCATCTCTCAATACCCAAAACAGGTGTACTCGTAAATTTCTTTCCCTGGGTGCTACATAGGCCATTCAAAGGCATTATAATTCCCACATCTGCTGGAATGAAACCTTCAGAAGCTTTCTCAGATGATCCCCATAGTGGAATACTTAACGATATTTTCATCACCCTCCTGAAATGTCCCAGATAAGGCTTAAAGACTTTACCTGATGTAAAACCCACCCTGTGTGGTGTAATATGAGAGGGAAACAGCTTTTTTTCCCAACATATAAGTTGCTTATTTAATGTAACTGCGCACTGCGGGGTATACCGAACTTTGATGGATACAAAAAAAAAAAATGTCCATACACTAGCACACACCACCCCCCAGCCGTAGTTACCCTGCTAATTAAATAGATATGGTTCTAGCTGAGAAACCAAGGATATTTCCCTCTCTCCGTATCCCTCATTTTCCCCTCTACGCCTCCTCCAATCCCTCTTCCTTGAACTTTTTCATGTTTCTTCTTCAATCCCCTCACTTCTGTCTCGTCTACATCCCCATTTAAACTTCCATGCCTCACTCGCCTCCCACTCATCCTTACTCCCTCCCACAGCCGCACCTCAGGCTTTAGCGCCGTCACCATAACTAAGCATAACTCTTGCTTTAACCTTGTAAATCATCTCATACAGACAAACCTGTGACTGATTTCGCGAGTTACATTCTCGAAGCTCGGCCTGAAGTTATTTCATTGTGATTGCATAATACGATTGTGCTTAATTTTTAAGAATAAAAAATCCTGATTTCTCACCTCTTCAATTACTCTGTCCGCCCCATCCCTGTCCACTCAGGCATCCTTCGCCACCCCGTCTTGTTCCTTCAACACCTCCGGCACCTCTGCTCCATCCTTCCCTCCCCTTCCCTTCCCCCGCCTCCTCTCGTTCCGCCTTACACATTAAAGTCACCCCCAACACACTTCCTACATCACTCCTCCACGTACCGCCTTTCAGCTTCCGTGTCTGCTAACGTATACGATCTAGAAAGTGAATATGCAATGTTTTAACCATAAGTTATGTTCTCTTAACGATATCCCCATCGGTGCACCCCCCGTCCCTAACAGTAAAAAAAAAAGGGGGGCGGTGTTGTCCTTTCCTTTATGTACCTTAGTTATTGGCTGTTAACTACGGGTAAATATTAAATTATTAAGAATAAAGCAGAAATTTTAATCTATTTTAAAGTAACAATCATTGAATTTAGGCCTCTGCATAGATCGTGCCAAAATTAATATAGAAAAACAATAACAGTGGAAAAGCAGTTTGCTATTAGAAGGATGACTGGCTTCATTACCTCGTTTATGAAACTGTGATTGGATATGATAAAGAACGCACTAGCTATTCTAAATTAATGAGTGACGAAATCTAGTGGCACGATTTTAAACTATTCATTCTGAGTTACTATTGTATATGCTGTCGAGAAAGGACTTTACCTGGCTGACACTAATATCACATTAAGCAATTCCACGTTCAGTGCCACCTGTTCCAGTCTTAGTATAACTAAATGGCTCGATCTTACCCCACCGGGCTGTAGGAAAAATGCACACCGGTATACACTTACGGTGTGTAGACTGATGTACATTGCTTTAGACGGATATATCTTGATGTGTTCACTATATACAAATAACCCGCACATAGAAGCTTACGATGACGTTTCGGACCATTTACAAAGTCACACAAAGTGTAACTTTGTAAATGGTCTAAGTCGGACCGAAACGTCGTCGTAAGCTCCTCTCTTCTACGTGCGGGTTATTTGTGTATCGTTCCAGTCACGGTAATGTGCCTTTTTTTTTGTTATTTATATCTTGATGTGGCCTGGACGCAACACTAGACCCACAAACCGGCCCTTGGTAAAACCAGTAATACTTAAGTGTTTACGGTAATTATGCAGTTTTTAACATTGTTACGCTAGTAATGACTTAACAGGGAAAACTAATGTGTAAAGAGGCTTATTTAAAGTATAGTCTGTTAAACTAGGTTCCTCATTTAGACTTACAGTGTGGAAATTCCTTGGATGTGACGTGTTGGTATACTGGCTTTCTACCGAGTCTGATTGAAATGAATGAGCCACAGACTCTGTGCAGCAAAATTTGGTCCCGGCTGAAATGAATGAACCAGAATCTATACTATAGAATTTAGTTCCGTGGTTAATTATGCCGGAATGATGATCAAACTAAATGTAAATTATGTGATCAGGCATATGGTCACTGTCTTGAACACTGTGCTTAATTGTCCACTTATTGAGGAATACAGAGATAGTATAATAACCTATGTGACATGTCAAGATATCTTATTAATGAAGATAAGATACCAGATATACCTAGCAAATTTCCTAAATTTGCTTGTAATAGATAATTGAACTATAGATATGTAGATATAAATCCATATGTATTCCTGTTAACCCTTTGGGGAAAGTTCCTAGGCCTTTTGTGTATCCATATGCTCTTGCGCTACCGTCCACGGGTTGGATATGGGGTGCACAATAAACTAGCCACTTCGGTGGCAAAATCTCTTCAAGCTCCAGTAGTCGGCACGAAGCTGGAACTGGGACACTCGGTGCCCGAGATTTGACAGATCTATAATAGCGAGGCAGTGCTGTTTACGCCTATATACTTAGTATAACTTACCTATCTAAACTACAGTCTACCCCTCGAGGGAGGTTCCTTGACGCTGGTGAGTGACTCATGATCTAGGGAATTGGATCTGTACGCCGGTTCCCTGAATTGAGCCCGAATACCTTCCCCCCCCCCACATGTGCTGTATAATCCTACGGGTTTAGCGCTCCTCATAATTATAATTATATAATTATAAACAGTTAATTATCTTACAATTTAAAGTCTGGGGTGGCAGTGTGGCAACACGGCTCTCGACAAACCTTTTGTAGTAGGGAAACCATCTTGAAGCTTTTCCCTTCGCTCCTAATTCTCCCCATCCTGCTTGTTAACGGTTCAGGTATTCTAGCGTTACCTAGAATGGAAAAAATCAGTTTTTCCACATTTGCTGTGTGGTAATCTGTTGGTGCAAGAGTACCTTACAGTGCCAAAAGAATGGCACAGATTTTGTATGACTAGTTAATGGGTGAGTTTGTTGCCAAAATGAGTATTATTATTATTATTAATTTTTGGATTCTGAACAATAATTGGATGAGCGATAGCGGGCTTTGCCCAAAGGAAGGTTTGTATTGATTTTGGGCTTAAAGTAAGGCCGTATTTCAGTTTTATTAAACAAATTGTTTTCCACTCAGTAACTGAAAAATGCATCTTCTGATCGACTTCAAACCTTAAACGATGGTATATCTTTAGTAGGCATTTTTAACTTTCCCTTGAACGTGTAAATACCAGTTAGCTAAGTTGATTGAATATGTTGTGAGAATTTTAATAATGGTTTTCATGAGATAATTTGTAAATACCTCATCCAATTACCATCAAACTCTTAATGCTCATGTAGCTTTGAATTGTTATGAAACTGTAATTATCTGTTTGTAATTGCCTAGGTGCAGCTACAGTAGAGCTATGTTCATGGTGTCCCGTCTTCCATAATTTGTTCATCTTGTACATTTTAAATTTAAAATGGTTGTAACTCTCATTTAATCCTCTTTTAATTCATTCCGTAAATCTATCACTCTGCGAAGAATTTTTTTGTTTTTAGTATACGTTTGGCTCTACCTTTTTTTTTTCTTACAACTTTTTCTTCATGTTATCTCTGTTGCAGGAAGGAAAAAAATCCTTTTGTATCTAATTTTCTGAACCTTTTATGACGTGTGTGGTCATTGTCTTTTGTATTTCTCCATCTCCATATTTAAGAGCTATTTTATAAATCGCCAGAATAGCGTCAGAATTTCTCAAAATTGTTTATATGATCATGAAGTTATTTTTTTTTAAATAGTAACTCTTAGGCCCCTTTTCTCTGTCAGACACTATTTTATCACAATCTGTATTCTTCGTGTGCCCTGATTTCACTCTCCACAGATTTCAGTCTGTGTAGGAGCCAGGTTGCAAAATTTTACTTCAACCCCTCGAATGTCTTTGTCTGATAACTCAGGAAATATGTAAATTCCAGTTTATTGAAAACTAACAGGCAGTATTTTCTTATTGTAGACTTGAGCATTTCAGTCATATTAATAACTGTAGTAGGGAGGCCAAGCCCATGATGACACTCTTCAGGTCACTTGTTCTATCTAGGCTGGAATATTGCTGCACTCTAACAGCACCTTTCAAGGCAGGTGAAATTGCCGACCTAGAAAATGTACAGAGAACTTTCACGGCGCGCATAACGGAGATAAAACACCTCAATTACTGGGAGCGCTTGAGGTTTCTAAACCTGTATTCCCTGGAACGCAGGAGGGAGAGATACATGATTATATACACCTGGAAAATCCTAGAGGGACTAGTACCGAACTTGCACACGAAAATCACTCGCTACGAAAGCAAAAGACTTGGCAGACGATGCACCATCCCCCCAATGAAAAGCAGGGGTGTCACTAGCACGTTAAGAGACCATACAATAAGTGTCAGGGGCCCGAGACTGTTCAACTGCCTCCCAGCACACATAAGGGGGATTACCAACAGACCCCTGGCAGTCTTCAAGCTGGCACTGGACAAGCACCTAAAGTCAGTTCCTGATCAGCCGGGCTGTGGCTCGTACGTTGGTTTGCGTGCAGCCAGCAGCAACAGCCTGGTTGATCAGGCGCTGATCCACCAGGAGGCCTGGTCACAGACCGGGCCGCGGGGGCGTTGACCCCCGAAACTCTCTCCAGGTAAACTCCAGGTAGATGAATAAGACATGTTCAATAGTTGGGTATCTTTATTGTTGGCGATAAAGAAAGACACCTGTTGCACATGTCATATTCATCTACTAGAGAATTTTAAATAGAACATTAAGAAAAGAAAGCTTGAGAAATATTGGAAACACATTTTTAAGTTCCACAAGTTTAGTGAGCCCTTAAATATCACATTTTCTTACAGCTATTGTCCAGAGCCAGTCATATGCTCTAGAATATATACACCAAGAGGTGTATGTTTGTATATGTATAATGAGTTTAGTATAATCCAAATTTGAGTATTAAAGTAATCTTGACTAGTGGCGAATAGGTGATATGCAGCCTTAATAACTCTTTGGGTAGTCGATAGGCCAATTAATAAATCATACTCAAGTACACTGTTCTTTCTTTTTCTTTCTCTTCTCCCCAAGACTTTCATTTATAACTTAGAAAATCTTATTGAATCTGCTTCACATTTTCAACACTGATGAACTGTAAGCGAAGGTTCCCAAGACTTAGCTTGTGCAGGCATCCTATGATCAGTTTTGTACAGACCATTCCCGATTATGGTTTTCATGCTATGATTTGATGCCTCTTCTGACCGACCTTAAATTTTCAACACCAGTGTCTCCTCCTCAGAATGTTGGGGTTGTTATTGGTGTGTGTATATTCAGCCTCACGTTTTCTCAATCCTCGAATTTTCCCCTTTATAGAGGTTTTTAAGTTGCTTATCTTGACACCTGTAGACCTCTCTCTTTAATTGTGTTTAACTGGTGTTTTATTCATTTAAAATGGTTCTCCTTATAAGAAATGACTAGTGTCAGTTGTATGAAAGGGAATGCTCCATTTTATTGTTGATATGCATTACATGTAATGTAAAGTACATATTTTTTGTATTTATAGCCTTTCATTACACGAGGGCCATTAAGCCGTATATCATTAACACGCACATCGTTACCATGCCTAACCCTTCTAGGGTAGGGTAGGTGCCTGAGCCCGAGCCTTTAGCTCATAAGACTGTCATTCCCATTTGCCTCCTTGGGGCGGGGATGGCAGACCAGAGAGGCCTAGCTTGTGGCTAGGCCTGGGGACAGTTGGTCCCAAAGATGAGGTACTTGTGCCTCCTCCCATGGGAGACTTAGGTCTCAGACACTTCCTAAAGAGGGAGCCAAGGCCGGGCCACCACTTGGAAAAGGCCCGGGCCGAGAGAATACCGGCAAATCTTTAATAATAATAATAATCATTAACACGATTAACATATAAATACCCTAATTCATAAACTAGGGATTAATACTTTAGTTCCTAAAATGGAGATTGAAGTATACGGCATTATATCTTGCTTGTATACAAAAAATTGAGGGAGAGATATTGGTGAATTTGTATATTGTTGAGATTGAAAAGCCTCGTCACGGTACCTTTTGGCACGGTAGAGTTGAAAGAAAATGAATGACATTTGAGGGTTACTTATAAATAACAGCAGATATGTAAAAACAAATTCACTTTAGGGTAAAACACTGAAAATTATCATCTTGCTGTTGCGTATCTTTCCACGAGAAACAGGAAAAATTTTCTCGATTTAGGAAATAAAAGAACATAGTGATAATTCCTTCCTAATCTTGGTATGTAAGACGTGCAAACAGTTCTTTATTTACTGTCATAATACAGGATGCTTGAAGGATGCCGCAGCACAATTGTCCATTGTTAAAGCATGGCGGAAGTGCTTGGGTATTTGAAGAGAATAGGGTGGAATTATCTTTATTGCCATCATCGTGTTTATATTTCCAAGTATTATTAATCATGATAAGATAAAAAAAATAGTTATCAGTGGAGAAGATTGGGCACCCCTTTTGCCGCTGTTGGTGGTGTTGGTAAGGTGGTGGTGGTAGTGGTAGGGATGGTGGTGGTTGTGTTGTCTCCCGACGCTTGCCAGTCAGCAAGTCCTCACAGGCAGTTTCGCTCCGTGGAAGCGTGTGTCCATCATAGTGTTGTGTGAATTTTTATTTTTTTGAAGGATCTTCCCCCTCGAATGAGTTTATAGGCTGAATACTGGGCTGTGACTAACCGAAATAAAAAGTTAGACTTAAATCTCGAGTATATGTTTAAAAATAAGTCCTCTTAGAAGTTTTAGTGAGGCAGCCTCGTGGATGTCAAGGTGTTGCGAAGAGTACTGTGCAAGCCAGGGCTCACACATGCTGCGATTCGTTTGAGGATAAGCTTGTCGCTGTGGAATAGCTACGGAGTCTTAACAGTGACGTAAATTTCAAGTAATTTTATGGCATACTGTGTAACGGTTATACTGAGAACATCTGGCGTCGAAGATGAGCCGCGCATAATCATGGCAGCCTGTGAATATGATGGATGTTACTACTTTAAAACAAGTCCATTTGAACCTTAATGCGTTTTATTAAAGTATTATACAGAATACACTACAAAACAAGTAAATCCGCATGAAGGCCCTAGGAATAATGTGTTGTCTAAGGAGAACGGATCGGGCAAGAGGTGCATCATTAAGGGGTGCTACATTAATTTCACTGAATCATTACATAAGTGAAATATTGTAATTAATATTTTTAATTTTACTACCATGTGTAGCTAACGTGATGCTCTGGGTCATGTTTTATTCGCCAACTTGTGCCAATTCCATAAAACTTTTTAAATTTCTGAATCATAATGTTACAAGTCTAGCACCAGTGCTAGGTGCTGATCGGAAGTTCTTACCGGCTATGTATTCATGGATTTTATTAATTTTATGCCTTCAGGTGCCTTGATGCCTGTGAAGGGCTTGATCTAAGAGCTAGGAGCTACCATCCTTTTGGGCGTAAGAGGTATAAACACCAAAAAAGTTACAGATTGGGTTCAGTGTCCAATTTGCTGCTTTCTTTGATCTACCCTCGTGTTCCAAACGTATGATCCATACGGTTTTAACGCTTTCTCAAACTAATAATCTGTTAATTTTATCAACTGTTAGCACGGACTAAATGGTGCTAGAAATGTCCTGACCTTGTACCCGGAAGGTATTACCAAGACGCACAAGAGAAGAGGGGAAACCGCTATGGTGGACCAGGAAGTACTGCTCATTCTGCACCTGTTTAAGACCACGGAGGTCGATGAGGTCGCCTGTAACATTTCCTCGAAGGGAATGCTAATTAATAATATTCGCCCCTTGCACAAGCCCCAGATTCAAGCTGAGCTTGTTGACGCTGTGCTGCGTGTAGTCTGTGGGTGCGGTGTGTTGATGCTGTGGGTGTTACACGTTAAGGAGGGTTAGCCACCCAGGATAACCCAAGAAAGTCAGTGCGTCATCGAGGACTGTCTAACTTATTTCCATTGGGGTCCTTAATCTTGTCCCCCAGGATGCGACCCACACCAGTCGACTAACACCCAGGTACCTATTTGCTGCTAGGTGAACAGGACAACAGGTGTAAGGAAACGTGTCGAAATGTTTCCACCCGCCGGGAATCGAACCCAGGCCCTCCGTGTGTGAAGCGGGAGCTTTAGCCACCAGGCCACCGGGCCTTAAACGTTGATTGTCGACGCTGTTACACAAAGAAATTACGTAAATAAAAGTAATTATGCAATGAAATTTATATTTTTAATTTTTAACTTGAAATATGCTAAGTTCGTTGTTTATTGCAGTTGATTAGTAAAAATAAAGTGGAAGAGGCTTGTCTTCCGTCGTAATTTTAAGTATGATCCTGTTTTAAACCCGCCCCTCACCATCGTGAAAAAAATCGTTGGGCATTTTCATCAAAACGCCAGGCAGGTGCACTATTTATTTACTTATGATTAAATAAACTTTTTTTTTTCTGTATGTGACTAACCTTACAGTAATTTAGCCTAAAATAAAAGCTGATTCTCTGTAAACAGAGCGTTCAGAAATTAACGTTGGGGTAATGTGCTAAAAAACGAACAGTATCAATGAGGATAGATTGCTTAAGGGAGCGAATGTGCATGTGTGCGTGCGCGCGTGTACTTATGCTAGGGGAGGGTGTGGCATATAACACCAGGCATCGACCGGAGCTCTACATTAGTCTTAACCGCAGATGGCAGACCAAGAGCTCCACCAAGATAAGGACACTAGCATACTACCACTAATAATTTTAGTTACGAAATAATTACTAGAAGATGGTGTGCCACTGTTGCAATGCTTGATGCACGCGTGCCGGGGAATTCTTCATGATAAATATACATGTACGTTCAACGCCGTAAGTTCCGTGTTCTCTATATATACCGAACTTTTTTTTTATCTAGAGTCAGTTAATTAAAAGTACTGTTTTAAAATGTTTATTTATTAGCATAGTGTAACTTTAGTTTACTTCGGATTCACATATTTTGATTGAATCAGAAAGCTGTATTTACTTAAAATGATTATAATAATGCGAAAACACCGATTAACCAGGATAAACGTGAAAGTGAAGTGATTTTTTTTATTCTTTCTTTACTATGCCTGAAACTTAAAACACGAGTGGTGAGGATGGAGCCTTGTGTTGACCAATAGAGACCAGGTATGACACCACACGAGCTTACTCTTATATGCCAGTTTCACTATGGTATTCATCCAGTACACGAAAACTTGTTCGGTTATTACTTTGTAACAGTTAAAAATTTGTAGCAAATGAACGGAAGTGATACATTTATTAGTGGTTAATATCAGTGGGCATGTTGAAGTACATGTGGAGTCCTGAAAAATGCAAAATGTTGAAAACTTAAATTTGGTGTGTGTGTGATGCCAGAGTGTGCCTTGAGATGGCACTGAGTCTCATAGACAAGGAAGACTCAACCGTTCCTAGTGGAAAGAAGGAAAAGTGGCGATTCTGGTTCTACTTCACCAGGAGGAAGAAGCGGGCTGCAGATAAATCTGGTAAGTGAAGAACAGCTAGAATTTTTTTTCGCTGATGATATGACATATGTATAAAAATACACTTTGTTATATAGAAGCCACCACGTCAAAGGGAAAGTTGTTCTTGCATTAACGCTTAACTGGCGAAAGTAAAAAAAAAATATAAATTGCTATTGGAAAGACTGGATAAAATGTTAAGAAAATGAATGAATGCAACAACATAGAATGCCAATTTTGAATTAGTAAAACACACACCTTCTGATCTAAAATCATCAAAACCCTCCGCATTCTGATGAAAGATTAGCAACGCATTTTAATCTATTTTTACCAGCTCCTAATCTAGGATTAGCGACACCTAATCAAGGCTTAAAGTAAAATAGCAACATTTTCTAATCTAGGTTTATCAACACTTTCTAATCTAGGATTAGGTCATTATAAGCTAGACAGCACAACACACATTTAATTTAGAGTAGCAAAGACATTGACAATATTGGAAGCATGTATGTACATCATCCGGGAGAAGTGACTACAGTGCATAGCTTGTGATCGTAATGTATTCAGCGGGATATACAACTTAAAATTCCGAGAACACTTGTAATTTAATTAGTGTTAGAAGAAAGAGACGCACTAGCTGGTAGAGCATTCGGCCCTTACCACCTAACACTCAGCTCAGGTTTGGTTCCCGAGCTTGGAAAGAAACATAATTATGTATAGGCAAGTCTCTTGGAAAAAAACATAATTATGGGCAAGTCTCCTTGTACCTCATGCTTCTGTTCACCTAGTAGTAATGTACCTATGCGATTGTACTGTTATGGGGGCGGCAGTATACCTTAGAGCTGGGTTTTGAAATAAGCTGAGGTAATACAACAGATCTTTGCCGGTAAATTACACTAAACAAATGGACATCTTTTAATTATGTTAGTAGATAGGCCAGATTGCACCTACACAGCCGAAGATCAATCCGAACCTTCCTCTAAGACACACCAGCCTTTAAGATTTGAAGCCGATAAGAAGAGGCATTCTCCGGTTATTGAATGGTTACCGTTAATACCTGTACTTTACTTGTAGTCACTTCCTGAGGGGAGCTGCCCGATCCCAGCCTGGTCTGGTGCTGGCCTGATCAATCAGGCTGTTGGTGGCCGCCGCCTGCAATATATATATGCAGAGAAAGTACAGAGTTTTGCAATAAGATTAGTCCTGGAGCTAATGGATATGTACCATGAAGAGAGAGAAAAAGGGAACTAAGCCTGATAGGGTGGACAGGGACATTCTTCAAGAGACAGGAAACAGGAAAACGAGGGCACAGCTGAAAGTTGAAAACAATTTCATAGGGATATTCACTCTTAGAAAGTTGAACGACCTGCACAAGTGGTAGAGGCAGGATCCATACATAGCTTTAAGAAGGGGTACGATAGATTAGATTTTAGATTTTGCCACCGAAGTGGCTAGTTTATTGTGCACCCCATATCCATTATGTGGACGGTAGCGCAAGAGCATATTGATACACAAAAGGCCTAGGAACTAGGCCCCAAAAGGGTTAATAGGTGTACATATGGGTTTTTATTTATCTACATATTTACAGTTCACTTATCTGTTACAAGCAAATTTAGGAAATTTGCTTAGTATATCTGGTATCTTATTTTCATTAATAAGATATCTTGACATGTCACGTAGGTTATTATACTGTATCTTTTTATTCCTCAATAAGTGGACAATTAAGCACATAGTGTTCAAGACAATGACCATATGCCTGGTCACATAATTTACATTTAGTTTGATCATCATCTGTGTCTCTCCCAAACTGCCAGAAGTACTTGTAACCAAGCCTAAGCCTGGCCACTACAACATCAGTCTGTTCACATTGCAAGTTGCTCCATAAACATACTTATCTAGGTTCATGTTATCATAGTGGGTTATAGATCTACTCAGGCTTCTAACTGCATTCCTATAACAATCATTTTCATTATTTACTTCTCTCCTAATATTATTCCTAATGCTAGACACAGATATACCCAAGTTATATTCTACATTCTCCTGGGTACTTTTCTTGGCTAACATATCAACTTTATCATGAAGGAGTAATCCAATGTGTGATGGGATCCATAGCAATTGTACATTAATTCCTAAAGACGGCGCCGGATCAGCCGGGCTGTGGTTCGTACGTTGGATTGCGTGCGGCCAGCAGTAACAGCTTCGTTGATCAGGCCCTGATCCACCGGGAGGCCTGGTCGTGGACCGGGCCGCGGGGGCGTTGATCCCCGGAATGCCCTCCAGGTAGACTCCCTGATTTTTAAGTATCTATACCTGGCTTCTCGAATGAGCATGTTGTTGGAGTCATATGAGTCAAGAGCCTTCAATGATGACATAGAATCAGTAATGATGATAGAGTCAAGCTCGGTGTCATAGGTTAGCTTTAGCGCCATTAGGATTGCAAACAATTCAGTTTGCAGTGTAGACGCCCAGTTGTTAATTCTTATGCCTAACTCAAATTTATTATGGTTCTTAACTAGGGAGGTGGCAACAAGAGCAGATGCAGCCCTGCCAGAAGACTCCTGTTTAGATACATCAGTGTATATAATTTGTGATAACTTATTACTACCAGCTAGGCGAGAAATTTCTTCTTGAGCAGTTGTTTTAACAAGTGATTTAAGGAAGGAATTACTAGCAATGAGCTTCTTGGGAGGGACTTGTAGGTATGTGATATTAAATGAACACATCTTCCATGGAGGGGTGAAATGCTCTTGTTGCCTACAGTAATACAGTTCATGCAGGTACGATAGTGTTTTCGAATCACGAAAATTAATAACAGGATTACAAACAAATTACAGAATAGGTCTGGTTCGAACCCATGGCAAATGAGTCTTAAAACTCGTAAGCCAGTGGTTAGCACTGGTTTCAGATTTAAGACTCTTACCCTGGGTTCGAGCCCCACCCGTTTTGCGATGTGATAAGCTCAAGAAGCCAGGAGTGAACCTTGTAGTGGCCAGCAAAGAAGTGGGATCAGTAATTGAGACTCGACCCCTGCAAACCACAAAAAGGCGAATACATAAAGGTGAGTACAACCCGGCTGATTAGGAACTGATTTGAAGAATTGATAAGTTCCCTTTTGAAGATAGCTAGAGGTTTGTTGGTAATTCCCCTTACGTATGAAGGGAGGGAAGTGTAGAATCTTGGTTCCTTTGTACGTATTTTGTTCTCTATGTATACTTCGCGACCCTGCTTTTCACCAGTGGTATCCGGAACCGTTTGCCAAGTCATTTTCACGAGTAGTGATGTCATTGTGTAGATTTGGGACCAGTCGCATCTGCTAGAAAAATGACAGGATGGATAATGAGAACCTTCAAAACTAGGGATGCCAAGCCCATGATGACACACTTCAGGTCGCTTGTTCTATCTAGGCTGGAATATTGCTGCACACTAACAGCACCTTTCAAGGCAGGTGAAACTGCTGACCTAGAAAATGTACAGAGAACCTTCACGGCGCGCACAACGGAGATAAAACACCTCAATTACTGGGAGCGCTTGAAGTTCCTGAACGTGTACTCCCTGGAACGCAGGCGGGAGAGATGATTATATACACCTGGAAAATCCTAGAGGGACTAGTACCGAACTTGCACGAAAATCACTCACAACGAAAGCAAAAGGCTCGGCAGACGATGCAACATCCCCCCAATGAAAAGCAGGGGTGTCACTAGCACGTTAAGAGACAATACAATAAGTGTCAGGGGCCCGAGACGTCAACTGCCTCCCAGCATACATAAGGGGGATTACCAATAGCCCCCTGGCTGTCTTCAAGCAGGCACTGGACAAGCACCTAAAGTCAGTACCTGACCAGCCGGGCTGTGGCTCGTACGTTGGATTGCGTGCAGCCAGCAGTAACAGCCTGGTTGATCAGGCTCTGATTCACCAGAAGGCCTGGTCACAGACCGGGCCGCGGGGGCGTTGACCCCCAGAACTCACTCCAGGTAATCCCTCCAGAATAAGATTCTAGTATCTGCAAAGCAGGATACAGTGCTATAGTTTGTCAGATGAGAAAAAGCGCTGGGTCTAGTACTCTTCCTTGGGGAACGGAACACTCCACTGTAGCAGCTCCTGGTTTCACCATTTACTCTTACTCTTTGGATTCTGTTTGTTAGAAAGTTAAATATCAGTTTGCCCGCCTTTTCGACTACGCGCATGTTGTGCGCAGTTATCCCATGGTCGCACTTGAATGACTATAGATTTAAAGAGAGATAGGGAAATACTGTTTTGACAGTAGAATTGTACACGAGCGTAACAAACTCCCAGGTAGTCATTGAGGCGAGAACTTTGCATAGCTTTAAATCCCAGCGACGACCGTTTTTAACGTTTAACTATGCTCTTGTGTAGATGTTTCCCACCTCTTAATTAGCAAAATGTCGTTCCTTTGGTCTATTTTCATAACTCGTACCCCAGAGCTCGGGAATAGTCTGTGCAGCTTTTCCAGTTTCTTAACACGTTTGATTTGGTGCAGGTTCAATGTTGGTATTACATACTCCAAGATGGCCAATCTGAAACAGACGATCTTAACAATATATATATATATATATATATATATATATATATATATATATATATATATATATATATATATATATATATATATGTATGTATATATATATATTATATATATATGTCGTGCCGAATAGGCAGAATTTGCGATCTTGGCTTAAATAGCAACGCTCATCTTGCCATATAGGACAAGTGAAAATTTGTGTATGCAATAATTTCGCCAAAATCATCCTGAACCTAACGAAAAAAATATATTTCACTGTGTTTGTTTAGTATTAAATTATTGTAAACAAATCTGAAATGTATTTAGTTGCGTTAGGCTAAAATAAATTGCTCTTTTTATAATAAGGTTAGGTAAGTTTTCTAAGATTCTTTTGGTGCAAAATTAAAAATTTTTACATTAACATTAATGAAAAAAATATATCTTTAAATGTATAAGAGAAAATTTCAGAGAGGACTTAATTTTAAATGAGTTCTTGCTAATTGACCAGTTTTACATATTCGGCACGACATATATATATATACATATATATATATATATATATATACATATATATATATATATATATATATATATATATATATATATATATATATATATATATATATATAATTATATTATTGCGTGTGTCAGAGACAGAGATGCAGACAGACATAAACGGTATGCATCATAAAATCGGATGACTGCCGAGTGCACCACTGCAGCAGCCTCACAAAGCATAGCACAGCAAAATGAATCACTGGGGTGGCGCTCCAGACCCTGTGATATATATAACTCCATCTTAGCACTTGCGTAACCCCTGCCGTGGTCCGCACCAACCTGAAGAGTGTAGCTTTCTTAATAAAATTATATATCGCATTTTGTTCTCTTAGTGAAACATACTTCGATTTCATGAGGGATATGTATACATGCTAATGAAGTATGTTGTTTAGTATTTTAATTAAAATTGTTTTAGTTTGTTTTGTAATTGTATTGAAATGAAACACTTCGGGAGTGAGACACAACACCAACATTTCATGATTAATATATGTAATTTGAGCAGAATGCTGCAATATTAGACTGATTCATTGGATAATACATTAGGATATGAAATTACCTGCCTATATTTGAGGCACCTGCCTGAGATGCGGAGTACTGTACTTGTCGAGTATATTGAGGGATTTGCTTAGTATACAAGGATATCGACTTACTTGACCAGGATATTATGGTTTATGTATATATATAATTTATATTTTACACTGATCGATTTGTTTTAAATTGTCGGCATATGGGAAGAGCTAGTGCTAATTTTGAATAGAGATGGTGATAAAAAATAGGAACATAAGACCAAAGAAACACTCTGGAAGGCATTTTGGCCCATACTAGGCAGGTCCGACTCACCCTCAGGATTCTAGCCAGCCAGTAACGCTACTTGGGAGTCACTTAACAACTCTTGTTGCCAAACTATTACTTCGAACTTGAACACATTGCTGCGAGTTCTGTCTTGGCTAGATTCAGCACGTACCATAGAGCAGAAACTTTTGTCTAAAAGAGTAGCAAAGCATTTCCAAATAGAAGGGGCGTTTTGGCATGCCTTTCAGTTCATTGATTTTTGCCCGAGCTCATGCTTTACATAAAACTGTTATTCTAGGTTAGGTTAACGTAAAAAATCCAATATTTACGTACAGTTGACGGAAAATAACCACAGAGCATTAACGGAGGCTTACCTACCTACCTGGAGGGTATTCCAGGGATCGACGCCCCCGGTCCACGACCAGGCATCCCGGTAGATCAGGGCATGATCAACTAGGCTGTTAGTGCTGGCCGCACGTAGTCCAACGCACGAACCACAGCTCCGCTGATCCGGCACCGGCTTTAAGTATCTGTCCAGCCCCCTCTTGAAGGCAGCCAGGGGTCTATTGGTAATTCCCCTTATACCTGGTGGGAGGCTGTTGAACAGTCTTGGGCCCCGGACACTTACTGTGATTTTTCCTAGTGTACCAGTGGCGCTCCTGCTTTTCACTGGGGGTATTTTGCATCTCCTGCCCGGTCTTTTGCTTTCGTAGGGAGTGATTTCTGTGTGCAGATTAGGGACCGTTCCTTCTAGGGTTTTCCAAGTGTACATTATGATGCATCTCTCTTGCATGCGTTCCAACGAGTGCAAGTCAAGTGCTTCTAAGCTTATCCTGGGACTCATTGTAGTCCCTTAAAAGAGTTGGTATCACCACCCCTCGCTGTATTCATGACTCTTAGAATGAAACATTATCTAAAGAATGGCTCCTCCATGTTAGTGTCTTTGTCCACTGGTTGAAGTTTGATGTGCTACAAGCAGGGAAGAAACTTGTGTCACAAGAAAGAACATCGAGGCATCATATGTGGACGTGCCAGTAAATCTAGACTAGGGTTATACAACTTGTTAAGCGTTAAGAAAGTCTAATCGTGTGTGACAGACTCAACATTTACTGTAATCTACCCTTGCTCTCAAACACTCAAGACAATTCTGATTTCGTGAGACTCCGTTTGACACTGAGGATCCCCCCCAACCCTTGAGATTGTAATCCCACTTCACACTGTAGGACCCCCTTGACACTGGAATCCCACTTCACACTGTAGGGCCCCCTTGACACTGGAATCCCCAGTTCACTCTGTAGGGCCCCCTTGACACTGGAATCCCCAGTTCACTCTGTAGGACCCCCTTGACACTGGAATCCCATTTCACACTGTAGGACCCCCTTGACACTGGAATCCCCAGTTCACACTGTAGGACCCCCTTGACACTGGAATCCCACTTCACACTGTAGGACCCCCCTTGACACTGGAATCCCACTTCACACTGTAGGACCCCCTTGACACTGGAATCCCCAGTTCACTGTAGGACCCCCTTGACACTGGAATCCCACTTCACACTGTAGGACCCTCTTGACACTGGAATCCCCAGTTCACACTGTAGGACCCCCTTGACACTGGAATCCCACTTCTCACTGTAGGACCCCCTTGACACTGGAATCTCCAGTTCACACTGTAGGACCCCCTTGACACTGGAATCCCACTTCTCACTGTAGGACCCCCTTGACACTGGAATCTCCAGTTCACACTGTAGGACCCCCTTGACACTGGAATCCCACTTCACATTGTAGGACCCCCTTGGCACTGGAATCCCCAGTTCACACTGTAGGACCCCCTTGACACTGGAATCCCACTTCACATTGTAGGACCCCCTTGACACTGGAATCCCACTTCACACTGTAGGACCCCCTTGACACTGGTTATCCCCATTTCACACTGTAGGACCCCCTTGATACTGGAATCCCACTTCACACTGTAGGACCCCCTTGACACTGGAATCCCACTTCACACTGTAGGACTCCCTTGACACCGGAATCCCCATTTCACATGGTGGAAACCCCTCTTGAGACGCTTTGGAACCCCTCTTGACACTGTGGAATCCCACTTACGGTTCATGCAAAGGGAGTTGATCGTCGATCAGTCTTCTAGTGTTGTGTCCTGTTGCCTTTGTTTTTTTGTCGTCCCACTTCCCTTTTATTTTCAACCTCCTCCGGTCTTGGATACAGATGTCTTGCTGCAGACAATAGTGAAGAAAAGACTAGTTGCAGAACGCTGCCCCAGTAAAAGTTTCTTTTACAATTTTTTCCTTCCCTCCCTCCCGTCTTAATCCTAACTTGAATATAGGGATTAACAATTGGGAGTTGGCTGTTGTGGCCATGATCTCTACGGTTACTGCAGTAAATATCTTTTATAGCCATTGCTTGTCGCTGTTTCCAGAGGTCTGCATTGTGGGGTCAGCCAGTGCGGTTGTTCCTGTCACTTTTGCCACTCTTGTTTAGCTGCTACTGCTACGTTTTATGATCCCTCCAGTTTTTACTCTACCGTAGATGTGCTGGTGTTTTTTTTTTAATCAAATGATGTTCCCAGTGTTACATTGGTTACAATGTTTGTAGATATTTCTTTGTTTCATGCTTTTCCTTCTCAGAACTTTGGTTGCTATACTCCTTGATGCTGCTGTTATTAGTTAATTGGTTGTTTTACTTTCTAATGCTGTTAGCTAATTATTTTTTACATTCATGATGCTGCTTTTATTAGTTAATTTGTTTCCATACCATCTGATGCTGCTGTTGTTAGTAAATAATATCGTTTTGTTGCTGGTACTATTGTTGCTTCAGTTCCTGTTCTGCGTAACATTGTTCATAGAATTACTGTAATGACATCCTCTTCATCGCTATTTGTGTGTTTAACATGGGTCGACAATGTAATTGTTTCGTAATTACCCGTTTGTAAAGTTTCCAGTTGTTGTACACTCACTAGTTCCTCTTGGGTACCAGTCCAGTAGTTGTACACCCTCTAGTTCATCTTGGATACCAGTCCAGTAGTTGTACACCCTCTAGTTCATCTTGGATACCAGTCCAGTAGTTGTACACCCTCTAGTTCATCTTGGATACCAGTCCAGTAGTTGTACACCCTCTAGTTCATCTTGGATACCAGTCCAGTAGTTGTACACCCTCTAGTTCATCTTGGATACCAGTCCAGTAGTTGTACACCCTCTAGTTCATCTTGGATACCAGTCCAGTAGTTGTATACCCTCGAGTTCATCTTGTATACCAGTCCAGTAGTTGTATACCATCTGGTTCATCTTGGATACCAGTCCAGTAGTTGTACACTATCTGGTTCATCTTGGATACCAGTCCAGTAGTTGTACACCTTCGAGTTCCTCTTGGATACCAGTCCAGTAGTTGTACACCCTCGAGTTCCTCTTGGATACCAGTCCAGTAGGTGTACACCCTGTAGTTCCTCCTGGATACCAGTCCAGTAGTTGTATACCATCTGGTTCATCTTGGATACCAGTCTAGTAGTTGTATACCATCTGGTTCATCTTGGATACCAGTCCAGTAGTTGTACACCCTCGAGTTCCTCTTGGATACCAGTCCAGTAGTTGTACACCCTCGAGTTTCTCTTGGATACCAGTCCAGTAGGTGTACACCCTGTAGTTCCTCCTGGATACCAGTCCAGTAGTTGTATACCATCTGGTTCATCTTGGATACCAGTCCAGTAGTTGTGCACCATCTGGTTCATCTTGGATACCAGTCCAGTAGTTGTACACCCTCTAGTTCCTCCTGGATACCAGTCCAGTAGTTGTATACCATCTGGTTCATCTTGGATACCAGTCCAGTAGTTGTACACCCTCAAGTTCCTCTTGGATTGCAGTACGTATTATGGCACGATACCCAACTTTTTTACAGATACCGTTACTTTTTCAATATATTTTTGAAATTATGCTAAACATGTTTAATAAACAAGGGAATTGCTATTGCTCAATAGATTTTTGTCAGTCCATAGAAGTTAAATATTAAATAACTTAATTTCTTTAAGATGCCAGTGTCATTACTCGTTAGTGATGACAGGAACCCCCATGACGCTTACAAATTAAAAGAAATAAAATTTCAGAATACAGGCAGGCCCTGCTTATACAGCAGCTTAGAGTCTGGGCTACTGCTGTACGGCGAAAATCGCTGTAAAGTGAAACATAACATTTCTTCACTTTCAAATGAATATTAAATCTTGATAGCACGTTTAAACTCTCATATATTAAGTGACCAATAGAGCTAGGACTAAAAAAAATGGATATACAGTACACACATTACTCACCTATAAATATTTTCGTCCTTAGCTTATAGTGAATGGTCAGTATATTTATTGTAGGAAGTCTGAATAATTGAAGAATGGATATAATTGAAAACCGCTGTAAAGTGAAGCGCTGTAAAGTTAAGCGCTGTAAAGCGGGGCCCCGCCTGTGTCCATATTTAGCAATCTGATAACATAATCAGAAATAATTTAGGAAAATAAAAGTGAATAATTTCCGGTTAGTTATATTTATGAAGCTTTAAAAGCATTTTGAACACTTGAAAAAGTACTTTATTATAATTAGAAATTGAAAACTCTTAAATTATAGTTCAGAAATTCAGCAACAATCTTTATATTAGTAAACTGAATTAACTGACATATTTCCATTATCCAGGTCAATTTTTTTTTTTTAACTTTACACAAACCTGGAGTTTACCTGGAGAGAGTTCCGGGGGTCAACGCCCCCGCGGTCCGGTCTGTGACCAGGCCTTCTGGTGGATCAGAGCCTGATCAACCAGGCTGTTACTGCTGGCTGCACGCAAACCAACGTACGAGCCACAGCCCCGCTGGTCAGGTACCGACTTTAGGTGCTTGTCCAGTGCCAGCTTGAAGACTGCCAGGGGTCTGTTGGTAATCCCCCTTATGTGTGCTGGGAGGCAGTTGAACAGTCTTGGGCCCCTGACACTTATTGTGTTGTCTCTTAACGTGCTAGTGACACCCCTGCTTTTCATTAGGGGGATGTTGCATCGTCTGCCAAGTCTTTTGCTTTCGTAGTGAGTGATTTTCGTGTGCAAGTTCTGTACTAGTCCCTCTAGGATTTTCCAGGTGTATATAATCATGTATCTCTCCCGCCTGCGTTCCAGGGAATACAGGTTCAGGAACTTCAAGCGCTCTCAGTAATTGACACCTTGAAAAAAATAGAAAAACAAAATTAATGCCTGAAATTAAAAGAAAATACACAGACCCTTTTAATAGCTAAAATTTGAAATTCTCAAATTGAAGTTGAGGAATATCAACATCTCCCTATTTTCGGAAAGTAATCTGTTCCTATGAAGAGAGTACATGTTGTCTCCAGTGCTAAACATTGAAGAGTGTGTGTGAACTTCGATATTTACTGGATAATTGCTAGTAATGGAGAAACTGTCTTATTTTCTTTTCCACAACTCTCTCGTATTTCCTTTAGGCAATAACGCTGGTGCCATATATTTGTCTATTTCTATTTTTTATGTTTGCCGTAAAATCGCGTTTTACCTATTCGGCACGACATTAGAGAGAGAGAGAGAGTGTGAGAGTGTGAGTGTGAGTGAGTGAGTGCTTGTATGTCCATGCTAGGCGCCTGTGAAGTGTTCACCCACTGCCTGCCTGGGTGATCCAGAAGACTGTGTTGTGAGTTGTGTGTGTTAGGTCCCAGGAATGCGGGTGGGTGAAAGATGCTCTGTGTTGTATTGTGAATACTGTGTGTACATGTGGATCACATTACAAGCATCTAAATTTTAGCATCTCATTGGCCCAAGACTGTTCAACTGCCTCCCAGCATACATAAGGGGGATTACCAATAGACCCATGGCTGTCTTCAAGCAGGCACTGGACGGGCACTTAAAGTCGCTACCTGACCAGCCGGGCTGTGGTTCGTACGTTGGATTGCGTGCATCCACCAGTAACAGCCTTGTTGATCAGGCCCTGATCCACCATGAGGCCTGGTCACAGACCGGGCCGTGGGGGCGTTGACCCCCGGAACTCTCTTCAGGTAAACTCCAGGCCCAAAATCTAGCTTCTTTGTATGTGTTTGTCTCAGCTTCTGGGTCCTTTCGTATCTACTCTTGAAACCTGTATGGAATTTCCCTCCTCCACTTCCTCATCTAGTTTATTCCACTTGTTTACCAGAGATGAAGAGGTTTTTCTTCTCGTCTGTTTTTAATGTCTCTATTCGCCCTCCAGTTATGTTTTTGTTTCTCTTTATTGGTTGTCAAATTTAGTACCTTAGCCTCTGATTAAAGTTCAAACCCTTGAACTCCTGGACTAGTTTTGTTGCAAGCTTCTTGACCTTGAGATTCCGAACATACTTGACCAAATATGAGCTCCATGCTGTTCCATACTCTACATTAAGATAGGCCAAAAATATGCCATGCACAGTCTTAAGATTCTCTGTTAAGGTTCCTGAAGGCTTCTTCAGTCTTCGCCTCCCTTCCCCACAGACCGGTCCCAGACCGGGTCTCTCCTTGGATCAAGGCTGTTACTGTTGGCCTCACACAGTCCAACTTTGAGAAACTTGTCAAGTTCCCGCTTGAAGCAGAAAATTCTAGGTGAAAATGATGAATCTTTCTCGCCTACATTTCAAGGTAGTATAAAGCTGAGGAGACTTAAATGTTCCCAGTAGTTAAGATTTTTTTAATGTGTACAAGTAGTGAAAGTTTTCTGCGCGTTTTTCAACTTATCAATCTCGTCTGCCTTTAATAGCGCCATTAGAATGCAGCAGTATTCGTCTCAAGAGAACAAGTGACTTGAAAAATTATCAGTAGCCCAGCATCCCTTGTCTTCAAAGTTCTAATTCTATTGTCCGAGGCCCGCTGGCAGACTTTACTCACATATTTTTTTTAAGATTCTATATAATTTGAATTCATATGTGCCTAAATATGGAGACAGAAACAGTGGAGAGGTGAAGATGAAGTGATCAGCCCATCAGTCTTGAAGTAGTTTTGAGGTGCCTAGTCCTTCAGCCATGCAGAGGATGAGATGAAAAGCTGAAAGCTGGCTGCGTTAGCTGGGTGCCAAGGTATTGGACCAGCGTGGTACGGTGGTAGAGCACTGCGTACCTTGTTCTAAGGTTCGTAGGTTCGAGTCTCCTTCGACCTGAGATTAATACTTACATGCACACATATATATACATGCACACATACATATACATGCACACATATATATATACATGCACACATATACATTCACACATACATATACATGCACACACACACACACACACAAATACACACACACACACACACACACACACACATATATATATATATATATACATATATATATATATATACATATATATATATATATACATATATATACATGCACACACATATATACGTGCACACGTATATGTATGTGCACACATACATGCATACATACATGCATACATACACATGCATGCATACACACACACACACACACACACACACACACACACACAGGCAGAGGAAATGTTTGTTCCTAAGGACAATAGAAAAAATGGGAAGGCCATAATGAGCCCTTGGTTTACCCGAACGTATAGGGAGGCAAAAACTGAGTGCTCTAGAGAATGGAAAAAGTACAGAACGCAAAGAACCCTGGACAATACAGATTAGTCGACGAGCCAGAAATGAGTATGCACAGATAAGGAGGGAGGCCCAGCAGCAGTAGGAAAACGACATAGCATCGAGAGTCAAGTCTGACCCGAAACTGTTTTATAGCCACATTAGGAGGAAGACAAGTCAAGGACCAGGTGGGGAGTTCACAAGCAACGACCAAGAGGTGTGTGAGGAGCTCAACACGAGATAAGGAAGTATTTACACTGGAGACAGAAGAGACACTGGGAAGACAAACAGAGGGGTTCACCAACAAGGGATATACCGACAAGTGTTGGATGAAATACACGCAACAGAAGAGTAACTACACCAACAGCACCACTACTGCCACCACCACCCACCACACCACTACCACCACCGTCGCTAGCATCAACAGTAACTACACCACCACTACTACCACCACTACTATTACCATCACCTGCTGGTGGTGCAGTAACAGCAGCAGCATCAGTAGCATCACGTGTACATACAATACCACCTGTGGATCACCTTGCCCTACATTTTCCCATTTGTTCAGTGTTTGTGTGGTGGTGAGAGCATGAACCTCTATTCATCTGTATTTACAAACCTCCGTGTCAAGGTGTGAGTGTACGTTCACACCGTGTCAAGGTGTGGGTATACGTTCACACCGTGTCAAGGTGTGGGTATACGTTCACACATCTCCTTGTCAAGGTGTGAGTGTACGTTCACACCGTGTCAAGGTGAGTGTACGTTCACACACCTCCGTTTCAAGGTGTGAGTGTGCGTTCACACCGTGTCAAGGTGTGAGTGTACGTTTACACCGTGTCAAGGTGTGAGTGTACGTTCACACCGTGTCAAGGTGTGAGTGTACGTTCACACCGTGTCAAGGTGTGGGTATACGTTCACATCGTGTCAAGGTGTGGGTATACGTTCACACACCTCCTTGTCAAGGTGTGAGTGTACGTTCACACCGTGTCAAGGTGAGTGTACGTTCACACACCTCCGTTTCAAGGTGTGAGTGTGCGTTCACACCGTGTCAAGGTGTGAGTGTACGTTTACACCGTGTCAAGGTGTGAGTGTACGTTCACACCGTGTCAAGGTGTGGGTATACGTTCACACTGTGTCAAGGTGTGGGTATACGTTCACACCGTGTCAAGGTGTGGGTATACGTTCACACACCTTGTCAAGGTGTGAGTGTACGTTCACACCGTGTCAAGGTGTGAGTGTACGTTCACACTGTGTCAAGGTGTGGGTATACGTTCACAGTGTCAAGGTGTGGGTGTACGTTCACACACCTCCGTTTCAAGGTGTGAGTGTGCGTTCACACCGTGTCAAGGTGTGAGTGTACGTTTACACCGTGTCAAGGTGTGAGTGTACGTTCAAACCGTGTCAAGGTGTGAGTACGTTCACACCGTGTCAAGGTGTGAGTGTACGTTCAAACCGTGTCAAGGTGTGGGTGTGCGTTCACACCTCTGTGTCAAGGTGTGGGTGTACGTTCACACCGTGTCAAGGTGTGAGTGTACGTTCACACCGTGTCAAGGTGCGAGTGTACGTTCACACCGTGTCAAGGTATAAGTGTACGTTCACACCGTGTCAAGGTGTGGGTGTACGTTCACACCTCCGTGTCAAGGTGTGGGTGTACGTTCACACCTCCGTGTCAAGGTGTGGGTGTACTTTCGCACACCGTGTCAAGGCGTGGGTGTACGTTCACACACCGTATCAAGGCGTGGGTGTACGTTCACACAACGTGTCAAGGCGTGGGTGTACGTTCACACACCGTATCAAGGCGTAAGTGTACGTTCACATATCTCCGTGCCAAGGTGTGGGTATACGTTCACACCGTGTGAAGGTGTGAGTGTACGTTCACACCGTGTGAAGGTGTGAGTGTACGTTCACACCACCGTGTCCAGGCGTGGGGTGGGTGTTCACACACCTCCGTGTCCAGGCGTGGGGTGGGTGTTCACACACCTCCGTGTCCAGGCGTGCGGTGGGTGTTCGCACCTCCGTGTCCATGCGTGGGGTGGGTGTTCACACACCTCCGTGTCTAGGCGTGGGGTGGGTGTTCACACCTTCGTGTCCAGGCGTGGGGTGGGTGTTCACACACCTCAGTGTCCAGGCGTGGGGTGGGTGCTCACACCTCCGTGTCCAGGCGTGGGGTGGGTGTTCACATCTCCGTGTCCAGGCGTGGAGTGGGTGTTAACACCTCCGTGTCCAGGCGTGGGGTGGGTGTTCAAACCTCTGTGTCCAGGCGTGGGGTGGGTGTTCAAACCTCCGTGTCCAGGCGTGGGGTGGGTGTTCACACCTCCGTGTCCAGGCGTGAGGTGGGTGTTCACACCGCGTCCAGGCGTGGGGTGGGTGTTCACACCGCGTCCAGGCGTGGGGTGGGTGTTCACACCGTGTCCAGGCGTGGGGGGTGTTCACACTTCCGTGTCCAGGCGTGGGGTGGGTGTTCACACCTCCGTGTCCAGGCGTGGGGGTGTTCACACCTCCGCGTCCAGGCGTGGGGGGGTGTTCACACCTCCGTGACCAGGCGTGGGGTGGGTGTTCAAACCTCTGTGTCCAGGCGTGGGGTGGGTGTTCACACCTCCGTGTCCAGGCGTGGGGTGGGTGTTCACACCGCGTCCAGGCGTGGGGTGGGTGTTCACACCGTGTCCAGGCGTGGGGGGGGTGTTCACACCGTGTCCAGGCGTGGGGGGTGTTCACACCGTGTCCAGGCGTGGGGTGGGTGTTCACACCGTGTCCAGGCGTGGGGGGGGTGTTCACACCGTGTCCAGGCGTGGGGGTGTTCACACCTCCGTGTCCAGGCGTGGGGGGTGTTCACACCTCCGTGTCCAGGCGTTGGGGGTTTTCACACCTCCGCGTCCAGGCGTGGGGGGGGTGTTCACACCTCCGTGTCCAGGCGTGGGGTGGGTGTTCACACCTCTGTGTCCAGGCGTGGGGTGGGTGTTCACACCTCCATGTCCAGGCGTGGGGTGGGTGTTCACACCTCCGTGTCCAGGCGTGGGGTGGGTGTTCACACACCTCCGTGTCCAGGCGTGGGGTGGGTGTTCACACACCTCCGTGTCTAGGCGTGGGGTGGGTGTTCACACCTCCGTGTCCAGGCGTGGGGTGGGTGTTCAAACCTCTGTGTCCAGGCGTGGGGTGGGTGTTCAAACCGTGTCCAGGCGTGGGGTGGGTGTTCACACCTCCGTGTCCAGGCGTGGGGTGGGTGTTCACACACCTCCGTGTCCAGGCGTGGGGTGGGTGTTCACACACCTCCGTGTCCAGGCGTGGGGTGGGTGTTCACACCTCCGTGTCCAGGCGTGGGGTGGGTGTTCACACTTCCGTGTCCAGGCGAGGGGTGGGTGTTCACACCTCGGTGTCCAGGCGTGGGGTGGGTGTTCACACCTCCGTGTCCAGGCGTGGGGTGGGTGTTCACACCTCCGTGTCCAGGCGAGGGGTGGGTGTTCACACCTCCGTGTCCAGGCGTGGGGTGGGTGTTCACACCTCCGTGTCCAGGCGTGGGGTGGGTGTTCACACCTCCGTGTCCAGGCGTGGGGTGGGTGTTCACACCTCCGTGTCCAGGCGTGGGGTGGGTGTTCACACCTCCGTGTCCAGGCGTGGGGTGGGTGTTCACACCTCCGTGTCCAGGCGTGGGGTGGGTGTTCACACCTCCGTGTCCAGGCGTGGGGTGGGTGTTCACACCTCCGTGTCCAGGCGAGGGGTGGGTGTTCACAGCTCCGTGTGCAGGCGTGGGGTGGGTGTTCACACCTCCGTGTCCAGGCGTGGGGTGGGTGTTCACACCTCCGTGTCCAGGCGTGGGGTGGGTGTTCACACCTCCGTGTCCAGGCGTGGGGTGGGTGTTCACACCTCCGTGTCCAGGCGTGGGGTGGGTGTTCACACCTCCGTGTCCAGGCGTGGGGTGGGTGTTCACACCTCCGTGTCCAGGCGTGGGGTGGGTGTTCACACCTCCGTGTCCAGGCGTGGGGTGGGTGTTCACACCTCCGTGTCCAGGCGTGGGGTGGGTCTAAGGGAGGGATCCCAATCATATGTAGCATCTTGCCTAGAAGGGGAGTAGGAAATGAATGGTTGTCTAGGGCAATTGGTGTAAATTGCTGGCTAGACAGATACTGCAAGGAACTTGCAATCCCATTCATTGACAACTGGAACAACTTTTATGGCAAACATGATATGTATGCAAGGGATGGGGTACATCTCTCTGGGGCAGGGGTGGTAGCACTTGCAGACTCGATTGAGAAGGCCATTGGTGAAATGCCTATGATTTTAAACTGATGGAAGATAGAGGTATGGGTGTGTGTGGGAAACAAGCAGGTTGCAACACTAGGGTTGAAAACAGTAAATGTATAAAAGGCATTCAGCATGAAGTTATAAATAAAGACAATAGAACAGGTCAGCAAACAAAGGGGGACAGCAGAGGGCAGCAAGGGACTAGCTCCCTTAAGGTTTACTATACTAATAGCAGGAGTGTTAGAAATAAGATAGATGAGCTAAGATTAATTGCAAGTGCAGGAAACATAGATATTATTGCTATAACAGAGACCTGGCTCAATCTGAAAGATAGAGAGATGCCCTCTGAATGTCACATACAAGGCTATAAATTATTCCACACTGACAGGGTCAACAGGAAAGGTGGTGGAGTAGCGATGTATGTCAGAGACAATTTAAATTGTTGTGTTAGACAAGATATTAAATTAGAAGCGTCAGCCACTGAATCTGTTTGGTTACAGCTTCTCGAGGGCCGAGAAAAACTAATTTTGGGTGTGATTTACAGGGCCCCAAATCTTGATAGGGAGTGCAGTAAACTTCTATGGGACGAAATTCGTAAGGCATCTACATACGAAAATGTTGTGCTAATGGGAGATTTCAACTATAGACAGATTGACTGGAGCAATTTGACAGGAAATTTAGAGTCGGGTGACTTTCTTGATTCGATCCAGGATTGTTTTTTAAAACAGTTTGTGACAGAGCCAACTAGGGGAAATAACCTCCTTGACTTGGTTCTTGCCAGTAGGGAAACACTAATTAATAATCTTGAGGTTAATGATGAGCTTGGGGAGAGTGATCACAAATCACTCAGTTTTAACATATTATGGAATTCCCCTAATAATGGCAATCAAGTCTCCGTCCCTGACTTTCGCTTTGCTGATTTCATAGGACTGAAAAATTACTTAGGTGGGCTGAACTGGAATGACCTGACTAAGGGTCAGGTAGGTGGTGATGGTTGCCGATATGATGCTTTCCAGGGCATAGTTCTAGCTGCTCAGTCAAATTATGTTCCAAATAGGGAAATCAGATCAAACAAAAATGATCCTAAATGGATGAACAATAGATTAAAATATCTGATTGGTCAAAAGAGAGGCATATATAGGCAAATCAAAAGAGGAGAGGGGCAATTAAGAAATCGATATATTCAGTTAAAGAGAGAAATAAAAAAGGGAATTAGAAAAGCAAAAAGAGATTATGAGGTTAAAGTTGCAAGAGAATCGAAGACTAACCCAAAAGGATTCTTTCAGGTATACAGAAGTAAGATCAGGGACAAGATAGGCCCACTCAAAAGTTCCTCGGGTCAGCTCACTGACAGTGATAAGGAAATGTGTAGAATTTTTAACACATACTTCCTCTCAGTTTTTACACAGGAGGATACCAGTGATATTCCAGTAATGATAAATTATGTAGAACAGGACGATAATAAACTGTGCACTATTAGGGTCACAAGTGACATGGTCCTTAGGCAAATAGATAAATTAAAACCTAACAAATCCACAGGCCCTGATGAACTGTATGCAAGGGTTCTAAAGGAATGTAAAGAGGAGCTTAGCACACCTTTGGCTAATCTTTTCAACATATCACTACAAACTGGCATGGTGCCAGATAAGTGGAAAATGGCAAATGTGATACCTATTTTCAAAACAGGTGACAGGTCCTTAGCTTCGAACTATAGACCAATAAGCCTAACCTCCATAGTGGGAAAATTTATGGAATCAATAATTGCCGAGGCAGTTCGTAGCCACCTTGAAAAGCATAAATTAATCAACGAATCTCAGCATGGTTTTACAAAGGGGCGTTCCTGCCTTACGAATTTATTAACTTTTTTCACTAAGGTATTTGAGGAGGTAGATCATGGTAATGAATATGATATTGTGTATATGGACTTCAGTAAGGCTTTTGACAGGGTCCCACATCAGAGACTATTGAGGAAAATTAAAGCACATGGAATAGGAGGAGAAATTTTTTCCTGGATAGAGGCATGGTTGACAAATAGGCAGCAGAGAGTTTGCATAAATGGGGAGAAATCAGAGTGGGGAAGCGTCACGAGCGGTGTTCCACAGGGGTCAGTGTTGGGCCCCCTGCTGTTCACAATCTACATAAACGACATAGATGAGGGCATAAAGAGCGACATCGGCAAGTTTGCCGATGACACCAAAATAGGCCGTCGAATTCATTCTGACGAGGACATTCGAGCACTCCAGGAAGATTTGAATAGACTGATGCAGTGGTCGGAGAAGTGGCAGATGCAGTTTAATATAGACAAATGCAAAGTTCTAAATGTTGGACAGGACAATAACCATGCCACATATAAACTAAATAATGTAGATCTTAATATTACGGATTGCGAAAAAGATTTAGGAGTTCTGGTTAGCAGTAATCTGAAACCAAGACAACAGTGCATAAGTGTTCGCAATAAAGCTAATAGAATCCTTGGCTTCATATCAAGAAGCATAAATAATAGGAGTCCTCAGGTTGTTCTTCAACTCTATACATCCTTGGTTAGGCCTCATTTAGATTATGCTGCACAGTTTTGGTCACCGTATTACAGAATGGATATAAATTCTCTGGAAAATGTACAAAGGAGGATGACAAAGATGATCCCATGTATCAGAAACCTTCCCTATGAGGATAGACTAAGGGCCCTGAAACTGCACTCTCTAGAAAGACGTAGAATTAGGGGGGATATGATTGAGGTGTATAAGTGGAAGACAGGAATAAATAAAGGGGATGTAAATAGTGTGCTGAAAATATCTAGCCTAGACAGGACTCGCAGCAATGGTTTTAAGTTGGAAAAATTCAGATTCAGGAAGGATATAGGAAAGTACTGGTTTGGTAATAGAGTTGTGGATGAGTGGAACAAACTCCCAAGTACCGTTATAGAGGCCAGAACGTTGTGTAGCTTTAAAAATAGGTTGGATAAATACGAGCAAACAGTTGGTTCTAGCGACCGCTGGCTCACATTAACGTCACAACGTGGGCGTATTGCCACACTTGCCAAAGTTATCATTGTCCGTCAAGTAATTTCACTGTTCAACTCCCCTGGTGTTCAAACACGAAGGTGACTTTTTTGTCGATGATTGAGGAATGATGACTTTGAAGCGTGGTTGAGGAATGGTGACTGAAGCGTGGTTGAAGAATGGTGACTTTGAAGCGTGGTTGAGGAATGGTGACTGAAGCGTGGTTGAGGAATGGTGACTTTGAAGCGTGGTTGAGGAATGATGACTTTGAAGCGTGGTTGAGGAATGGTGACTTTGAAGCGTGGTTGAGGATTGATGACTTTGAAGCGTGGTTGAGGAATGATAACTTTGAAGCGTGGTTGAGGAATGATGACTTAGAAGCGTGGTTGAGGAATGATGACTTCGAAGCGTGGTTGAGGAATGGTGACTTTGAAGCGTGGTTGAGGAATGATGACTTTGAAGCGTGGTTGAGGAATAACTTTGAAGCGTGGTTGAGGAATGATGACTTAGAAGCGTGGTTGAGGAATGATTTTGAAGCGTGGTTGAGGAATGGTGACTTTGAAGCGTGGTTGAATGATGACTTTGAAGCGTGGTTGAGGAATGATGACTTTGAAGCGTGGTTGAGGAATGATGACTGAAGCGTGGTTGAGGAACGATGACTGAAGCGTGGTTGAGGAATGATGACTGAAGCGTGGTTGAGGAATGGTGACTTTGAAGCGTGGTTGAATGATGACTTTGAAGCGTGGTTGAGGAATGATGACTTTGAAGCGTGGTTGAGGAATGATGACTTTGAAGCGTGGTTGAGGAATGATGACTTTGAAACGTGGTTGAGGAATGATGACTTTGAAACGTGGTTGAGGAATGATGACTTTGAAGCGTGGTTGAGGAATGGTGACTTTGAAGCGTGGTTGAGTGATGACTTTGAAGCGTGGTTGAGGAATGATGACTTTGAAGCGTGGTTGAGGAATGATGACTTTGAAGCGTGGTTGAGGAATAATGACTTTGAAGCGTGGTTGAGGAATGATGGCTTTGAAGCGTGGTTGAGGAATGATTACTTTGAAGCGTGGTTGAGGAATTCTGGCTTTCAAGCGTGGTTGAGGAATTCTGACTTTGAAGCGTGGTTGAGGAATGATGACTTTGAAGCATGGTTGAGGAATACTGACTTCGAAGCGTGGTTGAGGAATGCTGACTTTGAAGCGTGGTTGAGGAGTGATGACTGAAGCGTGGTTGAGGAATAATGACTTTGAAGCGTGGTTGAGGAATGATGACTTTGAAGCGTGGTTGAGGAATGGTGACTTTGAAGCGTGGTTGAGGAATGATGACTTTGAAGCGTGGTTGAGGAATGATGGCTTTGAAGCGTGGTTGAGGAATAATGACTTTGAAGCGTGGTTGAGGAATGATGGCTTTGAAGCGTGGTTGAGGAATGATGACTTTGAAGCGTGGTTGAGGAATGACTTTGAAGCGTGGTTGAGGAGTGATGACTTTGAAGCGTGGTTGAGGAATAATGACTTTGAAGCGTGGTTGAGGAATGACTTTGAAGCGTGGTGGTTGAGGAATGATGACTTTGAAGCGTGGTTGAGGAATGATGACTTTGAAGCGTGGTTGAGGAATGATGACTTTGAAGCGTGGTTGAGGAGTGATGACTTTGAAGCGTGGTTGAGGAGTGATGACTTTGAAGCGTGGTTGAGGAATGATGACTTTGAAGCGTGGTTGAGGAATGATGACTTTGAAGCGTGGTTGAGGAATGATGACTTTGAAGCGTGGTTGAGGAATGACTTTGAAGCGTGGTTGAGGAGTGATGACTTTGAAGCGTGGTTGAAGAATGACTTTGAAGCGTGGTTGAGGAATAATGACTTTGAAGCGTGGTTGAGGAATGATGACTTTGAAGCGTGGTTGAGGAATAATGACTTTGAAGCGTGGTTGAGGAATGATGACTGAAGCGTGGTTGAGTGATGACTTTGAAGCGTGGTTGAGGAGTGATGACTTTGAAGCGTGGTTGAAGAATGATGACTTTGAAGCGTGGTTGAGGAATGATGACTTTGAAGCGTGGTTGAGGAGTGATGACTTTGAAGCGTGGTTGAGGAATGGTGACTTTGAAGCGTGGTTGAGGAATGATGACTTTGAAGCGTGGTTGAGGAGAGATGACTTTGAAGCGTGGTTGAGGAGTGATGACTTTGAAGCGTGGTTGAGGAATGGTGACTTTGAAGCGTGGTTGAGGAATGGTGACTTTGAAGCGTGGTTGAGGAATGATGACTTTGAAGCGTGGTTGAGGAGAGATGACTTTGAAGCGTGGTTGAGGAGTGATGACTTTGAAGCGTGGTTGAGGAGTGATGACTTTGAAGCGTGGTTGAGGAGTGATGACTTTGAAGCGTGGTTGAGGAATGGTGACTTTGAAGCGTGGTTGAGGAATGATGACTTTGAAGCGTGGTTGAGGAGAGATGACTTTGAAGCGTGGTTGAGGAGTGATGACTTTGAAGCGTGGTTGAGGAATGGTGACTTTGAAGCGTGGTTGAGGAATGGTGACTTTGAAGCGTGGTTGAGGAATGATGACTTTGAAGCGTGGTTGAGGAGAGATGACTTTGAAGCGTGGTTGAGGAGTGATGACTTTGAAGCGTGGTTGAGGAGTGATGACTTTGAAGCGTGGTTGAGGAGTGATGACTTTGAAGCGTGGTTGAGGAGTGATGACTTTGAATCGTGGTTGAGGAATGATGACTTGGAAGCGTGGTTGAGGAGTGATGACTTTGAAGCGTGGTTGAGTTTCAGATACCGTCAAGGAAGGTTCCTGGATGCCGGTGTGGAGCTCTTGATTCAAGAAATTATACTCGTGCTCTCCCTCCCTACATTGACCCTCATTACCTCCCACGTCTCTGGCGCTGTACGACTCCCTAACGTTTTTACTTCCTTCCATTAATTTAATAGTAAAGAAGTAGACACACAGCCGCTTTGTATCTCTGCTTATTAATTTTCTTGCCGAATTATCTCTTTATTTGCATTTATTTAGTCCAGTTCAATTCTAGTTTATTCTAATTCACTGATGTTCATAGTCTAATATATACATTTCAGTAAACGAAGGTGATCAGTATATATAAACTGTGTGTGTGTGTGTGTGTGTGTGTGTGTGTGTGTGTGTGTGTGTGTGTGTGTGTGTGTGTGTGTGTGTGTGTACGTACTCGCCTATTTGTACTCACCTATTTGAGGTTGCAGGGGTCGATTCATAGCCCCTGGCCCCGCCTCTTCACTGTGTGTGCGTGCGTGTGCGTGCGTGTGCGTGCGTGTGTGTGCGTGTGTGTGCGTGTGTGTGCGTGTGTGTGCGTGTGTGTGCGTGTGTGCGTGTGTGTGTGTGTGTGTGTGTGTGTGTGTGTGTGTGTGTGTGTGTGTGTGTGTGTGTGTGTGTGTGTGTGTGCATGTGTGTTAAAAACAATATATTCAGTTGACCTTCATTTTGGTGACGTTTGTTCGACTGTTTCCTGCGAGTGCCTTTGGATTTTCATGTTTCACAAGCCCAGAAGAATATTACAACGTGTTACAGGGAAGTTCTCATAACTCAGCAACCGAAGGACCCGGGTTAAATCTAGGGCGAGAAGAGATGTATGATTGACCTTTCTTTCAAAGAACATAATAAGACAAAGATCACGACAGCCAGAGGGATCACTGGGTGGATATTGAGAACTTTCAAATCAAGAGAAATAATGCCAGTGGTAACACTCTTGAAATCGCTAGTGCTTCCCCATTTGGAATATTGTTCAGTGGTGACGGCCCCGTTCAAGACTGGAGAAATATTGGAGCTGGAACATAAGAACATGTACAAACTATTCAACATCTTACCAGAAGATATCAGAAACACGGCTGGAACAAGTGTAGAGGTCTTCAAGAGAAAACTGGACAAGCATCTTCACCTGGTGCCAGATCAGTTAGGCTGTGATTGATATTTGGGGCAACGGGCCTGCAGTAACAACAACCTGGTTGACCAGGCAAGCATCAGGCGAGCCTGGCCCATGGCCGGGCTCCGAGACTAGTGAGATTGGAGACTCATCAAAGGTATATCAGAGGTAGAGGTATGGACAAGTCTCCTTACACCTGCTCCCCAGTTCATCTAGTAGTAAATATGTATACCTGGTACCTGGATACCTGTACCTTTATAAATAACAAAAACGTAATGAACATTTGTTAGTGCTCAATAATAACCCACATGGGGACAGACACTCTGATTGTTCTGTTTATTTCGATCCCTTCTGGTATCCTGTTTACCTGACGAGAATCCCAGAGTACTGAGTCAAAATATACAGAGCAGTCTTCTGAGCTTCTGTCTCCATGTGGGTTATTGAGTATGTACCTTTGTTGTGTGTGGCATCGTGGGGGCGGTAATATACCTTTGGGCTTTGGAATAGTACATAGAATAAGTATTATTTATTATTATTATTATTATTATATACACTGAGAAGATCTAAACCTGTTTTTTTTTTTTTTTTGAGGGAAGAGAGGGATAACGAACCCTTCATCAGCATTACGGCAATCTTCTCCCTCCCCCTCCTCTCTCCCCCCTCCTCTCTCCCCCCTCCTCTCTCCCCCCTCCTCTCTCCCCCTCCTCTCTCCCCCCTCCTCTCTCCCCCCCTCCTCTCTCCCCCCCTCCTCTCTCCCCCCTCCTCTCTCCCCCTCCTCTCTCCCCCTCCTCTCTCCCCCCTCTCTCCCCCCTCTCTTCCCCCTCCTCTCTTCCCCCTCCTCTCTCCCCCCTCCTCTCTCCCCCCTCCTCTCTCCCGCCTGCAGAGGTAGGTATGTTAACACTAAATTCAGTGATGTAAAAAAATGACTGCAGAGGCTAGTCAGTCCATGATCAACCAGGCTGTAGTAGTGACGTTGGACTGCGTGTGCTGCTAGCACCAATAACCTGACCGATCATGGCATTAATCAGGAGGCTTCGAGCCAAATGTCGTACAGCCAACGACGTTGAAGAAAAGAGACGTGTTGCGGAACAAGCTTTTATGGGACAACATTTCGCTCTGTGTCAAGCTTCAAGTCTCGGCCGCTTGATAAAGCTCGACATACAGCGAAACGTTGTCTCGGTAAAAGCTTGATTTACAGCGTATGATTAACCATTAAGCTTGGTCTTGGACCAGGCCGCGGAAGCCATGGCTTTCCCCCTCCCCTCCCCCTCCTCCTCCCCTCCTCCTCCCCCTCCCCTCCTCCCCCTCCTCCTCCCCCTCCCCCTCCTCCTCCCCCTCCCCCCACCTCTCTCATCTCCCCTCCCCTTCTGGAATTGTGGAGGTAACGTAAATAGTAGCTTTGTATCACTCGTCTCGTCCTTGTTTGTAGTCTCCTCGTCTTTGTACTATCCTCGTCCTTGTTTGTACTACTATCCTCGTCCTTGTTCGTACTCTCCTCGTCTTTGTTTGTACTATCTTCGTCCTTGTTTGTACTCTCATCGTCCTGGTTTGTACTCCCATCGTCCTTGTTTGTACTACTATCCTCGTCCTTGGTTTGTACTACTCATCTCGTCCTTGTTTGTACTACTATTCTTGCAATTGTTTGTACTACTCATCTCGTCCTTGTTTGTACTACTATTCTTGCAATTGTTTGTACTACTCATCTCGTCCTTGTTTGTACTACTATTGCAATTGTTTGTACTACTCATCTCATCCTTGTTTATACTACTATTGTTGCAATTGTTTGTACTACTCATCTCGTCCTTGTTCGTACTATTATTGCAATTGTTTGTACTACTGTTCTTACAATTGTTTGTACTACTCATCTCGTCTTTGTTTGTACTACTATTCTTGCAATTGTTTGTACTAATCTCATCCTTGTTTGTGCTACTATTCCTACAATTGTTTGTACTACTATTCTTGCAATTGTTTGTACTACTATTCTTGCAATTGTTTGTACTACTATTCTTGCAATTGTTTGTGCTACTATTCCTGCAATTGTTTGTACTACTATTCTTGCAATTGTTTGTACTACTATTCTTGCAATTGTTTGTACTAATCTCATCCTTGTTTGTGCTACTATTCCTGCAATTGTTTGTACTACTATTCTTGCAATTGTTTGTACTAATCTCATCCTTGTTTGTGCTACTATTCCTGCAATTGTTTGTACTACTATTCTTACAATTGTTTGTTCTGCTCATCTCGTTTTTGTAACTTTAATTTGTTATATAACATTGTGTCTTTGTAATATGATTTAGTTGTGATTTGCAACGTTGACTTTTCCATTTGTTAATTTTACTATTTTAATATTAACATCATTGTGAGAGAGTAAGTTATTGTTGAGTCAGCTTTTGTCGACTCCTATTGTGGCGAGACCTTGCTATTGTAAGCTTTTTTTTGTTGTTTATCTTTGTATATGTTGTCATTAATGAACTCAGGGCTTGAACTCTCGCTTTTGTACCCACTTGTTATAGGTTGTGGTTGTGATGTCAGCTAAGTTATGTAATTGGTGGTACTTATGATGTCTGGGGTGTCAGTGGTAAGAAGGCAAATGGCTGCCAACTACTAAAGGGAGTAGAAAGACTCTCGGAAGTCATCAGAGTTATACCTTATTGGTAACGTTTTGGCTTTTATCACTTCAGATGCATGGATTTGAAGTAATCAAGGTCTCGTGATTGAAATATCTTCATTGTTCCTAAGTGTATGCATCCGTGTACATTTTCCTCTGGAATGTATGACTCGGTAAATTATATCATCGGCGGTGGTAACATATAATTAATGTATTTTATTGTGTTAACTATATCTAAAAATTTTCTCCTGTCTAGGAATATGCATTTATTCCTCCTGTTTTGTCTCCGTTTATCGTATAGGTCTATATGGTTATTAAACACCACCACCTGTTTCTGAGTCGATGCTGGTTCAATACACGCTCCCTCTACAGAAGACGACGAAGAATCGCTGAGCTTCGCAAGAACGCTAGATTATCTGATACACGGAAGGAAGCGCTGACCAGAGAAGTGGAAAGTATCGAAGTTAAAGGACTCTTACAGGACCCAGGAGAGACAGGAGCTAAAAGCGATTAGTGAAATTGAAAGAAATTCGAAATATTTCTTTTCATATTCCTAAAACAAGGCAAATACCACATATAGTATCGGGCCCATGCTCAGACAAGATTGGACTTACACAGATGACAACAAAGAAATGAGTGAGATACCGAAATCCCAATACGACTCTGTGCTTAGCGAACAACTAATGCATCTGAAGATCGACAGTCCAAAGGATGTTTTTTTTTTCATGAATGATCCTCAAAACTTCATCAGCGTATGCCAGATTTCCGACATTACCCTAACTCCGATAGATTTTGAGAAAGCCATTGACAACATGTCCGTGCACTCAGCCCCAGGCCCAGACTCGTGGAACTCTGTGTTCATTAAGAACTGCAAGAAACCCCTTTCACGTGCCCTAAGTACACTATGGAGAAGGAGCTTAGACATGGGTGAAATTCCACAGTCACTTAAAACAACGGATATAGCCCCACTCCATAAAGGTGGCAGCAACGCATTAACTAAGAACTACAGACCAATAGCTCTAACGTCCCACTTCATAAAAATCTTGGAAAGAGTGCTAAGGAGCACGATTGCAAACCACTTGGATTCCCAAAAACTGCACAATCCAGAGCAACATGGGTTCAGAGCAGGTAGTTCCTGCCTCTCGCAACTACTGGATCACTATGATATGGTCTTGGATGCACTGGAAGAAAAACAGAATGCAGATGTAATATACACAGACTTTGCAAAAGCCTTTGACAAATGTGATCATGGTGTAATAGCGCACAAAATACGTGCAGAATGAATATTTGGCAAAGTGGGGAGATGGATTTTGAACTTTCTAACAAATCGAACACACACAATAGTGGTCAACAGAGTTAAATCGGAAGCTGCCATAGTAAACAGGTCTGTTCCTCAAGGCAGAGTGCTCTCCCCCATCCTGTTCCTCATCCTCATATCAGACATAGAGATGTAATCCACAGCACCGTGTCATCCTTTGCAGACGATACTAGGATCTGCATAAGACTGTCATCTATTGAAGACACTGTTAACCTCCAAGAAGATATAAATACATGCCAGATAGAGAACATCCTATACAAGTGGTAAATACCACGGATTATATCAATACTCCTCACAGGACTCAAAGAATGACTCTCCCACAGAGGGTCCGTCGTTTTATACATAAAGATGATTACCATCGACCCATGATATTGAGCAACCTCCCTGATGAAGAAGATTGGGTAGCACCAGAACCCTTCTATGTATACTGAGAAAATCATCGCCCCCAATTAGGGAGACATCTTATATAACAATCTAATGTAAAAATTATGCTATTTACCATGGCTGGACACCACCTGTAAGAAACCATTGTCACGTAATTCTATAAACTGGCCAGAAAATTATTGCCTTCATTGTCGCATAAATATCCGTTGTGCAATCGCAAAAAAAAAGAAGCAATTGCAACCTGTATAATTACTACCAATTCAGAGTCATGTACTTATATATCTGTTATATCTATGTGACTGATGGGTTAGTATTATACCCCTTAAAGAATATCTTATCATTTCACATACACTTTTTAAATTACACCAAAGTGGTTGGGCCACTTCCCTTTTATATCCTACCTCTCTCCCCCCTCCCACCCTTTTCCAATATTTCCATCCTTACCCATCCTTCTTCCTTACCCATCTTACCAAAGCTCTGGTCATAAGAAGAAGAAGAAGAAGAAGATATAAACCAAGTTTTCCAATGGGCAACGGGAAAAATACGATGAATGAAAACAAATTCCAACTACTTCGTTATGGAGAACTGGAGGAGATAACTAGAACCGTGATTACACTACAAACTGATCATACAATAAAGCGGAAAAATAATGTGAGGAACCTGGGAGTGGTAATGTCTGAGGATGTCACTTTCAAGGATCACAACAGTGCCACGATCACAATAATGATAAACGTTCAAAACAAGAGATGCCAAGCCAGTGATCTTTTTCAAATCACTTGTTCTCTCTAGGCTGAAATATTGCTGTACATTAGCATCACCGTTCAAAGCAAGTGAAATTGCAGATCTAGAGAGTGTACAGAGAACCTTTACTGCACGTATAAGTTCTGTCAAGCACCTGAACTACCGGGAACGCTTGGAAGCACTTGAGTTGTACTCGCTGGAACGCAGACGAGAGAGATATATCATAATCTACACTTGGAAAATCCTAGAAGGAATGGTCCCGAATCTGCACACAGGAATCACTCCCTACGAAAGTAAAAGACTTGCCAGGCGATGCAAAGTACCCCTAATGAAAAGTAGGGGCGCCATTGGTACACCAAGAGTAAACACCATAAGTGTCTGGGGCCCAAGAAAGTCGGTGCTGGATCAGCCGGGCTGTAGTTCGTACGTTGGACTACGTGCGGCCAGCAGTAACACCCTGGTTGATCAGGCCCTGATCCACCGGGAGGCCAGGTCGTGGACCGGGCTGCGGGGGCGTTGATCTCCGGAATACCCTCCCAGGTAAACTCCAGGTAGCATTGAATCCGTGTGATTTATTCATTGTGTAGAGGCTCGGTTCTCCGTTCGCCGCGTTACTATGATACCGGATACATTTGTTATATTTATATATTTTTGTGAGTTTTCAAATCTGTTTTCTTGTCAGTTTTAAAGGTCAGGAGGAGAAACATGGAGGTCACGTGATAGTATAGCCCACTCAGAGGTTAAATTTTTCCTCTCCTTTATACTGTACCTGTTAAATGTTCCTCTCCCTTACACTGTACCTGTTAAATGGTGTATTCCCTTACCTGTTAAATGTTGTATTCCCTATCTGTTAAGAGTGGCTTGTCCCCTACATGTAGCACAGCCTAACACGGAGCCTTACCAAGGCTTCGTGCTTCATTGTTTTGTGTTGGTGTACTGAAGTTTGAAAGGCAGTGTTGAGAAAGCCTGTGTTGTGAAGGAGTTTGAAGATTGAGGCAAGGTCAGGTGGTGATGCTTGAGGGTGGGGGAGGGAGGTTGAGGTTTCTTGACAGGGAGGTTTGATGAGAGCGGTTGAGGGGAGGGGGAGAAAGAGGGCTGGTGAGGGGAGGGTGAGGAGGACTTTTTAAGGGAGGGGGGCGAATATGGTTATTTATAGGAAGGGGGAAAAGAGGATCCTTTATTAGAATAGGGGAGTTTAATGTTCTTCAGTCTGGTAAGGCGGGTTTGAAGGAAGAAGGATGCTTATGGGAGGGGGAAGGGGTTAGAAAATGTATCTGGGGGAGAGGTGAGCGTTGGATGAAGGCGAGTAGGTGTGTTAGGGTGGGGGTGAGGGCTGGTCGTGGGAGGAGGGGGGTGGGTGAAAGTTACATTTGATGATAGAAGGCTGGTGGTGAGGGTGTAGTTGTGTGAGTGAAGGTAACCAAAGAGAAGGACGATTTACTTACCAGTTGCAAGCAGCTACCAGCCACGATCCTCCTGCAACACCAAATATACATCCATCTCAGGTGGTCACTGCTACCATGGGTTCAGGCTAATGCACAGCTTCTAGAAAATAAAAATTACCTCGACCTTGATAATAATAATAATGACTTTCAAATTATTGTACAAGCATACACAGTAATTTGAAAGACCATGCTATACACAGCGTTTGGGGTAATTCGTAACTTGTGGAAAACAGTATTGTTGATCCTTGGATGCAAAGTAATGCAAAACTTTTACAAAAAAAAAAAATCAAACTCTTCAGATAGCGTCAGCACGTATTAAGGAAATTGTAAATATTATGCCAGGGAAATACCCGGATATGAAGAAAAGTGTGTATCTACCTGGAGGGAATTCCGGGGATCAACGTCCCCGCGGCCCGGTCCACGACCAGGCCTCCCGGTGGATCAGGGCCTGATCAACGAGGCTGTTACTGCTGGCCGCACGTAATCCAACGTACGAACCACAGCCCGGCTGATCCGGCACCGTCTTTAGGTATCTGTCCAGCTCCCTCTTGAAGACAACCAGGGGTCTTCCCGTAATGTCCCTTATTGCTGGTGGGAGGCTGTTGAACAGTCTTGGGCCCCGGACACTTATTGTGTTTTCTCTTAGTGTACCAGTGACGCCCCTACTTTTCACTGGGGGTATGTTGCATCGCCTGCCAAGTCTTTTGCTTTCGTATGGAGTGATTTCTGTGTGCATATTAGGGACCAGTCCCTCCAGAATCTTCCAGGTGCAGATTATGGTATATCTCTCTCGCCTGCGCTCTAGTGAGTACAAGTCAAGTGCTTCAGGCGCTCCCAGTAGTTAAGGTGTTTGATGGAACTTATACGTGCAGTAAAGGTTCTCTGTACATTCTCTAGCTCTGCAATTTCACCTGCCTTGAATGGGGATGTTAATGTACAGCAGTATTCCAGCCTAGAAAGAATAAGTGATTTAAAAAGGATCATCATTGGCTTAGCATCTCTTGTCTTGAATGTTCTCATTATCCATCCTATCAGTTTCCTAGCAGATGTGATAGTGGCATTGTTGTGATCCTTGAAGGTGAAATCCTCTGACATTACCACTCCCAGGTCTCTCACATTACTTTTCCTCTCTATTATGCGATTGGAGTTTGTAGTATATTCAGTTCTAGTTATTATTTCCTCCAGTTTTCAGTAACGGAGTAGTTGGAATTTGTCTTCATTGAACATCATATTGTTCTCCGTTGCCCATTGGAAAACTTGGTTTATATCTTCTTGGAGGTTAACAGTGTCCTCAGTGGATGACACTCTCATGCAGATCCTAGTATCGTCTGCAAAAGATGATACAGCGCAGTGGTTTACATCTCTGTCTGTGTCTGATATGAGAATAAGGAACAGGATAGGTGCAAGTATTGTGCCTAGTGAGACAGAGCTCTTCACTATGGCAGCATCTGATTTAACTCTGTTTACCACTACTCTTTGTGTGCGATTGGTTAGAAAGTTGAAGATCCATCTGCCTACTTTGCCGGTTATCCCTTTGGCACGCATTTTGTGTGCTATTACACCATGGTCGCACTTGTCAAAGGCTTTTGCAAAGTCTGTGTATACTACATCCGTATTTTGTTTGTTTTCCAGTGCATCTAGGACCATATCATAGTGGTCAAGCAGTTGTGAAAGGCAGGAGCGACCTGCTCTGAAACCATGTTGCCCTGGGTTGTGCAATTTTTGGGAGTCCAGGTGGTTTGCTATCCTGCTTCTTAGAACTCTCAAAGATTTTTATGTGGGACGTTAAAGCTATTGGTCTATAGTTCTTAGCTACTGCTTTGCTGCCACCTTTATGGAGTGGGGCTATATCTGTCGTTTTTAGTGACTGCCCAAACAGATGTTTCAAGAACAATAAAGAGAAATTGTCGCTTTGGAGAAAGATGTAGTTTTTGCCATCTTGAAATGAAAAACTCGCGTGAGAAAAGAATGTTACGAGCTAGACTGGCCATTTTTTCACTTAACAACCCTGAAAGGTACAGATACGCACCGTTTATAAGCGTAAAAATAGCCGAAAACAAAGAGAGAGACGACAGTTGCAGATAGAAATATGGGAAAACATCAGGTGGGACAAAGAACACAAACTGGAAAAACAGTAACAGCGTCCACAAGCACTAACTACAACTGTCACCATTCTGGACAGACCGAAAAATTGTAGATATAGAGTAGTTTTAAAAATAGGTTGGATAAATACATGAGTGGGTGAGAGTTGGATGTGACTAGCTTGTGCTGCTAGGTCAGATGCCTTTTGTGAATGTGACTGACCAGACAAGTAGAATTGGATTGGTGGGAGAATTGGACCTGCCTGGCATGGGGCAGTAGGCCTGTTGCAGTGTTCCTTCTTATGTTCTTATAAACTAAAGCACCATACCGGACAGAACAAAGATATTGAGGAACTTGAGGAAAAATCTAAATACTTTTTACATAATGCAAAGTCCAAGTAAGAAACCTCTTATAGTATTGGTTATCTAATGAAAAATTCATACACAGATGATGAACCATACCCCCGGCCGGGATTGAACCCGCGGTCATAGAGTCTCAAAACTCCAGCCCGTCGCGCTAACCACTAGACCAGCTAGCCACAATAAGATTCATCCAACTAGGTATATTTCTACACCATAGGAAGGTTAGCACAGGCACCTCTGTGACCACAAATGCAAGTTTTCACAGACGAATCTCCAGCTAGCGTGGCCGTGACGAACTCTAGCTCAAGTCCCTTCACTGCCGTCATGTTGACGGCAGTGAAGGGACTTGAGCTAGAGTTCGTCACGGCCACGCTAGCTGGAGATTCGTCTGTGAAAACTTGCATTTGTGGTCACAGAGGTGCCTGTGCTAACCTTCCTATGGTGTAGAAATATACCTAGTTGGATGAATCTTATTGTGGCTAGCTGGTCTAGTGGTTAGCGCGACGGGCTGGAGTTTTGAGACTCTATGACCGCGGGTTCAATCCCGGCCGGGGGTATGGTTTATTTGCAATCGTGTCATTACGATTTCTTAAGTCACAGATGATGACAAAGAAATGAACTCGATCCTGAAAGAACAGTATCAATCATCACTAGCAATCCAGTCGACACCACGGGAATTGAAGACCCGAGTAGAAAAGCCCTCGATAACGATCACAAGTATTATCTTTATAAGGTAATGGATAACTTTGTAGATTATATTCTCTATTATTGTATTCCTTTACAAAGTAATGTACAATTTGTGGAAAATAAGATTTACCTAACCTTACATAATTCCGTTTTTTTTTTTTCTTACACCTTGGATTTTGATCTTGTTCAGTCCGAGTTGTTTTTTGTCTTGTATATACATCTTTGAATCTATTTAATTATTTTTTTGAATATGTTTAATTAAAAAATTATATTTCTTTATTAAGTTGAACTTTGATCAAAACGCTCACACTGCCCCCCACACTTATCCTTTTGATGCTTTTATAATTGAAGAATTCAGCTGATTTTCTCGTTAAGTTTACTTCAGTCTGACCCAGTTTTACGCTAGTCTGGAGCTGGTGTCAACAAATCGCTTTCGAAACCACATGCTGGTAATTTATTTATTTTTCCAAGCAGTGAGAAAACGACAATAAAAAAGACGGCAGTGTGGCAGAAACAATCAAGTCACATAATTCAATTGTTCTTTTGTTTGCTCCTAACTTAGTCTCAGTGGTTAAGAAGTAACATCAACTAATACTGAAGTGGGTCACTTGATTTGTTAGTTTTGTTGATCTTATTTTATCTGCAATAATTATTGAGGCAGTTTGTGTATGTAGTAAGGAAAGTTAGGTAGCGGGTTATGTCACAGAGGGAAGAGGTTTTGTCATAGTGAGAGGGAGCAAAGAACAGGCGAACACTGCAGTAAAGGAAGCTCGTGTGGAAGAATCGTCATAGTGAGAGGGAGCAGAGAATAAATGAACACATAACACGCATAAACCCCTCGAGGAAACTTTTAGTGGTGATAAAAGCTTAGCTTATCCTGGGGTGTTATCAGGCGGCGTGGTGAGGGATGATGCAGGAGGGAGGGGAGAGATAAGGACTGGCGAGGTCGTATAGTGGGCTTAACTAGAGATGACTTCAGGAAGGCTTCCTCTGGCTGCCTGTGCTGGGCTTCAGGAATTGCATTTTATTTATGTCAGGTAATATGTTGGTAGACTAACCATTGTGTCATTACGATTTCGTGAGTCATCCAGGGAGGTTATGGATCGTTGTTTTGTCAGTGGACTATGAAAAGGAAGCTTGTTAAATATTTTGCACGCTGAACAGGATTACTGGACTTTTCTTTGTTTCGTAAGCATGTAAAATGACAGGTAAATCTTAACAACTTAAATTTACATTGATTATATGCTCATCTTTACTGTCCTTTTTTTTTTTAATGGCGTGGTCTGAGACTGAGCCACGGGGGCGATAAATCCCTAAAACTATTAACTAACTACTACTACTACTAATAATAATAATAATAGCAAACCAAGCGTATATTAGCGTTACATCTGCAAAGAAATCAGTTGGGGGCGCCACCTGTTAACGTGGAAGCGGCTGACGTTGGTTCGTAACCCTGTGATATATCTGTGGCATACTTGTGGCATTTTCGAGGGTTTTTTTCCAACTCTTGCATCCCGTCTTAAGGCCAGCCTTCATTGTTGATTGTTTTGTTCAACAAGGAGGTTGACTGTTAGCGGCCCTCGGGCTCGCATCGCCATCACAGCCTGAATGATCTATTAATTGGCTGAGTTAGTGGTCTATTTTCTTTTTTAAAAACGTCTACATTTGTTTCAGCAGTATTTCTGTTATCCATTATGTATGATGTTTGTTTTAGCACTTTCTCTTACAGCTGCTCTTAGATTGAAGTGATTTTTCTTAATATCCCTGAGCTTTCAGCTCTCAGGTTTCATATCAGACATTTCTGATCTGTACCGTTAATACTTTGTGGGTATCTGGTATGTATCTATCATGTTTCCCTTTCATTTTCATCCTTTAAATATGTTAGGCTCAATTCTCAAGTCTCCTCATAGTAAACTTCCCTCACGTTTGCAACCAGCGTCCTCGCGGAATATCTATATTTTTTTTCTCGAAGTTCTGTACATGTTTGATTGTGTGTTAGTTCAGGCTGGTTCTGTATACTCAAATATCAGCATATGATGTGTATAGTGTACTCAAATATTGTTTAAGTTCCTGGAAGTTATTAGGTTCACTAGCCTTACATGTCTTCAGGATGATGATGCTTCCAGCGTGATGGTCTGTCCTAATACACAGTCTTTTCCCTTATTCGATGTGAAGAGGTTCTTAAACTGAGTTGTCTCCGGTCTTATGTTTGTCCTCTCTAGTTGTCATTACCTTAAATTTGCTGAGGGTTAACGTTAACCGAGAGTAACCACTTGTTAGATACTCAGCTTGTCTAAATGTGATGTGCCATATTTTTTTTTTATTCTCTCCGCACACTTTACACTGCCGTTACTCTCTCAGTCGTGTGCCGATTGTACTTTTAAACATTAGTTTCACATTATCCTCTCTGATAAATACACACTTATTAGATATAGTGTAGGTTCTAATACTAATCCTCGGGTGAACCCCGCTCTCAACACTGGAGTATTTTGATACTTTCTCACTGTCACTGTTGTTTTACAGTTATTCCTTGAGTTAGTTTTTATTTTCCACATTTAACCCTGTGTGTTCTTAAGTTTGTGGACCAGACTCTGGTGGCGCACGAAGACCTTCTTGTGTTCAACTCACTCTTCAATGTTCTGTGACTTTTTCGTGAAACTTCATTGATGCTTGTGAAGGGTTCTCGGATCAAGGATTTGGAGTTACCCTCGCCTTGTTTCGATGCTAATTGCCGCTCATATCCCAGGCGACGTGTAAACTTTACTGATATATACTGATGATAATAGCGAAACTCAAGATGTGAGAGGCAGATTTTGCCATTGATAAACACGTATCTGTTGATTATAATCAGATTACTATCGGTAAGATATGTATTCCTCTCCAGGTGCTCAGCTGCTTTCTTCTTTAGAAAGAGAGAGAGAGAGAGTATAATGCGATCCTTTATTAACAGTTTCGCCAACACAATGGACTTTATTTTGATAACTCGATAAAACACACTGCATTATACTGCATTTGTCGTTTTTTTTCATGGTATCGGTATTATATATCATTTCTCTGTGCTCTCTTCGTTATTGCTATATCCGTCACTTGGGATATACAGCTGTCAGTGCTACTTGGGTGAAGTGTAGTGGTTCCTTTGTGTCAAAATTTATGCAGCAGTACATAATTTGCTGTGTTCCATGTATCTGGTAGCTGCCAAGTTCCAGGTTACATGTTAATGATCGCTGTTGATCCACAGCTCTCATATACTCAACATACCATGTCTGGGCCCTTAGTATATATATATCTAGGTCTAGTCTTTTCCCGTTGTACTGTAACTTCATTGAGGGGTTATGATTGGAGTTGACTGGTGGGGACAAAGGGTGTGATGGCTGGGGCGATTTTTTTTTTTGTAATTAACATGGGTAAGTACACGATGCCTTATGTCAGACACTTCAATATTTCCGGCCGGTACTGGAGTGTTCTTACAAAGGATAAGACATTCCCAGGACTGAGTTTTCACTTTTTTTCCCCTGAATACTGCCCACAACTGTTAGCTTGCACTCTCGTATTTTTGCTGCTAGGTGGGCAGGGGTATAAAGAAACGTGCCTGTATTTTTCTCAGAGGCAGGGAATCGGACCCGAGGCCCTGCTATTGTGCATCGAATTTTCTCATCAGTGAGCCACACGGGTGGTGCTAGGAGGAATGATGATTGATAATTAGTGGGTAAAAGGAGTGTGAGGGGCGTGTACTTGAAGGATGCTTCCGGGGGTCATTGCCCCCGCGGCCCGGTCTCTGACCAGGCCTGTCATACCGAGGGTGCATCCATGACACTCCTGATGGATCAAGGACTGATCAGACAAGTTGTTGCTGCTAGCCGCACACAATCCGACGTACGAATCACAGCCCGGGTGATTGGGAACCGATATCAGAAATTTATCAAGTTCTCTCTTATAAACAGTCAATGGTTTGTTGTTGATTCCCCTTATGCACGAAGGGAGGGCGTTGAAAAGTCAGGGACCTCTGACACTTATCGAGTTTTTTCTTGGTTCACTCGTCGAGATCATGCTTTTCATTGGAGGTACTTTGCACCGTCGGCCAAGTTTCCTTCGTACCTTCAAACGGAATGATTTGGGTGTGCAAGTTTGGGACTAGCACCTCTAAGATTTTTCAGGTATGTAAAAGGGCCAGGGTGTGTGGATATAATTGAAAGTGAAGGAAGGTGATTAATGGTGATGAAAGTGATGGAAGGTGATTAATGGTGATGAAAGTGAAGGAAGGTGGTTAATGGTGATGAAAGTGAAGGAAGGTGATTAATGGTGATGAAAGTGAAGGAAGGTGATTAATGGTGATGAAAGTGAAGGAAGGTGATGGTGATGAAAGTGAAGGAAGGTGGTTAATGGTGAAAGTGAAGGAAGGTGATTAATGGTGATGAAAGTGAAGGAAGGTGATGGTGATGAAAGTGAAGGAAGGTGGTTAATGGTGATGAAAGTGAAGGAAGGTGATTAATGGTGATGAAAGTGAAGGAAGGTGATTAATGGTGATGAAAGTGAAGGAAGGTGATGGTGATGAAAGTGAAGGAAGGTGGTTAATGGTGATGAAAGTGAAGGAAGGTGATTAATGGTGATGAAAGTGAAGGAAGGTGATTAATGGTGACGAAAGTGAAGGAAGGTGATTAATGGTGACGAAAGTGAAGGAAGGTGATTAATGGTGACGAAAGTGAAGGAAGGTGATTAATGGTGATGGAAGGTGATGGTGATGAAAGTGAAGGAAGGTGGTTAATGGTGATGAAAGTGAAGGAAGGTGATTAATGGTGATGAAAGTGAAGGAAGGTGATTAATGGTGATGAAAGTGAAGGAAGGTGATGGTGATGAAAGTGAAGGAAGGTGGTTAATGGTGAAAGTGAAGGAAGGTGATTAATGGTGATGAAAGTGAAGGAAGGTGATTAATGGTGATGAAAGTGAAGGAAGGTGATTAATGGTGATGAAAGTGAAGGAAGGTGATTAATGGTGATGAAAGTGAAGGGAGGCGATTTCATTGGTATGAGGGTGTTGAGTAGAAGTGTTGGGGTAAGGGGGTGTTGAGGTAGACTACAGTGGGCGGAGATAAGGCGGCGGCGGCGGTCTGGGGATGTATCAGGATAACTGGTCCGTAATAACTTCCGCTGTGATACGTACTGGATCCCCCTTTCCTACTCTCTTTCCTCCCACCTTCCCCTCCCGTCTATCTTGCATTCCCTTACCCCCTCTCCCTCCTGTCTTGCCTCATATATTCTCTCCCTTAATTAGGGAGGTGGGTGAGATCAGATCCTGGAAGTGTGGGAGATGACACCTGACAAGTCTAGCTGTACAAATCCTGTTAGTGAGGATGACTCGAGGAGGGATGCCTTTTTTTTTTTAAGAACATAAGAACATAAGAAAGGAGGAACACTGCAGGAGGCCTGTTGGCCCATACTAGGCAGGTCCTTTAATTAAACAGAATTGAGTACAGCATTATGTTACTACCCAACTCGACTCGAATGCATACTAGATGTCCAGTCAGTAAGTAAATGACAAATGGTGTTAGGAGTGATGGTGTTACATGCGTCGATGATGAGCGCTTGTAAATAGTTCCAGACCTATGGAACACCCTGCTACCGTATAATAGTTATATAATAGTTATAGATACATAGTGGTAATAAAATTAGCTGTGTTTCCTTAAATTTCATTATACAGGATGGGTTTCTGTCATCAGATAATGAAGTCTGTCAACTTGAGTAGAGGGATGAGGATGTCGCCAAGAATTCTACTGTAGGTTTTTTACGTATAATTATAACGGAAAGTATGGGAAGAACCATCAGCCGCCCTGCCTCTCTATCTTAAGACTGACCCACCAGTGAAGCCTAGGGGGTGAGCGGCGTTCAAAAACATGCTATGGTCAGCAGCAACGTGAATAACAGTCTGATTCACACAGACGGTTGGTAGTGAGTCATACTACTGGTAAATGGTTACTGGTAACTGGTACTACTGAGACCGAGAATCAGCGCCCCCGCTGCCGGGTCACAGACCAGGCCTGGTGGATCAATAACCAATTAGACAGGCTGTTAACTGCAGGCCCCGTGTGGTCCTACGGACGAACATCAGCCCGCTGATGGGAGACTGTTGAATAGTCGGGTTTCATTTCGAAGAGCTGGAGTTTTATTTTTCGGGAATTAGCCTCTCTCAACACGGCCTCTTCCTCACAGGGGAAATGGAATTTATGAAGATATCAGCATGGGAGGAGCTTGCCTGAAGGTGGAGAAGGAGAGGGAATGCTTGTCTGAAGATGATGGAGAGGTGAGGATGCTTGTCTGAAGGTGGAGGAGAGGGGATGCTTGTCTGAAGATGGAGAGGTGAGGATGCTTGTCTGAAGGTGGAGGAGAGGGGATGCTTGTCTGAAGATGATGGAGAGGTGAGGATGCTTGTCTGAAGGTGGAGGAGAGGGGATGCTTGTCTGAAGATGATGGAGAGGTGAGGATGCTTGTCTGAAGGTGGAGGAGAGGGGATGCTTGTCTGAAGGTGGTGGAGGAGAGGGAATGCTTGTCTGAAGATGATGGAGAGGTGAGGATGCTTGTCTGAAGGTGGAGGAGAGGGGATGCTTGTCTGAAGATGATGGAGAGGTGAGGATGCTTGTCTGAAGGTGGAGGAGAGGGGATGCTTGTCTGAAGATGATGGAGAGGTGAGGATGCTTGTCTGAAGGTGGAGGAGAGGGGATGCTTGTCTGAAGGTGGTGGAGGAGAGGGGATGCTTGTCTGAAGGTGGTGGAGGAGAGGGGATGCTTGTCTGAAGGTGGAGGAGAGGGGATGCTTGCCTGAAGGTGGTGGAGGAGAGGGGATGCTTGTCTGAAGGTGGTGGAGGAGAGGGGATGCTTGCCTGAAGGTGGTGGAGAGGTGAGGATGCTTGTCTGAAGGTGGAGGAGAGGGGATGCTTGCCTGAAGATGATGGAGAGGTGAGGATGCTTGTCTGAAGGTGGAGGAGAGGGAATGCTTGCCTGAAGATGATGGAGAGGTGAGGATGCTTGTCTGAAGGTGGAGGAGAGGGAATGCTTGCCTGAAGATGATGGAGAGGTGAGGATGCTTGTCTGAAGGTGGAGGAGAGGGGATGCTTGCCTGAAGATGATGGAGAGGTGAGGATGCTTGTCTGAAGGTGGAGGAGAGGGAATGCTTGCCTGAAGATGATGGAGAGGTGAGGATGCTTGTCTGAAGGTGGAGGAGAGGGGATGCTTGTCTGAAGATGATGGAGAGGTGAGGATGCTTGTCTGAAGGTGGAGGAGAGGGAATGCTTGCCTGAAGATGATGGAGAGGTGAGGATGCTTGTCTGAAGGTGGAGGAGAGGGAATGCTTGCCTGAAGATGATGGAGAGGTGAGGATGCTTGTCTGAAGGTGGAGGAGAGGGGATGCTTGTCTGAAGGTGGTGGAGGAGAGGGGATGCTTGTCTGAAGGTGGAGGAGAGGGGATGCTTGCCTGAAGGTGGTGGAGGAGAGGGGATGCTTGGCTGAAGGTGGTGGAGAAGAGGGGATGCTTGTCTGAAGGTGGTGGAGGAGAGGGGATGCTTGCCTGAAGGTGGTGGAGGAGAGGGGATGCTTGCCTGAAGGTGGTGGAGGAGAGGGGATGCTTGTCTGAAGGTGGTGGAGGAGAGGGGATGCTTGCCTGAAGGTGGTGGAGGAGAGGGGATGCTTGTCTGAAGGTGGTGGAGGAGAGGGGATGCTTGCCTGAAGGTGGTGGTGGAGAGGGGATGCTTGCCTGTAGGTGGTGGAGAGGGGATGCTTGCCTGAAGGTGAAAGAGAGGGAAAGGTGTCTTCCCGTAAGTGATGGAGAAAGAGGGTATGTTGTGTGTTCTCATGTTTTAGGGGGAGGGGTATGGATGTTTGCATGTGGTATGTAGTGGGAGTGAAGCATGCAGGTGGTGTGGGAGGGTAGAGGGGACTTGCAGGTGGTGTTAGAGGCGAGGTACGTGTGGTGCATAGTGGTGGTCATCTGTGGCACCATATACGTGGTCTTTGGTTTAGTTGCCAAGTCATTCTTTAGTGTCTTGTAAGACTCGCTACTAGCTTGGGTCATTCCCTCGTGGAGTAGATCAGACGTGGTCTTGTAACGGTGGTGGTGACAATATTGTTGGTTGTATGATGGTGGTTGTTATTATAAGGGGTAGTGGTGTAGTTGTGGCGGCGGCGGCGGCGGCACTGGCGGGGTAGTCTTCCACTAATATTTTGTGCAATAGTTTCTTAACCTGCGAGAGGATTTATGCAGGTTCTGACGTTATTCTGTTAGGGCAGTGAATAACTCCCTCTTTCCTTACACCTCCCAGATCCTGTTACAGGATGTAGGCTGCAGAAAACAATATGAAGTTCAACGATGAGAAATTTCAATTACTCAGATATGGTAAACATGAGGAAATTAAATCTTCATCAGAGTACAAAACAAATTCTGGCCACAAAATAGAGCGAAACACCAACGTCAAAGACCTAGGAGTGATTATGTCGGAGGATCTCACCTTCAAGGACCATAACATTGTATCAATCGCATCTGCTAGAAAAATGACAGGATGGATAATGAGAACCTTCAAAACTAGGGAGGCCAAGCCCATGATGACACTCTTCAGGTCACTTGTTCTATCTAGGCTGGAATATTGCTGCACTCTAACAGCACCTTTCAAGGCAGGTGAAATTGCCGACCTAGAAAATGTACAGAGAACTTTCACGGCGCGCATAACGGAGATAAAACACCTCAATTACTGGGAGCGCTTGAGGTTTCTAAACCTGTATTCCCTGGAACGCAGGAGGGAGAGATACATGATTATATACACCTGGAAAATCCTAGAGGGACTAGTACCAAACTTGCACACGAAAATCACTCACTACGAAAGCAAAAGACTTGGCAGACGATGCACCATCCCCCCAATGAAAAGCAGGGGTGTCACTAGCACGTTAAGAGACCATACAATAAGTGTCAGGGGCCCGAGACTGTTCAACTGCCTCCCAGCACACATAAGGGGGATTACCAACAGACCCCTGGCAGTCTTCAAGCTGGCACTGGACAAGCACCTAAAGTCAGTTCCTGATCAGCCGGGCTGTGGCTCGTACGTTGGTTTGCGTGCAGCCAGCAGCAACAGCCTGGTTGATCAGGCGCTGATCCACCAGGAGGACTGGTCACAGACCGGGCCGCGGGGGCGTTGACCCCCGAAACTCTCTCCAGGTAAAACAACTCGTCTTTAATTTACAAGTGATGTTATCTTACCTCAGGCTGCTTACAAGCTACGTGCAATTGTTACATTAGCTCATTTTACAAGTGATGTTATGATACATTAGCTCATTCTGAGCTATTTTACAAGCTAAGTACTTAGCTCCTTTTATAAGTTAAGGGCTATTGTTCCACCTATCCTATTGTTAACAGCAACAACCTGGTTAAACAGGCAGTTATGAAGGAAAAAAAACCTGGCTGGAACAACTCGTAGGTAACCCACACTGTGGAGAGGAAACTTCAGACATTGTTTGTCTTTCCTCGACCATTATTGACTTATTAGTGACTAATATTGTCGTCTACAAAGTGTGTGGTATTTGTGAGTTATCAAGGACGCCGAGGTCGGGCTGCGAGGGTAGATGAACCTTTTAAACCGGTCACAAAACATTGAGAATAAAAACCTTGACTGTGAACATTTCAGTCAAGAGATGCCACGTTACTGATGGTACTGTATTTATAAAAGTATTTGTTTCGTATTGAATACAATACTGACAAATTGATGAATAAAACATATATTCATCACTTACATATCTTTATTGCCGAAACGTTTCGCCTACACAACAGGTTTCTTCAGTAGATTGAACATTAAAATGGTATAAAATACCGACAGATTGTTAGGTAAGACACACATGCACCAGTTAGGTATCTTTATTTCGAAACGTTTCGCCTACACAGTAGGCTTCTTCAGTCGAGTACAGAAAAGTTGATAGAAGCAGAAGAGACTTGAAGACGATGTAATCAGTCCATCAGACCACCTCAAAACTTTAAGGGTGATGGACTGATTACATCGTCTTCAAGTCTCTTCTGCTTCTATCAACTTTTCTGTACTCGACTGAAGAAGCCTACTGTGTAGGCGAAACGTTTCGAAATAAAGATACCTAACTGGTGCATATGTTTCTTCAGTAGAATTTTGGTAGTAGTATTAGTAGTTTTGACATGATCAGTCCGTCAGTCACCCTCGGTGGGAGATGGTCAGTCCCTCTAACCTACAGCAGTCATGTTTCCTGTATTCGACTGAAGGAACCTGTTGTGCAGGCGACACATTTGGGCAATAAAGATATCCAAGTGTTGCATATGTGTCTTAATCATCAAACACAGTTGTTCTCTCTCATTTAGATAAGTTGTGCACCAGACATGTTGATACATGAAGCTTTCCGTCACCACTTGCACCTCCAGTCTGTTTCCATATTTTTTGATGTCCATGATCAGTAACTTGCGTTAAGTGGTGGGCTCTTCCTCTCATCTTTCAAATCATTTAAACTAAATGATCAACAAATTTCAATCTTGTATATATACATAGCAGTTAAGATCATTGTATCAACATCTGAGGTCCTTGGCACTTCAACCCCTTATCTAGCAAGCAAAAGAAGTCATGTATAAAGGGAGAAGTGTACTACAGGAGACTCGACAAGTTGCTTCAGAAGATGCTTGGTGAACCAGGTTATGTAGACCAAGGGTAGGAATTTTTGTCCTCGTAATAGGTTACATTAATGCATGATTTGCTTTAACTTGCATTTTTTTTTTGTCAGTTTAAAACACTTTATCTGGCTTGTGTATTAATCATCGTAGTTTATGGCGAGGGGAGAACGTGAGGGGAAAGAGAACACTTGACGTGTACACCCGGAGACCCTCATTTATGATGCAGGTGTGGAGGTGGGGGGTGAGAGTTTCCCCTGCTGAGAGCAACTCCCTTAGGGTCTTAAACATCGAGTGCAGGTGACACTAGGGGGCTGCCAGAGAGACGTGGCTGTAAAGTGAGCGAGGATCAGATGCATTCGCCCCACCACCTCCTATTGGTGGCGCCACTTACAGTCGACTGTGGAGGATATTTACTGTTCAGTCACAGCTTCGGCCTTTTCGTATAAGTCGTGGTTTTCATAACTACCTGGGTGCCTGTAGGTACCCCAGGTAATTATAAATTATCTATCCATCCTAAGTCACTGATTTTTGATAAACGGTACAAGATAATCGAGATTTAAAGGGGTGCGGCCTCCAAAAAGGTTAAGAACCACCGGTTAAATGGGTGAGTAATATGCGGGAGCAGTACTGAGCCCTGAAGCATACTTCCTGCAGACTTTACGGAGGGTTTCTGGAGAGCTGGGGGAGGACTTCTGAAAAGCTGAGGTAATAACTTGGGTTTGTGTAAAGCAGAGCTGTGACCCTTGTGAGGTTAGCGTTTAATTTTATTATATTATTAATAATAATGGGTTTGTGTACAGGGTGAATATTGAGGGGGGGGACCCTGACCCCAGGGGCCCTGGGGGATGCCTGGGTTTGTGTAGAACAGGGGTGGCTGGGCTTTAGTGAGACGAGAATGATTTTTTTTTTAAAGTTCTCGGTATATGATCTACCTCAGTCCAGTTTTTCTCATCTGTCATCCTCCATTCGCAAATAAGACAGGCGTCTTATTTCTTGTTAAATGACAGGTAAATACAAAGATAATATACAATTTTTTTTTGACAGAGGTGATAACATAACTGTAATTTATGGTTTTTAATAAGGGTCGGGTCTTGTGCTTTTTTGTGCTGTAATGAGAAGTCGCTGTTGCTTGGCAATACTAGTCATCCTGCGATCTATTAGAAATTACTCTGCACTCTCCTGGTGGATTGTTATCGACGTTTTAGCCATCCTTGGTGTAGACTACAGTAAATAGTGTGGGGACAAGGGCAACATTGAGTTTAGGGGGAATGGGAGGTGGGGGGGGGGGAAGTGGTACGCTAGCGACGTTTAAGGTAGAGGTTATCTGATTTGTTTTGTAATTTGATTAACGTTTTTCTGTTTAGGAAGTTGGAGAGACGTTTTTATATTACGACACGTTGAATTTATTACATAGCTAATGTTCTTTATTCACGTAGGCCACTCTCATAATTCCTTCTCCTGACTGATCCAAGGATACCATGAGAGGATCTACATCTTAGGATACACCACTATGTAAAAGTCCTTAGTTTTCTTGTATAAGGTGTAGAGACCTAGTTGGGATGGGTCAGATCCGCGCCACTGTCTTTGACACTGCCTTTTCCTGACGAATATACCACCACCATCCTCTTGCCACCGTCTCCGCCTCCTATTTCTGCCTTCTTTTCTTCCTTCCACTACCTTCTCTTCTGCCTTCTCTTCCTTAAGCCTTCTCCTTCTGCCTCCTCTTCCTCTGGCCGTCTTCTGCCACTGCCTCCTTCAGTCACCTTCTCCTTATGACTTCTCTTTTCCTCCTTCCTTTTCCACTTCATTCTCGTCCTGTCTTTCCCGATTCCTTTGCCCTTTTTCCCTTCCTCTTACCTCCTTTTCATCTTCCGCCTTCATTTATTCCCTACTTCTTTTTCGTCCTGCTGCCTCCTTTTCCTCCTCTACCACTCACCTATCATCATAATCGCCATCCTGCTGATCTTAATACATTTTTTTCTCATGTGGGGAGCAAAAAGCTAATTTCCTTAGTGCCCTCCCCCCTCGCGTTGCAGGCAGGGCATACAAAAACGGGAGGTGTGTGTTCTGGTTCATTTGTGTACAGCTTGTTGCATAGCAGGGTAGGCGCCGCAAGGTCCCGCCACCTCGGTTGCTGCCTGCCTGCCTCATTCTGTGACTGCCTTTTGACCTCATTTTGTAAGCAATTACTCGACGGTACAATTCATCAAATGCTTATTCGGATTGCAAATCACATTGGTATTTGGTTATCCTTCAGTGCCTCTGGTTATGCCGTAGGTTTCTAATAGTTGTGTTAAAGGATCGTTCTGTTCTAAAACCACGTTGACTCTGTTAGCTTCATAGTATATTGTGCACTCAATACCCATTGTTTGAGCGGCAGTGAAAAAGCAATTAGTGAAAAGCAATTAGAAAAATGATAGTGAAAAACAATTAGAAAAATGATAGATGGAACTGTAATAAAAATGTGAAATACTCTAATATTCTATGATAATTTATAATGCTTTATTTAAACAAGTGCATTTTGGAGACTGAGCCCTACCAATGAAACTAGTTTCTAAAGACGGTAACGATTTTTTTCATTAAATTATTAAGAAGCATAAAAAAATCTAATACAGACATGAAAATTGGACTTAAAGGCAGGATTGGGGAAGTAGTTGTTAAAGGTAACTGCTAAGGCCTTAAATTATTATAAACTGCATAAGTAACTCTGGCGTAGTAGGAACGACAGGAAAATGGATCCGTCGTGTGAGGAAAGAGAGTAAATTAACTAAACCCAACTTGAGAAACTCGGATACCTTGCTAATGATAGTGAATGAATGAATACTTATTATTATCAACACTGAATGTGATAGAGATTTGCACCAGATATTCACCGATGGAGCAGTATATACTTAGTATTGTTGCTGTATCAGCCATTACTGTAGCTAGAAACCAAAACTTTGTCATTAATCTTGAAACGGTTGTAAGAGTCCAGAACTTGCATCATCAACCCAGGCTGAATTAGTTGACCTTGACTTACCTACTGAAATTTAAAAAAAAAATAAGAATTAGCTCAACTGTATCTTCGGATTCAGCTTTGTTCATCATTTTAAACTCCAGAAATATCTTGTTGGAGGGAAATACGAAATATAAAAATGGTAGAAACAAATGTGGATACAAATTCAAGTAATGAGGGAGCTGATGCATTTGGAGAAGTATTGCAACAAATTACAAGAAATCTCAAATTAATAATCAAGACTCCAGGGGATGGAGTTTTGAGGTTAGGCCCAATAAGCCTAACCTCAATTGTAGGTAAATTACTAGAGTCAATTATAGCTGATAATATAAGAAGTCATCTCGATAGGCATAATTTGGTGAATGATACTCAACATGGTTTCACCAGGGGCCGTTCCTGCCTAACTAATTTATTAGCCCTCTTCAGCAAAGCTTTTGAGGCCGTTGATCAGGATAAAGAATTCGATATCGTTTATTTAGATTTTAGTAAGGCTTTTGATAGAGTACTACATCAGAGACTGTTGAAGAAAGTGGCTGCTCATGGCATTGGGGTAAAAATGCTGTCATGGATCGAGTCATGGCTCACTAATAGGAAGCAGAGTGTGTGCATAAATGGGGTTAAATCTGAATGGGGATCTATAACAAGTGGCGTTCCGCAGGGATCAGTTTTAGGCCCATTGTTGTTTATAATATACATAAACGACCTTGACGAGGGAATTACTAGTGATATAAGCAAATTTGCTGATGACACGAAGATAGGTAGGATAATAGATTCAGACGTTGATGTCTCACAACTTCAGGAGGATTTAGACAAACCCAGTTCGTGGTCAGAAAAGTGGCAGATGCAGTTCAATGTAGATAAATGTAAAGTTCTAAAGCTCGGAAATGTTCAAACCCTATCACCTACCAGCTTAATAATGTTGAACTTAGCCGTATAGAATGCGAAAAGGATTTGGGGGTTATGGTGAGCAGCAACCTTAAACCGAGACAGCAATGCCTAAGCGTACGTAATAAGGCAAATTGATTATTGGGATTTATTTCAAGAAGTGTAAGCAACAGAAGTCCAGAGGTCATACTGCAGCTTTATACATCATTAGTAAGGCCTCACCTAGATTATGCAGCTCAGTTCTGGTCTCCATATTACAGAATGGACATAAATTCGTTAGAAAACATTCAGCATAGAATGACTAAATTAATACATAGCATTAGAAATCTTCCTTATGAAGAGATTGAAGACCCTTAAATTACATTCACTTGTTAGACGAAGAATGAGGGGAGACATGATCGAAGTGTATAAGTGGAAGATGGGTATAAATAAAGGGGATATAAATAAGGTCTTGAGGATATCTCTCCAAGAGAGAACACGCAGTAATGGATTTAAATTAGATAAGTTTAGATTTAGAAAGGACATAGGAAAGTATTGGTTTGGAAATAGGGTAGTTGATGAGTGGAACAGTCTACCTAGTTGGGTTATTGAGGCTAGGACATTGGGTAGTTTCAGAACGCCCTATCCATATATCTAACCTGGCTATCCCCAACAACAACAATATTCTTACCTTCAATGGCGTCGTTCGTCGTGACGTTCCCAGTAGTCGACTCTCACTCGTCGGGTAGCACGGAAAATGCATTAGATGTTTCCACAGTAGTCTCTTTCTTCTTCATCGTTTCTGTCTTTCCATTCTTCTTGATCGTCAACTTCGTTCCATGCTGTCCAGCCACTGACCACGTTCCCTTCTTGACCTGAGGACTCAAAACAGGAGGACTACTACGAATCCTCTTGTTTTCCTCAGTCAATCGCCGTATTTCCATCTTCGCTACTCTCAATTCTTCATTAAGCTGCTGGTAAAGTTGCTCGACGGAGGGCATCTTGGTTCAGTCCACGGATAGCACACAAGACACTTCTTCACAGAGTTAAGTACAGGTCACCACCCTTCTCGGAAGATTGTCACGTGTAAAGTTTTTAAAAGGACACAGAGAGCTTTGTCAAGCTTGACAAAGCTCTTGGAGAGCGAAACGTTGTCACAATAAAATGTCACATTAGTTGCACATGTGTTCTTTTACTTGACATATTGTCGGTAATTCTACCAACATGTATACAGATTGTCACATGCAACATTCTCCACCTGACTCAACATTCTCCACCTGACCCAACATTCTCCACCTGACCCAACATTCTCCACCTGACCCAACATTCTCCACTTGACCCAACATTCTCCACCTGACCCAACATTCTCCACCTGACCCAACATTCTCCACCTGACTCAACATTCTCCACCTGACTCAACATTCTCCACCTGACCCAACATTCTCCACCTGACCCAACATTCTCCACCTGACCCAACATTCTCCACCTGACCCAACATTCTCCACTTGACCCAACATTCTCCACCTGACCCAACATTCTCCACCTGACCCAACATTCTCCACCTGACCCAACATTCTCCACCTGACCCAACATTCTCCACTTGACCCAACATTCTCCACTTGACCCAACATTCTCCACCTGACCCAACATTCTCCACCTGACCCAACATTCTCCACTTGACCCAACATTCTCCACCTGACCCAACATTCTCCACTTGACCCAACATTCTCCACCTGACCCAACATTCTCCACTTGACCCAACATTCTCCACCTGACCCAACATTCTCCACCTGACCCAACATTCTCCACTTGACCCAACATTCTCCACCTGACCCAACATTCTCCACTTGACCCAACATTCTCCACCTGACCCAACATTCTCCACCTGACCCAGCATTCTCCACCTGACCCAACATTCTCCACCTGACCCAACATTCTCCACTTGACCCAACATTCTCCACCTGACCCAACATTCTCCACCTGACCCAACATTCTCCACCTGACCCAACATTCTCCACCTGACCCATCATTCTCCACCTGATCCAACATTCTCCACCTGACCCAACATTCTCCACCTGACCCAACATTCTCCACCTGACCCAACATTCTCCACCTGACCCACCATTCTCCACCTGACCCAGCATTCTCCACCTGACCCAACATTCTCCACCTGACCCAACATTCTCCACCTGACCCAACATTCTCCACCTGACCCAACATTCTCCACCTGACCCAACATTCTCCACCTGACCCAGCATTCTCCACCTGACCCAACATTCTCCACCTGACCCAACATTCTCCACCTGACCCAGCATTCTCCACCTGACCCAGCATTCTCCACCTGACCCAGCATTCTCCACCTGACCCAGCATTCTCCACCTGACCCAACATTCTCCACCTGACCCAACATTCTCCACCTGACCCAACATTCTCCACCTGACCCAACATTCTCCACCTGACCCAACATTCTCCACCTGACCCAACATTCTCCACCTGACTTCATCCTATAAATACTCACGTACCTTTCACCCAGATAGATCTGTTGGTGACTTGATAAATCCCACTGTGTGGGCGAAATGTTGTCAATAAAGGGTCACATTATACTGCTTATGTGTTTATATTTCCACTGTGTCAGTATTTTATACCATTTATTTACAACTCTAAGATAGATGGAAACTCGTCGCAGAACTCTCCTGACCAAACTTACTGAAAGACAAAATGATTTTCCTCCTAAACATGGATTCATACTTTATTTTATAAACATTGTCTCTACGCCCGTTTGCCAATTGTTAAGCACTTCGCTGTATATTGTTATTTCATTGGCATCGCTCTATCTCCTGTACCAAATCGGGGCGAAATATATATATATATATATATATATATATATATATATATATATATATATATATATATATATATATATATATATATTTACTTCGATTATACATATTTAATTACTCGCGAAATCATAATTTTACCGCTTATTTCTGAATCCTTTTTTTTGTTACTTTATTTTTTAGTGTGTGGGGAGGGATGAGAAGGCTGGTGTGAGGCAGAACGCCAGGCAGGTGCTGTTAGCGCTCCCTTCAAGGGGGGGGGGGACGGTGTTTTTGTGCTAGTGAATAATTCTTTCTAGGTAATTGAAGTTACCGTCCTTTTCCTTCGATCAAATTTAATATATTGTTGCTAATAGCTTGTCTGTTACTGTAAATCGAGTTGAGTTTGCGGAGTCGAGGCTCCGCTTGTAAGCTTGCTTTCTTGGTTACTTTGACCAGCATTATTGATTTCTGATCTCTTGGACATTGTCATATCAGTTGTTGAAGTTGTGTATCGAGAAGGCCTTCACCACTTACCCAACTGTGTGGAGGGAGGGGAGTGTGTGTTTTAGGAGTCCGCCACTATCGTCTCGAGACTGTCCTTATCAGGAGTCCAGATTGAATGATGCCTCTTCAGCTGAATCTTTGTGATGGCTGGTGAGGACGAGAAGGTGGGGGGGGGGGGGGGGGACTCCTGGTTGGTGGGCGAGATTGGGGTGTGCAACGGGTGGGTGGGAGGTGTCCAGGATGTCGCTTTAGTTACCAGGCGGAGCACATGACTGAATTAAGCTTGTTCTTACCGCAGCATCGGCTGTTTCATCCTGAGGTTCGCCCGATCAGCCTCTGGGATCCGTCTGAGAGATGCTTCACCTCTTGCTGTCTGGGGGAGGGGGGGGGGTAACGCCCACAAGTGTATGGGGAAAATACACAATATCGTGAACAAACCCTTATTTGGATATACTTTAGCAGAACTTTATCGTCTTGAAAAAGGTCCGCTTAGACCGAAACTTAAAATAAAGACTTATTCTTCATGTAACTGGATAAGTACTGTTACATTGTAACAGTACTTATCCACGTACAGTACGAGTACGGTATATTATACGTCTTGCTTTCATCTGTTGTGTTAGCACTAGGCGAGTCTGGGCTCCTTGACATACGTACATATAAGTTGTGTCTGAGGTTTGAGCTCCTGGTCTTGTCATCCCCCTTAGCTGACGCCTGCTGACTACGCCTGTTACTACTCCCGGATCTGTTGGACTGTCGTATTTACTTTTGAATGGTCCATTTATGGAATTAGCTTACACGCATTGCACTTGCTCAATGCTAGGAATAGCTTTCTTTTAAACTTTATTCCAGTATGAACTGGACCTTATCCTGCTTTCAACTTTATATATACGTCGCCGAGTATCTTGCATGTTGCAAATGTCTCCTCTTATAAATTAGTTTATTCAGGTATACACAAATACAGTTAAGTAGAGTATCATACATAGCAGCATGTGTGTAGAGAACCTGGGATAACACAAAGAAATCAGGCAGAGTGACTTATTTCCATTGGGGTCCTGTTACCATATTATTATAATATGTATAAAGGTTATAATATCTTATTCTATAATTGAGATAATATCTTATTATCATACTAAAAACACGACTACAGGAGGGTCATTAATACTATCTACAATACGAGGGTCATTACTAGGAATAAGGTAAAATTACACGTGTGTTAGCTAAAAAAATAAAAAATCATTCCCCTCCCTTTCTGTAGCTACATTCATCAGACACCTTTTGGCACTCTTCTTGAACTGGTTCATGCTATGACTGGCTTTGACATGTGCAGGCAGTCTGTTCCATTCCTTTATTGTTGTACAATAAAAGGTGTTTGAAGCCTGGCCACTGACTGTGGCTACTACAAAGTTGTGTTCTCTCCCCCTAGTACTATGATTGTTCCGGTTCCCAACCTTGACAAAATTGGCAGCAAGATATTCTGGACACTGTTTGTGAGCAATTTTATAAACATGATTTAGCTTCAGTTATTTTACTGTCTTCAACATTCAGCATATCCAACTGCTGTAATTCATCCTGGCCTACATGCTCTCTTGGTCCCAGGTCCAAGATGAATCTTACTATTTTGTTCTGGGTGATTTGCAGTCTATCTTTCATTTATTTTGTCAAGGCAGAGTACCATGAAGAGCAAGCGTAATCCATATGACACTGTATAAGGGCTAGACATAGGGTCCTGCGAGCCTCAGTAGGTAGACACTGTGCTTGTCTGTAGAGGAATTTCAGTCTGGCATTCGCTTTCTTTACCACACTGTTCCCTATTAATTGTCCTGACATGTATGTGTCAGAGGAGATTCCCAGATATTTTACTGAGTAAACTGAAGTGATGGGCTCCCCATTACACTGAACATTAAAATTATTTACCCTTCTCAGTTTGTTTCGTGCCAAAGAGAATGGCTTCAGTTTTCCTGAGGTGTAACGATAGTTTGTTGTTTACTAACCATTTCCTGCAGGACTCCAGTTCTAGTGTTAATACATTAGCTATATCTTGTGGGTCTTTACCTGACACTAACAGAGCACTGTCATCTGCATACAGTAGGAGTTTGCACTTGACACTGATAAGCATGTCGTTAACATAGCACAGATTCCTATGCTATGTTAATAAGGGACCCAGAATACTACCTTGAGGAACTCCACATGCTGTCGGCAGGGGTTTTGATTCCGTTTTGTTGATTTTGACAATTTGTCTTCTGTTGCTAAGGTAGGACTAAAATCAGTCTACAGAACCTATACCGATAGCTTGAAGTTTCTTACCTAATATATTGTGGTTGACAGTACCGAAGGTACTATGAGGTTCCCCATTGACATTTCAGTTCTCACGTAATCCATCAGATTAATTAGGGAGGTATCAGTTGAGTAAGATCTTCTAAAGCCTGATTGATAGCTGTGGAGAATGTTGTTGTCATTAAGGTACTTAACTAGAATCTTGGATATTATACTGAGTATACTAACAGGCCTATAGTTGCTTACATTAGATCTACTATTTTTCTTGAAGAGAGGAGTAACTCTGGCTTCCTTGAACCCCTCCGGTACGGTATTAGTGGTAATGTCGATGTAGGAGTTCTGTCACACCAGTTTAAAGGATGGACTCCTAATTTCTCCTGACAGCGGTAATTAGTAATATACAACTTAGTGGACACTTACGTTTTCCACCACC
>NC_091299.1:4547225-4647225 GCF_038502225.1 Cherax quadricarinatus
GTGGATCATTTTATACCACAAGGAGTGACAACATACTGTGAACACTGTGCCCGGACTCCGCTCTCTCAAGATGACTTCATACATGACCACTTAATGCCAGGAATGATCTCACGCAGGTACTTTGAACCCGGAATATGCTGGAAGGTGTCAGGTGGCAGGGCTAGGGGAATACTTGGGGGCGGACATTGCTGGGGAAGGGGTGACCGAGCGTGGCAGGGTGAGGGGGGGGGCGTGGCTGAAAGGAAGGGTGACAGGGAAAGACCAGGAAATTAAAAGGCCAGACGAATGATAAGCAACATTTAAGGTAGACGAAGCAAGTTTGTAGACACAAGGCAAGACGGTGAGCCCCTGATGCATGTTGAATAAAGATTTCCTTAAGATTTTTTGTTTAAGTTTAACCCCATCACCTTGCCTCCCACTCCCATTCTGTGCGAGGTTTCCTGGAAACTGCTGTCTGAGTGTTGGTGGATCAGAAGTGTGGATCAGGACTAGATTTCAAGACCCGGAGAAATATGGATCTTGAAGCACCCCATGATATACATACCTTCTTGTTGGTCAGGTCACACCTGCTGGTTGATGACCCGGTCATTCAAGCTATTTCTCCTATGTAATAATGTAGAATTACCGAAAAATATGTAAAAGGACACACGTGCAACTAATGCAACATTTATTGTGGTAACGTTTCGTTTTCCAGGAGCTTTGTCACGTAACGGCTTGACAAAGGTCCCGAAGAGCGAAACGTTACCACAATAAAATGTCACATTAGTTGCACATGTCCTTTTACCTAACATATTTCCGCTATCTTCACATTCCGAAGTAGGCACAACAACCCTAGTGGATGTCATTCATACAAATTGTATCATTTGCAGATGATTCAGTATGTGTATCAGTTATGAGCAGAATATTGTGCCTCGAGGAAAGGTCCTCTGTGGCGACCTGCTTTTACTTTTTTGACTATTGCTCTTTTGGTCCGATTTGTCAGAAAATTAAGGACCCGTCTGCCTATTTTTTCCAATTATTCCTTTTGTATTAATTTTGTGCGCTATTACACCATGATCACACTTGTCGGAGGCATTCGGAACGCCTGTGTGTATTAGAATGGCATTTTCTTCCTTCCAGGGCATCCAAGATAAGTTTATAGGTCACAGAAGCAACCTATGAACTGTCTTGTCTTAGGTTGTGTAAATGTTGTGATTACTTGGGTTAATTTAAGCAATCTTGCGTCTTAATCACATTTTCAAAGAGTTTCAGTAATATTGATGTTTAGATTTTTGTTGTTTCATTGCCACGTATGTGGAGTAGGGCTATATTATGGTGTTTAGTGACTGGAGTGACTTCTAATAGTTGTTAATTTTTTATTTTGTATTTGCAGGTAAGCAGAGGTTTCTGGTGAACGCTTATTGTTCTGACACTTGGAAGGTGTTCGGATACAAGTGAGTGAGGAAGGCGACACTGAGGAGTTTCTGTTACATTATTAGATACCTTAATAATTGTAGGTTTTCCTGGTGTTGCTTCAGGTGAGTTACTTGAAAGTTGAAACCTACTTCGTTTGTAATACATTTCTTTCCACTTCCTTGATCTTCTGTAATACATCTTGACCTCTCCCTTGATTGTAAAGTTGTTTGTACTATATCTTTCCCTGTCCGCGTCTTTCTGATTGCATTAATTTCATGCGTAGCAAGATCCACCCGAGTCTTCTCCAGATGAAGCAAGACTATACTTGCATCACCCGTGAGAGAGAACTTTTTAAGTGCTCACCTGTAACTATTTTTTTTTTTATGAAGCCTGCGAATGCCAGCGATGAAAAAAATATAGATAAACATAATTTTTTATCAAGTGTGTTAAATACACGTTGCAATATGTAGAAGAGTCAAAGGTGGAGGAAAGGGGTGCGGGGGGGGGGGGGAAGGCATGACTGTATCCAGGGCCCTTGCCTGCTAGCGAGTCACTGACTAAGCTCTTCTATGACTCACGAAATCGTAATGACACGCTTGCAAACAAACCATACCACGGGTGGGGATAGAACCCGCGATCAGAGTGTCTCAAAACTCCAGACCGTCGCGTTAGCCACTGGGCCAGCTAGCCACAATAAGATTCGTCCAACTATTTCTACACCATAGGAAGGTTAGCATAGGCACCACTGTGACCACAAATGCAAATTTTTACAGAGGAATCTCCAGCTAGCGTGGCCGTGACAAACTCTAGCTCAAGTCCCCTCAAAGCCGTCAACATGACTCACGAAATCGTAATGACACGATTGATCTCGGGTTCTATCCCCACCCGTGGTATGGTTTGTTTGCAATCGTGTCATTACGATTTCGTGAGTCATGTTGAGCTAGAGTTCGTCACGGCACGCTAGCTGGAGATTCGTCTGTAAAAACTTGCATTTGTGGTCACAGTGGTGCCTGTGCTAACCTTCCTATGGTGTAGAAATATAACTAGTTGGACGAATCTTATTGTGGCTAGCAGGTCTAATGGCTAACGCGACGGTCTGGAGTTTTGAGACTCTCTGATCGCGGGTTCTATCCCCGCCCGTGGCATGGTAAGCTCTTCTATGTATAATAAATTATCCGAGAGTGTTTGAGTTATTCGCAACACGTCTGACACACGTTGTTCACCCAAGTTTGGGTGTGTTAGACCGCTGGCTTAACTTGTCATTGAATACTTTCTCTATGAAACAAAGTGCATCTGTATGGTTTCAGTTTGGTTGAAATTTCTAAGAGCCAATGACTACAGATACCAAGTCAGAGACAGAAAAGTTGAATATTTAGAAAGTTTGATAGATGATTTTGTTTATTTAAGAAATATCTGGGATGCAATCGTATTTTCTCATATTGGTGCAGAAAATATTAGTATAACAGCCTCACTGTCGGAAAAAAAAATGTAAAGTTAGGAAGAGGCTCGCAGAGTAAACAAACTGCGAGCCTAGTAAATGAATTCCAAGATTAATGTTTATGTCAGAGACTTTTTTACTAGAAACATCACTAGGCCTTAAGAGGCAGTATGAGAGCTGGTGTCAAATTTCAATGTTTTATGGAAATGTCCTGCAATGAGTGTCGATGTAAAAGAAATAGCTGGAGATTTGTGTAATAAATATAGCGTAGATGCGTCCCAGGATCAAGTAGATGAATGACAGCATTTAAAAAGTATTCTTCAGGATACACACAACTTGCTTAGAAATTAAAAAAATAATCGTTCAACAAATCTGGAAGAACTTGGGTTTCCGTATCTTAGCAGTTTGTCATTTAAGTTTTAGCTCTATATACGTATTTCCAAATGTATGCATTGTGCTGAGAATGTTTCACTTCAGTTACGGTTGCAGAGGCACAACTCTTTCAGTACTTTAGTAAGAGTAAAATGTGGTCTGACATCAACTGTGTGACGACTGTTGTTGTCGATTAATCAGTTTACATGTTTAAGCAGTCGAAGTTTTGGCCAGAAAACTTACTTTTAATGACATTATTATTTTTTTTTTTTGGTTAGCCTAAACCCCGAATAGTAGTTAACCCCAGATTCTATTTGTATAAACCAGTTTGTTGTTGCCATACTACTTAGTGAGTTTTACATGTTACGAATTTCCGAGTTGTGTCCACATTATATGCAGTGTGAGGACTGTTTGCTGTATACTGTGCCTTCAACATTATTATGATGACGTGTGATGAGAAATAAACATTCGAATACGTGTTGCAGGTTTTTGTTTCAGTAAAAAAATAAATTGTAGGGGCATCACTGGTGTCTTTTTAGTCTACCCCCTGCACCCTGTACATGAGATACTTTTTTCTATTTCTCGTAGTGGGGAAAAGGCTGCGTGACAGTGTAGCTTGTCCCGTGACCCGGGCTGCCCGGCTGGCTACATCTTTTGAGAACAGGGGTCAGTAATTCATTTTGGTTCAAGAGGGCTACATTAACACGCTGCCTTTCAAAAACATAACGTGAAATGTAACTGTCAGTATTTAAGGCTCGGCATTTCAGTCATGGTTAAAATCAGCTTCAATGTTAATATAATTAGTAAAAAGGCTAGACTTAAATGTAAGAACCATATTTATTGACTATCGTGATCGTCGTGCATCGACCCTGATGCGAAATTTAATTTCGAAGTGCAGTCTGCTAATTGATGAAGTCTGATGTCTCTTGAAGGCCACACAAAACCAGTTATAAAGAGCCGCAGTAGGTCGTGGGTAGGTGATTCATGGTGTGCGAGGTAGGTAGGTTTATTGTGAAGCTATGCCACAGATGGTAGCAGTATTGTCGTTCAGTGTTTCGCACACTCCCATAGACTGTTCACATTGTGTCCTTATTAAGTACATTGTTCCAGTGCTAGAGTAAATACATAATTCAATATATTTTGTTCCATATATTCACGCTGATTATTAATTAGTTCTTATAGTTTCACATTGTTTACAAAATTTGTTCTACGTATTCACGTATGTACATTTTTCACAATTTCTTCTGCATATGTAAGTGGATTGTTCCACTTAAATAAGTTCTAGGTTTTCAATTGTTTGTTTTTGCTGCTAGTTGCTGTACATTGCTCCAGAGATCGTTGAGATAGACTGTGGCAGATTTTTTTTTTTTACTTTTCTCAAATGATTTTCAATTTTTTCAGTTGATGGGTTGTTTGGGTTCAGCATAATATAAAACTTACAATAGTATATCTGGTAATGTGTGTGCCACTTGTGTTACTGAGTCTGAGGGTTATTGCTCCCGAGGTCCGGCCTCAGACGAGGCTGAAACTGGGAAGACATATTACAGGAATAGTAAATATTAAGAAATATGAAAGTTGTGTGTATGCTGAGTGTAAGTAGAATTTGGTAAGATTTATCTGTCATGTCAGTGGTCATAAGATAATGGATCAGCATTCCTGTCAACAATGCAAAACCTACACCGGGCTAGTTTCTCTTAGTGGCAACACAGTAGTACCTACCTGTCTTTTTTTTTTGTCCTCCACTAAGCTATTAGTAATAAGTAATGCACGTAGATGATTATGATGCTGTTTAGTGCAGCAGAGTACAAAATGTAGAGTACTAGTATTGAGATACACCTTTGTATCTCATGTACTGAGCTCACGGGCGGGTGGGAGGGGAGGCTAAACAAAACATGAAATAAAATAAATATTACTAAATTGCAAATTAAGATGTTAATAATTATGATGATAATTAGGATAAGTAGAAAAAAAAGATATGCTGGGTAGAATATTATCATAAATTTTTTAACCATTTTAAAATTTTGGAAATTTTCACGTTTCATAGACTTGGAGATGATGGACGTGTTTGTGGGGAATTTTTAGCACAAAGGAGATGCTGATGTCCGGATGACACGAAACTGGGAAGATGTAGTGTGTTTGGAGGTAACGAGAGGGAAGGGGGGGGGTGTTAGAAATGGAAGAGAGGGGATGGGAAAATGAGAAAATAGAGGAAGAAAAGAGTGGGAAGGGAACCAGTAGGCCAACTTCAGTGTTTCATATTTGCTTTACTCTTGTGCTCACACCTGACTGTGTTACTACATATTGTGTTACCACCAAGTACATTATGTCAGGTTGGAAGATAAGACACATGGGCAACATTTAGGCAACTTTATTCCGAAACTTTTCGCCTACACAGTAGGCTTCTTCAGTCGAGTACAGAAAGTAGGCACGAGCAGTAGAGATGTGAAGACGATGTAATCAGTCCATCACCCTTGAAGTCGTAGATTTGAGGTTGTCAGTTCCTGAGCCTGGAGAAGTTCTGTTTCAAAGTCTGGAACTAACTGAAGATCAAGCGACAGTGTTGAGACTTAAATACTGTCCGGAGGAGAGGTGCAGAGTAGTAGTAGTAGTGAGAATGTAGCCACTGAGAGGTCAGATCCCTCTCAGATCAAGCAATTCTCACTTGAAAAAGTTGTCCAAAGTGTTTTCTGTACCAAGATGCCATTGTGTTGCAGTGTCTGAGAGTGAATATCAAATGGTATACAATACCGACAGGTATTGTATACCATTTGATATACATTATATCAGACTTGGGAAAAGCTTGCTCTGCAGGCGATACGTTATCTTACATAAAGTTTCCAATTACTGCTTGCGTTATAACTACAGAGTAAAGAAGGGATGAAGGGAAGAGGGAGAAAGGTAGAGAGAGGGTGGATGAAGTTAACTAGGGAAGACGAGAGAGAGAGTGAAAGAAAACGAGAAAGGGAAAGGTTAGGAAGAGTGTGTGGGTGAAGGGAAAAGGTATTACTGCCTTGGTATTTATCTGGTGTCCTCCCCGACGGATAGACCCCGTGGTTACCTGACCTGACCTGCTGCTTAATTGATGTCTTGTTACCTGGTAGGTGGAGGGGGAAGAGACAGGAAGACTATGATGGGAGATGTGGTGAACGTGCCGGGCATCATCGTCAATAATTTATCAGTCATCAGCAATCACCACCTTTAAATATACCAAGTCTGGCCCGGCCCCGGGCCAGACTTGTCCGGTAATAAGTGGTCCTTTCAACAAAAGTATCCTGTTTATTGATGCCGTTCCTACCCTCTTCACCCTCCCTGATGCTCTTCCTAGGACGCGCGTAAAAGTGGAATTCTGCATCAGCAGGTGGCGAGTTGGCCGTAACTAACACTTGGAATATTTAATTTTGGAAATGTTTCGTTTCTGGGACCTTGTTCCCTCTATACATGGGGCTTGAGAAAACATAGGTTATTGTTAAATATATACACCGATAGGTGTGTTTCCATCAGTTTATGTATGGCGAGATTTTACTTTGATCTCCCTTTTAGGGATGAAAGTGTTCTTATCTGGTGATAAGATTGTACGTAGCCTTAATGGCCCTAGTAATCGACAGGCCTCAACTCTCATTAACCAACCAGGTTTATATAGGGAATTGTATATGTGAGGTAGGATGGATGGAGTTTAGTTAAGGTCAGGTGAGCTGAACAATTAAGAGCTCACCAAACACTAATGACGGCGCATCAGGATGCAGCTCCTGCTCCTTGCCACGTTTCTTTTAAACCATTCTAGCGGCTCGCCAACCCTGTGCATTTGGTTATATGTAAATTATTGTATAATTTGTCGTAACTAATACCTTCTTTACTGCATTCGACTTGTGTTGTGTCTGTTCTCGCTTGTCTGCTTGTTGCCCCAGTTACTAACAGTCTGTTTTTCTGCTGTAGATGACTGATGCATAATACTGATAAGATTGTGAATAAGACGTGTGCCAAACACCTAGGTCTCTAAGAGAGGTTTCGCCCACTAGGGGTTTTATCTGTCCTAGAGGCTGTTTACCGATAAAGCCCTGGAACCATCATCGGGTAGACAACGGTTAGGTAAGTAAACACCCAGGTACTTTGCTCCCAGCTGCTTCTCTCTCAGGTAGCACGGCCTTATGGCCTCCATTGTAATAACCTATTAGTAATTACCTATTTGTATACAGGATAGAGCGTGTTCTCGTGGTGTCCCATAAATTTATCATATATGTGTTTAGTGTGGTGTTTACGTGCGCCCTGGGGAGCATCAGTTATCATCCTTGTTCTCACCCAGCCCATTCTCTCCGCCAGTGATACTTGTGCAAATTTAAACATTTTCTGGTGCTTCTCCAGCATCTCTCTGTCAAATACCTAAAACATTATTAACGTAGGAAAATGAGTATATATTGCCATACGCACCAACATGTCAGAAGAGCCACAGCTAATTTGATCTCCAAACTAAACTAATCTCATACTCCCAAGAAACTACACGCCCATCAGCCTACTTGAAACACCAGGTAAAATGTAGAATCTCCTTATAAACCGGATATATCAAATACTTCAGCCTACTTACAGATCATTTGGATTCAGACCAGGCAGATGTACACACGACGCTCTCACCATCACAGTAAACTACACACATCAATAAATACCATAAATTATGACTGCACTCGGTCCAGAAGACATCGAGAGGGTGACGAATAAGACACACGTGCAACCCCTGGGTATATTTATTCTGAAGATGTTTCTCCAACCACTGGCTTTATCAGTTCAGTACAGAGGTTATTTGAAGGTGCTGGAGACAAAAGAAGAGGAGGTAATCAGTCCCAAGTGTTGCACAGGTATCTTTTCTTGGTATTGTATGCCATAGCTGCTGCGTCAAAAGGGCATCCGATTTAAATTTGGAACAGTGGGGTAAAATTCGGACTGTTTTATCCACTCACACAATACACAAATAACCCGAAACGTTGTCCTGAGCTCCCCTTTCCTATGTGCGGGTTATTTGCGTATAGTTCCAGTCACGGTATTGTGCCTTTTTGTCCTTGATGTTGGTGAGGGGCTCTTGATTTAGGGAATTGGATCTGTGCTCCAGTTCCCCGAATTAAGCCTGAATGCCTTCCACATCCTCCCCCCAGGCGCTGTATAATCTTCCGGGTTTAGCGCTTCCCCCTTGATTATAATAATAATAATAATAATAATAATAATAATAATGTGCCTTTTTGTTATTTATTTATCAACTTTAAAATCATAGCCCAAAACTTTCCCTGCCACTTCCTAGGAAACATTAGAACGAAAATAATGTTTTTAAAAGGCTAATGACTTCCAGCGGACCCTCTCACTCTACTGAAACATCACAGTCAAGTTCTCTTATAAAGAAGACGTTGCGTCACTGACGTAAGAGTCATCAGTAACCGTACTATCTAAACATACAGCAAAATTGATCTATTCTCACTAGGAAACCAAATAACGCATTCTAACCAACGCACAGAGTTAAGAAGACAATAACAAGACTCCCGTTGTCTAAGTTGAATATACTTTTTTTTTTTTCGCCGGTATTATCCCGGCCCGGGTCTTTTCCAAGTAGTGGTGACCCGGGCTTGGCTCCCTATCTGGGGAGTGTCTCGAGACGTAAGTCTCCCATGGGAGGAGGTACAAGTACCCCCTTATCTGTGGGACCAACTGTCCCCAGGCCTAGCCACATTCCCCGCCCTCACGGGGCTCGTAGGGAGAAGCTAGGCCTCTGGTCTGCCATCTGCCCCGCCCCAAAGGGGCTCGTGGAGATGGCAGTCTTATGAGCTGCAGATGGTAGCAAGCAACCTTAAATATACTATGTGTGTAGCTGATGCAGGTTGGAATTACCCTTGTAAGACTCGGCAGACTGCAAGTAGGTGGTGTGAGATTACACACACACACATCTACACTGGCTGATAACTATCTCCAGTACCTCAGGGAAGAAGAGAGGCATCTGCCAGCTTCAGGGAGTCCCAAAAGTTTTAAAAATATGAAGTTGGCCATCATTATACATATGTTTGCTCTCATAGGTTCAGAAACCCTTGACTTGTAGGGTAAGAGCGCCTCCAAGTTTCTTAAGGAGCTAGGCAAAAGACTCATCAGGGCAATGTAATTTTTGACAAACACACACTAGTACTTTTAATGTGTCCCACATAGCTTATGTATTGCACACTCCAACATCTTTGTTCTGTTAGTGTATCCTTTAAGCTTTGTTACATTATGAAGTATACCTGTTATTGTAGGAATAAAAGATGGGGTGGCAGGAAAACTGAGATGTTCAAACCACTCTGGGAGAAATACAAATATTCTTTTTTTTTTTTTTTTAAATCTTTTAAGTATTCCTAGACTTTGGTTCCCACAGTTTGCACTGGAGGTAGACCTCATTCCTGTCCCTCCCTCCCATCCCTCTTGTCTGGTTTGTTGCTAATAATCTTTACTGAAAACACACAAAATTAAGTTACGATTTATTTTTATTTTTTAACGAGCCGGTACTTGAATGTTACTAAATTGTACACTGAATTAGGTAGTAACTCACTGGGTGAGCTGTCGCCTCATTGTGTAACATAAAATGTTCCTCTCTAGTCTCTCCTTATTCCTCTGAATGTGTGTGGTCAGTGGTCAGTCGTCACGTGAGGTCACAGACCCTGAGCTGCTTTGGGGATTAGCGTGGACGGTTACAAAGCATGGCTTGCTTCTGCAGTGTTTTAAAAATTGAGGTTGGAGAGTTGAAGGAGGTCTTGCTTCTCCAGGAGGAGATTAGGAGGCTGAAGGTCCACCTCAATGGGTCTGGGAGAGTGTGAGGTGGCTGGAGTTGTGGGGAATGAGGCTTCTAGCAGTGAGGTGCAGTCTGTCTCTCGCTGTGAGGAGGCTGTAGGTGGGGAGGTAGCAACGGCTACCAGCAGTGAGGTGCAGTCCAGCACCTGCTACAAGTGCCGAGTGGTTCCAGTAATGGGAGGAGAATCAGAATAAGGAAAGTTAAGAGTGAAGATCTGAAAGTAGGAAATAGCTTCTCTGTTCTTTAGGATGAATGTACTTCAGTGGCCAGTGAAGGTAAGGGTACTACTGCCCCTGCTAACAGAGGTAAGCACATTCTTGTGGTTGGTGACTCTCAGGTAAGATATATTGACTGTGCTTTTTGTAATAGGAATAAGATGAGAGATAGTGTGTGCTTCCCTGGAGCTGGTGTTGGGGGGACAGTTAACAGGCTGGATAATATCATGTCAGGTAAATAACAAAAAAGGCACATTACCGTGACTGGAACGATACACAAATAACCCTCACATAAAAGAGAGAAGCTTACGACGACGTTTCGGTCCGAATTGGACCATTGACAAAGTCACAGTGTGACTTTGTCAATGGTCCAAGTCGGACCGAAACGTCGTCGTAAGCTTCTCTCTTTTATGTGCAGGTTATTTGTGTATCATGTCAGGTAATGGGAACAAGCCCATTATCTGTCTCAGTGCTGGTGGAAATGATATTGGGAAGGGTAGGAGAGAAGAGCTGATAGATAAGTACAGGTCAGCTATAGATTTCATTAAGTCTAAGGGAGGGGTCCCAGTCATATGTAGCATCTTGCCTAGAAGGGGAGTAGGAAATGAATGGTTGTCTAGGGCAATTGGTGTAAATTGCTGGCTAGACAGATACTGCAAGGAACTTGCAATCCCATTCATTGACAACTGGAACAACTTTTATGGCAAACATGATATGTATGCCAGGGATGGGGTACATCTCTCTGGGGCTGGGGTGGTAGCACTTGCAGACTCAATTGAGAAGGCCATTGGTGAAATGCCTATGATTTTAAACTGATAGAAGATAGAGGTATGGGTGTGTGTGGGAAACAAGCAGGTTGCAACACTAGGGTTGGAAACAGTAAATGTATAAAAGGCATTCAGCATGAAGTTATAAATAAAGACAGTAGATGAGGTCAGCAAACAAAGGGGGGCAGCAAGGGACTAGCTCCCTTAAGGTTTACTATACTAATAGCAGGAGTGTAAGAAATAAGATAGATGATCTAAGATTAATTGCAAGTGCAGGAAACAGATATTATTGCTATAACAGAGACCTGGCTCAATGTGAAAGATAGAGAGATGCCCTCTGAATGTCACATACAAGGCTATAAATTATTCCACACTGACAGGGTCAACAGGAAGGGTGGTGGAGTAGCGATGTATGTCAGAGACAATTTAAATTGTTGTGTTAGACAAGATATAAAATTAGAAGCGTCAGCCACTGAATCTGTTTGGTTACAGCTTCTCGAGGGCCGAGAAAAACTAATTTTGGGTGTGATTTACAGGGCCCCAAATCTTGATAGGGAGTGCAGTAAACTTCTATGGGACGAAATTCGTAAGGCATCTACATACGAAAATGTTGTGCTAATGGGAGATTTCAACTATAGACAGATTGAGTGGAGCAACTTGACAGGAAATTTAGAGTCAGGTGACTTTCTTGATACGATCCAGGATTGTTTTTTAAAACAGTTTGTGACAGAGCCAACTAGGGGAAATAACCTCCTTGACTTGGTTCTTGCCAGTAGGGAAACACTAATTAATCTTGAGGTTAATGATGAGCTTGGGGAAAGTGATCACAAATCGCTCAGTTTTAATATATCATGGAATTCCCCTAATAATGGCAATCAAGTCTCTGTCCCTGACTTTAGTTTGGCTGATTTCATAGGACTGAAAAATTACTTAGGTGGGCTGAACTGGAATGACCTGACTAAGGGTCAGGTAGGTGGTGATTGTTGCCGATATGACGCTTTTCAGGGCATAGTTCTAGCTGCTCAGTCAAATTATGTTCCAAATAGGGAAATCAGATCAAACAAAAATGATCCTAAATGGATGAAAAATAGATTAAAATATCTGATTGGTCAAAAGAGAGGCATATATAGGCAAATCAAAAGAGGAGAGGGGCAATTAAGAAATCGATATATTCAGTTAAAGAGAGAAATAAAAAAGGGGAATTAGAAAAGCAAAAAGAGATTATGAGGTTAAAGTTGCAAGAGAATCGAAGACTAACCCAAAAGGATTCTTTCAGGTATACAGAAGTAAGATCAGGGACAAGATAGGCCCACTCAAAAGTTCCTCGGGTCAGCTCACTGACAGTGATAAGGAAATGTGTAGAATTTTTAACACATACTTCCTCTCAGTTTTTACACAGGAGGATACCAGCGATATTCCAGAAATGATAAATTATGTAGAACAGGACGATAATAAACTGTGCACGATTAGGGTCACAAGTGACATGGTCCTTAGGCAAATAGATAAATTAAAACCTAACAAATCCCCAGGCCCTGATGAACTGTATGCAAGGGTTCTAAAGGAATGTAAAGAGGAGCTTAGCAAACCTTTGGCTAATCTTTTCAACATATCACTACAAACTGGCATGGTGCCAGATAAGTGGAAAATGGCAAATGTGATACCTATTTTCAAAGCAGGTGACAGGTCCTTAGCTTCGAACTATAGACTAATAAGCCTAACCTCCATAGTGGGAAAATTTATGGAATCAATAATTGCCGAGGCAGTTCGTAGCCACCTTGAAAAGCATAAATTAATCAACGAATCTCAGCATGGTTTTACAAAGGGGCGTTCCTGCCTTACGAATTTATTAACTTTTTTCACTAAGGTATTTGAGGAGGTAGATCATGGTAATGAATATGATATTGTGTATATGGACTTCAGTAAGGCTTTTGACAGGGTCCCACATCAGAGACTATTGAGGAAAATTAAGGCACATGGAATAGGAGGAGAAATTTTTTCCTGGGTAGAGGCATGGTTGACAAATAGGCAGCAGAGAGTTTGCATAAATGGGGAGAAATCAGAGTGGGGAAGCGTCATAGATGGGGGCATAAAGAGCGACATCAGCAAGTTTGCCGATGACCCCAAGATAGGCCGTCGAATTCATTCTGACGAGGACATTAGAGCACTCCAGGAAGATTTGAATAGACTGATGCAGTGGTCGGAGAAGTGACAGATGCAGTTTAATTTAGACAAATGCAAAGTTTTAAATATTGGACAGGACAATAACCATGCCACATATAAACTAAATAATGTAGATCTTAATATTACGGATTGCGAAAAAGATTTAGGAGTTCTGGTTAGCAGTAATCTGAAACCAAGACAACAGTGCATAAGTGTTCGCAATAAAGCTAATAGAATCCTTGGCTTCATATCAAGAAGCATAAATAATAGGAGTCCTCAGGTTGTTCTTCAACTCTATACATCCTTGGTTAGGCCTCATTTAGATTATGCTGCACAGTTTTGGTCACCGTATTACAGAATGGATATAAATGCTCTGGAAAATGTACAAAGGAGGATGACAAAGTTGATCCCATGTATCAGAAACCTTCCCTATGAGGATAGACTGAGGGCACTTAATCTGCACTCTCTAGAAAGACGTAGAATTAGGGGATGATATGATTGAGGTGTATAAATGGAAGACAGGAATAAAAGGGGATGTAAATAGTGTGCTGAAAATATCTAGCCTAGACAGGACTCGCAGCGGTGGTTTTTAAGTTGGAAAAATTCAGATTCAGGAAGGATATAGGAAAGTACTGGTTTGGAAATAGAGTTGTGGATGAGTGGAACAAACTCCCGAGTACAGTTATAGAGGCCAGAACGTTGTGTAGCTTTAAAAATAGGTTGGATAAATACATTGAGTGGATGTGGGTGGGTGTGAGTTGGACCTGATAGCTTGTGCTACCAGGTCGGTTGCCGTGTTCCTCCCGTAAGTCAATGTGACCTGACCTGACTAGGTTGGGTGCATTGGCTTAAGCCGGTAGAAGACTTGGACTTGCCTCGCATGGGCCAGTAGACCTGCTGCAGTGTTCCTTCGTTCTTATGTTCTTATGTTCTTCGTTCTTATGTAAATACTTTTGCAAACAGGCGAAATTATTTACAAACATTCTCTGTGTCCACAGCTGGAATCGAACCTGCAAACTTGGCATCAGAGTACACAGTACTTTGTTTATATAATTACAGCAATGGGTGTACGAGATCACGCGCGCTCACCAAATTTGCTGTCGCAGAAACAAAAGCTAGGTATAGCTGTATATAGGGTGGCATGGCTCTTGCTTTATACAATCATATAAAACAAGAGCCATGCCATCCTATATACAGCTACACCTAGAACAGCCTCAGCCTTCCCGCCTCACTTATGTACCATTCTCACTCACTCAGAATAAAAACTAATCTCATGGGGGTTTCCCCGCGTTGAGATCAGCACACGACGCAGGATGCCCATCATTAATTGGCAGAATTTTGCCACGAACGAATCCCTCGACGTAAATGCGATTATTTTTGTTATAAATATCTTGTGTAAAACTGCGTGAGTGACAGATCAACAGGGTAGAGCACCACAATCCATACCACGGGCGGGGATTGAACTCGTGGTGAGTGAATCATAAAACCAGAACACCACATTACCAAATTTACCCTAACAACTCTCTCAAGGAGACGTTTTAGTATACAAAACCCTTTTAGCACCCAATACGAATCATCTGCATCCACCACCTCTACATCGGGGCCAAGAGCTAAGACTCAACCCCTGCAACCTCGTATAGGTGAGATAATATGTTTATAAAGATTAGTAATAAAGAATACGGTTTTATTTTAGGTGAGGCTTCTCAGGAGTGGGCTTTATCAAGTCTTAATAAAGGTCAAGCCTGAACGAAACGTTTAAAGTGAAGGCTTGCTCTACATTACGTTTCTTCGTCGCGACTGCTGTCGCTACTAGCGGACGGAGGCTCAAGCCTCCACCATTCCTTGTCCTGAATGACGCACACCAGTTTAGGTATTCATACTTGTGATATACTTATGTGTTTCGAGAGTTTTCCTACCTCTGCAGCCCGGCCCTGGGCCAGGTTTGTCTGATGCTTGCTTAGTCAACCAGGCTGTTGCTGCTGGCCCGCATATCCATCACAGCCTGGTTGATCCGTACGTTAATATACAACATGTACCCCGGCTTGACGGCTTGTTATACACAATTTCAGAAATCACCTGGCACTTACAGCTATGAACCAGAATCATCATCGTTACTCCTCACCTTCACCTCCCATGGGAGAATATTTATCTTGGGTTCAGTTCGAGTGGAATGTGTTGGCGTGTTGATGACTAATGAGGCAAACACGCGGGAAACGGGCAGATGTAGACACGAGGGAAGAACTGGTAGTTGTAGCAACAGTAGCCGTCGTTATCGTCATTGGGAACATGGATAGTAAATTCCTCAGTAATCCCAGTCTCTAGGTTGTCATCCACCCTCCGCTGTGATTGAATATCCCAGGCTACTTTTGCTGCCTTCCCGCTGCTGTGATTGAATATCCCAGGCCTACTTTTGCCGCCTTCCCGCTGCTGCGATTGGATATCCCAGGCTGCTTGTGCCGCCTTCCCGCTGCTGTGATTGGATATCCCAGGCTGCATGTGCCGCCTTACCGTTGCTGTGATTGGATATCCCAGGCTGCATGTGCCGCCTTACCACTGCTGTGATTGGATATCCCAGGCTGCATGTGCCGCCTTACCACTGCTGTGATTGGATATCCCAGGCTGCATGTGCCGCCTTCTCGCTGCTGTGATTGGATATCCCAGGCTGCATGTGCCGCCTTCCCGCTGCTGTGATTGGATATCCCAGGCTGCTTGTGCCGCCTTCCCGCTGCTGTGATTGGATATCCCAGGCTGCATGTGCCGCCTTCCCGCTGCTGTGATTGGATATCCCAGGCTGCATGTGCCGCCTTACCGTTGCTGTGATTGGATATCCCAGGCTGCTTGTGCCGCCTTACCACTGCTGTGATTGGATATCCCAGACTGCATGTGCCGCCTTCCCGCTGCTGTGATTGGATATCCCAGACTGCATGTGCCGCCTTCCCGCTGCTGTGATTGGATATCCCAGATTGTTTGACATCTTCCCACTGTTGTGATTTTTCCAAATGACATTGTTGCCAAGTGCACGTTGGTACGTAAACTACAGTTATTTGTGGTCATGATAGTGTTGCCATGACAGGGTGGGTGCGGAAGGAGTGTGTGGTGCTGTTATAAAGCTCTGCCATCCCCCTTCCGCTGTATATGTGTGTGTGTGTGTGTGTGTGTACTCACCTAATTGTGGTTGCAGGGGTCGATTCATAGTTCATGGCCCCCCCTCTTCATTGGTCGCTACTGGTTACCTGGAGGTTACTGGGTCACTTTTCCTGCTCCATGTGTGTGTGTGTGTTCATCGTTGTATATAATTATCGTGGAGTCACCACCGGACATAGGTGTTAACACAACTCGGCACGAGCGGAAACACTTTCTCCCAGAGTGTAACCTTAACCCGAAGTTGTGGGGTTTCCCCTGCACCTCCCCCCCCCCTCTCATGTCACCTCGAGGGCACCTCACCATTAAATGCGCATGTTTTGAACTCTTTTTTTTCTTTTCTTTATATATCAGTCATTTCTCAGCGAGGCAGCGCGACCCAAGAGAGGAAATCCATTCACCATCAATCCTTCATTACATTGTTTTTTATATAAAGAGGATTTATGATTTTTTTTTTTTTACAGTTAGAATTTTATCTGAAGGCAGGAGTGCGGGGGCGGGGGCGGAGATGAAGACCAACTGTGATGGGGGGCGCCATCCAAAACAAGTTGAACCACTGCTGCAGACACTTTCAAGTAACAGGGGTCTTACACCTGGAGGGTGTTCCGGGGATCAGCGCCCCCACGACCCGGTCTTTGGTCAAGTCTCCACGCGATTATACTCAGTGCAACTCATTAATACACAGCTGTTTTAAACAATGTTATTGGAACTAGATGTTTCGGTCCGTCCTTGACCATTTTAATTAGCGAGTGATTGTATAATGGTTCTGGACGGACCGAAACGTCGTCTAGTTGACTTTTACAATTTGTGTCGCGAGTTGTTCCAGTCAGTTTTTTTAATTATTTGTTCAGGCCATTAAAGCGTGCATGCATATATACATATGCAATCGCAACCGGGCGATAACAGATACAAAACACCATAGGGTGGAGTTGAGTGATAGCTCTAGGCCTTTCGTGTTTCAGTCAACACATTATTAAGAGCTTGTAATTGTGGAATAGAAACGGAGCTCACACCTACCTGGGCTGGTATCTATTTCTATTTCACTGTTACAACCTCCTGACAGTGTGTTGACTTCAACATGAAAGTCCTAGAGTTGTCATTCAGTTCCCCTAACTTGTGGTTGTTTATACACTTTGTCTCCTCTCTGTGTCTCTGTCTCTGTCTCTCTCTCTCTCTGTCTGTCTCTCCCTGTCTGTCTCTCCCTGTCTGTCTCTCTATGTCTGTCTCTGTCTCTCTATGTCTGTCTCTGTCACTCTCTCTCTCTCTCTCTCTCTGTCTCTGTCTCTGTCTCTGTCTTTCTCTGGATTTTTACGACAAGGTGAGGGAAGTAAGACAAGAGAGGGGTGGGTAGATTGTATTTTCTTGGACTGCAAGAAGGCTTTCGACACAGTTGCACACAAGAGTTTGCTACAAAAGCTAGAGGATCAGGCTGGCATAACAAGAAAAAGCACTGCATTGAATCAGAGAATACCTGACAAGAAGGAAACGAGTCATGGTACATGAGATGTTGGAGTGGGCGCCTGTGACAAGCGGGGTTCCACAAGGGTCAGTCCTAGGACCGGTTCTATTTCTAGTATATGCGAATGACATGAATGAAGGGATAGACTCAGAAGTGTCCCTGTTTACAGACTATGTGAAGCTAATGAAGGGAATTCAGTCGGCTGAGGATCAGGCAGGACAGGACTACTAAGGGATCTGGACAAGCTGTAAGCCTGGTTCAGCAACTGGCCCCTGGTGTTTAACCCCACCACATGCAAAGTCGTGAAGATCATGGAAGGACAAAGATGACCGCAGACAGAGTACAGGCTAGGGTGGGGGCCAAAGACTGCAGACCTCACTCAAGGAAAAGGATCTTGGGGTGAGTATAATACCGAGCACATCTCCTGAGGCGCACATCAACCAGATATCTGCTGCAGCAGTTATCTGGTAAGGAATCGTTCAAGACTCTGTACACGTGTACGTCAGACCCATATTGGAGTGTGCAGTACCAGTTTGGAACCCACACCAGGTCAAGCACATCAAAAAATTAAAGAAAGTGCAAGGGTTTGGAACAAGATTAGTCCCAGAGCTAAGGGGCATGTACTACGAGGAGAGGTTAAGAGAACTCGACCTAACGACACTGGAGGACAGGAGGAAAAAGGAGGGGAGAACATGATAACGACGTATAAAATACTGAGAGGAATTGACACGGTGGATAGGGACAGAATGTTTCAGAGATGGGACACAGCAACAAAGGGTCACAGTTGGAAGTTGAATTCAGATGAGTCACAGGGATGTTAGGAAGTATTTCTTCATTCATAGAGTTGTCAGGAAGTGGAATAGTCTGGAAAGGGAGGTGGTGGAGGCAGGATCCATGCATAGCGCTAAGAAAAGGTATGATAAAGTTCACGGAGCAGGAGTGACCTAGTAGCGACCAGGAGCTATGACTCGACCCCTGCAACACTCACGTTGGATGTTCTAGTATATTGGGTGGAATATCTGTGAAGCACCAAGACTGACCTGCCATCTGTCTTACCGTCTCTACTTCAACTGGCTCTCTTGAGTGCCTCGGAGGGTAGCGGCATTCAAAACATGCTAGGTCAGCTGAACAGTGAATAACAAGTGATTCACACAGACCGTTGGTAGTGAGTCATACTACTGGTAACTGGTTACTGGTACTACTGGGAACTGATACTACTGAGACTATGACTCGACCCCTGCAACCACAATTAGACGAGTACATGCATACATGTATGCATTCAGTATATAAATACATATTAGAAGGGCATTGTCAGCTTGAAATATTTAATAGAGCAACTAAACTCGCTATTATTTTAGATTACATGTGAAGGTACATTCTTGGTTTACCATGGAAGACTGGTGTATACCTTCATATAATTATGCTTGCAAGTGTCGGATTACAGCTCTTGGTCCCGCTTAGTAATTCATATGTAACGGCTTTAGTGAGGAGGGAGGTGGTGGCGTATCTAAATCGTCAGGCGTTGGGCGCAGAGCCTCAAGGTCAGGGATTCGAACCCCAGGCAAGGCAAGAAGTCTCACGGGCAAGTTTCTACAACTGCTGCTCATGCTGACCAAACAAATCAATACTTGGGTGTTGGTCGACTGTTGTGGAGGGACATCTTCCTGAAAATTACAGTGTAGCTCTGTATGAAACTCCAGACCTGCTGAACATGCATTACCGTAGTGTTGGGTAAAGGTATCCTGAGTAGTGTGCGCGATGATAGACAGGGAAGGTGGGTTGGCACCATCTATACGTATGTTGTCACAAGGTCACTCGTAGTGATATTAGAAGGTTGACAGTGAGATATCTAGGCGGTAAAATAAAATAAAATTGGGAAAGAGGAGGTAATAGGTATGTACGAGCAACGTAATATCAACATCAGTCTGGACTTAAATACCTTGAGGTGTGCATGCAGTGGATATACAACTGAGAATTTACTTCAAGTTGTTTTAGTTTGTATTTTAAAGTAGTTGTTTGGTATTTACATCTCCCTTCAGAGCAGTAGAGAGGCCAGAGCTGAGGACATAGCCTTGACTCCCTGATCAACCAGGCTGTTGCTGCCAGTTACGCGTATACCTACATAGCCGTCACCAGTTTATTGATCTTCCACTGTTTCCAGAGATCAGTTTCCTTTCGAAAACTTTGATCATTGTTCATGCTTACATCGACTTGGTAAAACATTTCAACTTTTATGACAGCAACAAAGCACACAGAATGTATTATCTACAGCACTGGCTCAAAACAGTTTTAAAAGAGTACAAGGAACCCCTTTTTAATCTCAAATTTCGCAGCCTCCCACATGCTAATATCTGTAATTTTAGGCTCCCTTCCTTGAGAAAATACATAAAGCCACAACTATAAGCTCTGTAGCAAAGCTGTAGTTTTGGCTGGGATAGACTTCGATGAATATCAAGGAACTCCAGTTGTGGCTGGAGGAGCAGTACTTGCGAAGAACTCCAGTGATCCTCCATCCATACGTTTATAACCACCTCTCTACAGTGAAGATGTATCTCAATCTCTGTATGGTTAATACTTGAAGGCCAGGCTCGTAATCTTCACACTAAAACAAAATTACTGGAGTATACATGGACTATACCTGGAGAGATGACGGAAAGAAATGTATAATAAACTCATTAAAAATCAAGAGTGCCACAAGCACAGACCTCAATATGAGGCCCACGACTCTTCAGTCTTTTACCAACATATAAAAGGTATTCTCAAAACAAAGGTAGAAGTTTTTAAGATGGAGCTAAATAAGTTTTTGCAGGCAGAGGATGATTGATCAGGCTGTGATGGCTTTGTGGGTCTGCAGATAATAATAACCTGGATAATCTAGTAGTCACCAAGGAAGTCTGACTACCGTATGTCACTACAGCCATGAGGGGCGCTGACCGGAAGAAAATTACAGCATTCATTTGGAAACTGGACCATCGCCTGCTTAAACCTCCTGATCAACCAGATTGCGAGTTATGTAGGCCCGTGGACCACTAGCAGCAACAACCTGGTAGTTAATAAGGCAGTCTGGCTTCAGATTGGATGCGGAGGATAGAAGAAACCTTGAAACCGGTAACAGGTATGTCAGAGGCCCTTAATCGTATCCCCCATGAGGTGGCATAGGCAACACGTGGTGGTGGTGTGGAGCAGGTCTCTGGGATGCTGCAACTCGCTGGCCTTTATCCCTGGTCTTACTCATGGTATTCTTCACAAACGTCAGGGTTCACCTTAAACATTAAGATGGTTTCCGTGTTTGAGTCACGACGCCAGTGTGGTGCAATAATTCCACCCTAGGTACCCCTCACTAGCATCAACACCCTGGTGCAATAACTCCTCCCTAGGTAGCATCAACTACACAACTACACCTGGCGCAGTAACTCCACCCTAGGTACCCCTCACTAGCATCAACTATACACCCTGGTGCAATAACTCCGCCTAGGTACCCCTCAGCATCAACGTCAGCCTGGTGCAGTTACGCATTCAAGGTACCCGTCACTAGCATCATTGCCAGCGTGGATCAACAATATTTTTCTGGGCGAGTCGTCCTAAAGTTTGTAAGTCTTACACGATCTTGGGCTTTTGGTAGACATCCTTGCAGAAATTTTAGATCTTTGTGTTCAAGGTGTTTGTTAAGGATTCATGTCCAAGTTGTTTCACTCCTCACTGAGGAAGTGCGAGTATTGTGTGAATGTGCAGAGAGTGTTGTGTTGTGGGGTGAATGTGTGGTTTGTGGTTAGAATGGTGAGTGTTGTGGTATGATTCCGTGGTGGATATAGTGTGTTGTGGTGTGAATGTGTGGTAAGCGGGGTGAGTGTTGTGGCTAGTGTGGTGTGTGATGTATGAACGAGTGGTCGCATGGTGTGGTGTGTTGATGAGCCGCGGTGTTGCAGCTGTACTGTGTTAGAAGACAACTCAAGAGTGGAACGCGTGGGTGATCTTAGGGTTCGCGTGTCACTGACAGTCGCTGCTCCCCCTCATTCATGACTCGTGCGCCATTCATGAGAAGCTGGGGAAGGGGGTTGGTGGGGAGAATGCACGTGTTTCGTAAGTCTTCTCTCCTGCAGTGACGCTGGTTTCACCTTCCTTACTCTTTCCTCTTACTGCTCTTGTTTATCTTTGGGTCCAGTGGGCAGTAACTCTTGATTTTTTTTCCAATCTTTTCTTCGTGGGTGGCGAGTCACCTGCTCCGCTCTGATGCCGAGTACGCAAGACTTCCTATTATTACGTGCTAATTACCTACTTGCGATAGCACATTTCCGACTGTAGCTCTTGGGTCCCGCAAATTTGTTTGTGGTATACGTATGTATATAAATAGTTCTCAAGCTCTAACTCTGGGCTCTCACCATGACTTCCGGTTGGCTATTGTGATCTCTCGTAATGCTCCAGAAATTGTTAACGAGTTTAACGTAAGTGTCATTCCCTGGTTCATTCACATATGACTGCCATAACGCTGTAGAAGTGATTCATAACGTCTGTAATTCCATGGGCGTTCAGCTAGCGTCTAACCAACTGTCTCTACTCGTCTTCATTCTTCGTATTGCAGACTGTCCTTGCTGTTTTTGTCCATACCTCATAGAATTTTTGCATGTTGCAGGCATCTCTCTGGTACCTTTTCTAGATTTTCTTTATACGGGATCTGGACAGGGCCTGTATACTCGAGGATTGGTCATTACGCCGATGGTGAATAGTGATTTGAAGGGATTCCTGTGTAGGTTTCTAAAGGCCATCTTTGCCTTCGTTAATCTGGTATATGTTGAGTTTGTGTGTCTCGGGATATAAGCTGAGTGATACCTGAAGGATGTTGACTGTCTTGCCTGGTCTGGGCTTCCTGATTCTACGTTGCTCCGCCTGTGGGTGGTACTCGACCTGCAGATGTTCTTTTCTCTCCAGTATCCATCCTTATTACATGACATTTTCTTGGGGTTGAACTCGAGTAATAACTCTTCGGTGGGTTTTCTGGATGATGGTAATCAGAGGCGTTGCTACTTGCTATCTTAAAAGTGTTGGCTGCTGGAGGACTTAAGCGTCAGTACTTGAGGCTCCGGTTGTTCATGGCTCAGTGTCCGGCACGGACTGGGCTGTGTTGTCACAGCGGTGTTGGTACGTTTAGCTTAGTTGTGCCGCTTGAGCGGTTAGTTTATTGTGCACCCCATTCTCATCCTGTGAGCGGTAGCGCAAAACAAACAAACAAAAAAAAAAACAATTAGAGGTCACAATGGCTCTGTCAGACCCCACTGAGCATTGTTACATCACTAGAAAGGAAAATAGGTCATTTGGTATTTTACAATTGCTTCATTTAGTTATTTTACACAGGACAGTAAGGAATACAATCTCAAAAAAATACATTGGCACGGAACTGCCTTTCTGTCACTGGTAATATGTGATCATGCAGCCAAGTGATTTAATGTTGATGAGCAGCAGTCATGTGGCAGGTGTTCAGCTTCTCTAACTTGTAGCCTCTCGCCGGTATTGCTGTATCTTATCACCCTCTATCATGTATGTCCTGTTAGGTGAGGTTAAGAGGCTCGGGTAACGCCTGGTACCAGAGGTAGCGTCAGTTGGGAAGAGGCATGGCAAGGTATTGAGGGCACCAAGGTGAGCATGTTATCGAATATCTTGCGAGTTGAGAGTCACCCGCCTGGGAACACAAGCAGCGGTGTCTGTTGCTGCTGCTGCTATTCGCTCTTGTGATGCTGATGTCACTGCTGATGCTGATGTTGTCCCTCTTGGTGATGTGCTGTCGTTATGGCCACCACCATTGTTAAAACTGATTGCCTTCCACAGTATGGAAGATCAAGTGCGTGGTAAACTGAGTTACCATATTGTGCAAGGACAGCGTGTCTTTGTTTTTGTAACAAAGGTGCAAGAGTCAAGGCGCGGTAGCAAGAAAATGAATTTACATCAGCGGGTAGGACGTACTACTCTAGGAGGGAGCAGGTAAAGTTTGCCCCAAGTCTCTTACCATAAACAATATTTACAGATTACATTTATCCCACTACCTGCTACAAGCATGTGATCATCCACGCTATAGCTGTGTGGGCCGCTAGCAGCAATAGCTTGGTTAATTAGGCAGTTAGCGAGGAAGGCTGGCATCAGGCCTAACTGCAAGAGTAGAAGAATCTACGAAACTTGTCAGATATATGAAAGGTGAGCGTGGCGAAGATGAAATGTGTCAGGTAACAGTGATGGCTCAGGTTACGCGCTGACTCCGTACTGCTTCTCTTGACATTTTCTGTGCTGCTCTGGTAGCCCTTGTGATTGGCCTTATCTCTTTATCATGATGGGTGTATCCTAGCTTTTCTTGTCATTGTGTGGCCCAAAAGCAGCACTGTGGTGGTGATGGTGGTGGTGGGATTCTTGCTGTAGCTAACGTGTCTATTGGCTTACCTGTTATTAGCTAAGAAAATCATCGCCCCCGTGTTTGATTGTCATTAGCTGGTCTTAAATCGCCATCCGATGATTGGCTTGCAAGAAAAAAATACTAAGTTCTGGTTTTTATTGTTTACTAATACAGAATGTACAGACTTTCTCCACCATTTGGTCTGTACAGATACTACAAATGACTTGATGAGGCCACTTATACAAGGGACATTAAAATTATTGATAGTTTTAAGGTCTTGTATATTTGCAAAATATGAATATTTTCATTGTTTGTCCTGGGATGTCTTGCCTGTGTTAACATCACTGTTAGCTTGTGTTAGTGTTTGTGTGTTCTGCTCAGTGTGCTTCAGTGGTGGTGCTAGTGTTACTGATAGTATCAGTGCTTGTGATGTGGCATGAACTGTGTGTGTGTACACGACTATATATGGTCGCAGGAATCGAAACTTAGCTCCCGGCCCCGTCTCTCAACTTGCCGCTTGCTAGAAGCACTCTCTCCTAACCTTGTAGTCACTACCGTATCCTACTTTTAAAACTATGTATGGAGTCTGACTCAACCCCTTCTTTGTCGATGTCATTCCACTTCCTAACTGAAGAAATACATCCTTGTGACTCATCTTTATCTTTTAAATTCCAACTATGACACCCGAGTACGTGTTTCCCGCCTCTCAAACGGCCTAACTTTATCTGCTCCTGTCAATTTCTCTTGAGTATTTTGTAGCTTATCATGTCTCCTTTGGTCTTTCTGTCCTCTAGGGTCGTTAGATTCAATTCCTTTAGCCTCTTCAACTTAGCTCTGGAACTAGTCTCGTTGCACACTTGTACTTTATCTAGTTTCTTAACATGCTTCCTCAAGTGTGGGTTTCCTCAGATGTAGGTCCATACTGGTGCTGGATACTCCAAGATGGCCCTGGCATATCTTGTACAAGGCGCCCTGAGTGATTCTTTGTTAAAATTCCTGAATGTATTCTCTGATTTACCAGACGAGCATTGGCTACAGAGGTTATCTGGTTGCTATGCATTATGCTAGACACCATACTTACTCCCGGATCCTTCTCTTCACACGAGGTCTGCAGCTTGTCACCCGAGTCTATTCCGTGTCTGGTCTTCTAGCACCTTCCCCAATCATTATAACCTTGAATTTGCTGGAGTTGAATTCAAACGACCACTTGCCTAACCAATTGAGCAGTTTGTCCAGATCCAGTTGCAGCCTTTCCCATTTCCCATTCTTCGTCTACGTCAGTTTTCCCGTCTCCCAGCACTTCCCAACTACGTTTATACTCACAATGCACTGCTTTCAAGAATTCCTTCATTCCTGCAACGTCCCTTCTTTCAGTCTGGCTTCTCGCACCTTCCACTTGCTAATATTCTCTCTACTTCCACAAGGACTTGGGACTTTCGTATTTTATTTCTCGTATGTCGGACGTACTCGCAGTAAACACTAGGTCCAGCCTTGCTGGGACATCTTTCTTGTTGTATCCTTAACATACTGGCACCCTGAGTCCGGACCACCTCTATCAACTTAGCTCTCCACTTTTCCGGTCTCCCATGTGGATCCCAGTTCTCACAATCTGTTTTTTTTTTTCATGGTCCTGGGTGCACCGCTAGCTGCTTCAGCTGCGATGTCAATCATTGCTTTGTTGTTGTTGTCATATTCCTGCCAGAGTCTCCTTTTGTTATGTGGAGGGTTGTATATAACCGCGCGCGTGTGCGTGCGCATTTTTTTTTATCCAATGTGACTCGAGTTGGTGGTACTGTGACTGATGTGACAGCCACTGTGTGTTCCGCCCAGGACAGTTCCGTATGAGTAGTACAGTCTTGTCTTAAATTGACATTCTTTTCCGTAAAAAAAAAATTGTAATCAGTGCGTTGTACATAGTACTATATACGTACAGTACTTTGTCACTTGGCAACCCACCCTCACACCACGCGTGATGTGTGTACAGATTTCACTGTTGCCTGGGCTTGTACAGACAACGCAATGCCGTTCATTTTTTTTTGTCCTTTGTTTGCCTATGTGTTGTTAAATATACATATGTTACGACTTTGATGTCGTAACTTAAAATGTTCCTGGCTCCTAAAGGCTGCTCACACTGCTGTCTAGAAGTTATAAAATTACTCTGAAAAACACAGCAAACCTTGAGCCAGCATGTACTCGTATATTAAACAATATTAATTATTATTAGGAAGGACAAAAACTCATTTATAACTACTACAAAAAACCATCACACTCCAGTTCACATTAACTCACTAGCACACTGCTACTAATGAGTTAAACAAAATAAATGAACATTTATGAACAAGTAGGCTTCATGACCCCCCTCCCCCCACCCCGCTTTCTGCAGGCTACATAACTTACAGTGGAAACGTTAAATGCTCTCCAAAACACAGGCCCCTGTGAGCACTTAAACACAAACATCTATGGTATACACTAAAAAAATTATCAAAATTACGTACGCAAACAACACCAAGCCATGACTACTTCACCCAGCCGCGTTCCTACACGTACTGAACTAAACACACCTCTCATCTGCTCCTGACTGGCAGAAGTAAAACGCGTTCACTTTCAGGGAATAATACACATCCGCTTTCGGTATATTACACGGAAAATGACATATGTGGAGCTTTATTTTATATATAAATTTTTTAATACAGTACTCAGTAATAACATATTACAATCTCTTTTGACATACCTTAACTCAGTCTTAAAAAAAAATAATTATAGAGGCTATTCAGAAATTATCACAAGAAATTGCGTAAGAAAACGAATGGTAGTGGTGCTGCTTTTAAAATACACCGGCCTCACCCCTCACCTCCACTCTCTCTCGCGCGTGCCACCACTTCCTCTTTAACCGTCAGTATATTGCTATATACGCTGAGAGACGTTTGTGTGTGTGTATGGCAGATGAGAGAAAAGTGAGTGCTTGAGTGTATATGTAGTTGGTAGGAGAGAATGTATGCAGCAGCTGGGAGTAGTGATTCCTTCGTAGGACAGTGGGTGGTTCACCCTGCATACGAAACTCGGCTTGTGATGTGGGTGGTTGGAGCGACCTTGACAGCCACTGGGAATACACATAGCCTCTTTAATACTCCTTCCTCCCCATCCTACCCAACCTCACCACACAAACCTGTCTCCTAACACACATCTTCAAGGAGAATTGTTCAGATAGTGACACCTCTAGATAAGATTTGTTCAGTGAAACCTGTTAAGAATTGACGAGGCAGTGATACCCGTAGATAAAGGAATGTGTAAAGATGGTGATACCTGTAGATAGGGATTTTGGTATTGTCAAAGACTTGTCAACAATTTGGACTGATATGTATTGTCTTAATGGTTGTATATTCACTCGCCGGATGAGCGGCACTGCTCCTCTGGGCATAAATCCAAAAATCTATTGGATACTTGCATTTGTGTTGTTCCTATTGTTTAAGTGTAAAGACCATTTTGTGTTCAGTTGCTGATAAAGACGTTTGTATGGGTGAGGTCGAGTTATCAACGGGCAATGTGTGTGTGTGTGTGTGTGTGTGTGTGTGTGTGTGTGTGTGTGTGTGTGTGTGTGTGTGTGTGTGTGTGTGTGTGTGTGTGTGTGTGTGCCGGCGTCTGCGCGTGCGTATTCGCCTATATGTGGTTGCAGGGGTCGTGTCCCACCCAGCCTCTGGCCCCTCTCAACTTTTCGCGTGCTGGATTCACTCCCCCCTGCACTTAAAACGATATATAGAGCCTTCCTCGCCGAGATTATCTCACTTTCCAACCACCTTGATTCTGAAGAAATACTTCCTGACATCCCCTGTCTTTAGCTTCCACTTGTATCTTCGAATTCTCGTTTCTCGTCTTTCAAACAGCTTGTCCCTGTCTACCTCTACCAATTTCCCCTGAGTATTATATATGTGAGTATGTCTTCCTTGGTTCTTCTGACCTTCAATATCGTTAGATTAAATTGCATTAGCCTCTCCTTGTAGTTCTAGTTTCTTAACATACTTCCTCAGTTTGTGTGTGTGTGTGTGTGTGTGTGTGTGTGTGTGTGTGTGTGTGTGTGTGTGTGTGTGTGTGTGTGACGTTTTACAAGGGATTGAGTAGAGGTACGGTGAAGTTGTGTAGATGTGTGTGTTGCAGTCCTGAGCAGTGAATGGTGGGAGTTGGTTCGTTGATGTCGATGTTTTCTGGGTGGTTATTGACTTGTGTTGTTAGTCTCACGTTCTCTTCCCCCTCCCTTCGAATGCTCTTGCACTTTCTTCATAACGCCTATCTCACTAATGCTCCTGTCATCCCGTCAAAAGCCACTCTTTTATCTGAGTTATCTCCAACACTGCCAACACAGTTCTGCAACATTATATTCAAAACTTGCGCTATCTTCCTTCCAAAACCATCAACACAATTCTTTTCACTTCCGCCCATCTTACTCACCTCCATCCATCCTTTCCTCTTCCACTCATCCTTTCCTCTTCCATCCATCCTACCCACTTTCACCCCTTCCCTCCTTCACCTCTCTTCCCGTCCTCCACCTCTCTTCCCGTCCTCCACCTTTCCTTTACCCTCCAGTACCACTCCATCCCTCCTCCACCTCTACTTCCCACCTCCATCCTGGAGTCACGTCATTAAGGTAAGTGGTTAAGGAGAGGCCGCGTGCTTGCCTTTGATGGGATGATAAGGAGGGTTTAGATCTTAACATTGAGGTGTGCCACACCAGGGTTACCTTACACCGCCACCCTCGACACTGCTGATGTCAACTTCATCCTTGCTTCTTTCAACATTGATCACATATCACTCTCTTTACAAATTATCATTATCCAAAAACAGGAAATTTTCATATATTTCTGAAATACTGCTAATTTTAAGTTAAAACTTATATATATCATTTACAAGTATTATTAATTGGTGTGAGCAGCGTCTAGCAGACGCTGCTCACACCAGTTTATAAACTTCTAGAAATTACTGTATGAAAACTGAAGAATTTATCATTGTTTTTTTTTCCTCCTTTCCTCCACGTATCGAGAGGTTTGTCAGTAGTTACTTCAGAGTCGAAACTGTTCTCTATCTGACTTTCGATCTTTTTGAAAGAGGATAGCATCCTATTGTGGTCTTCAGGAGCGGTGGCACAACACTTGTTCTGGGCTCTACTCCTGTAGTGGCGTCTTCTTGCCTGTCCTATGGCTAAATTACCCTCATTTGTTCTGTTACTTTCTCTTCCTCTTGCAGATACATAAACGCCACTATCAGTATCATATACCGAAGCTGGTGTAAGGTACACCTGGTTTACCTTGCCTCTCCTGGTGTACCTTGCGCTTCCTTCTCTCGTTGGTCAAATCTGCTCACATCGTCCTTGATCTTCCCGACCCATAGCTCACTGACACCTCACGCCAATTCTTTCTCCCTATCTTACTACTCTCCTGAAACACACACCTCGCTGCTTGATCTCTAGTGAGAGAGGAACTCCATGTCAAGGGTGGAGTTTGTTTTCCCCCCGTACGTGTTTGTTGGTCATGAGCTACAGCTCTTGAAAATCGCCAGCAGCAACTGCCTAGTTGATCAGGCAAGCATCAGCCGAGCTTGAGCCAAAGCCGGGCTCCGAGAGTAGAACAGTTCTCGAAACTCATCATAGGTAATATTACACTTTAATTAAGAGACTTATGTTATGACTTCCTAACACCAGGAATTTTGTTATTTATATTTAAAACAGATATAAAGTTACCTATGCTTCTTCCCCTAGTATGTGCCTCTATTACATCGTCAACTATTGCAAACTTTTAGTACTTATGTAGGTGGGTTCCTCAACTATACTTCCTAGCTTGCATTCACTACTACTCACCCAGTGCCTCACACGCACTCCTTATCCATCATAACTTTATCAATGTGTTCAGTTTTCACTTGTGGTTCCTTGTCCTGATTCCACCCCGGGTAAACACCTTGTTTTTCTTTTGTCTTCCAAACGTGCGAGTTGCAACAGTGAATCCTCTGGAGTCATCTTAACTTTTAAGTTTTAGCATCCTGAACCTCTCTTCATATTTCAACTCCTAAATTTCGGTAGCGAGCTTTCTTGTGTGCATACTCGAAATGGTGGGTGTGAGGGTGTATTGTGTGTATTGTGTATGTATGTATTTGTGTATATTGTGTGTGTGTATTTGTGTATTGTGTGTGTGTGTGTGTGTGTATGTATTGTGTGTGTGTGTGCGCGTGTGTATGTATTGTGTGTGTGGAGAGAGTGAGTGAGTGAGAGAGACTACCTGTTAGTAGTTACAGTAGTAGTCATTGACATGGTGTTGGTGGGTGCACAATTATACAAGTGCAGTAACAGAAGTAGTGTTGTGCTCAGGACGAACACAACGATTAGAACTTTCACACTTATGTTCGTCGTAACTCTTGATCGGGCTTTAATAATTCCTATTATCAAGGCCTAATCATAACTACTCATACTAGGTACAGCCCTACCATCCTATGGCTGTAGTAGTATTTCTTAACATCCCCGTGGCTCATCTGCAAGTTAGTTCCCGTATATGTGTACCTTTGACCCTCTTGTTCTCATTTCAGTGTCTTCTCTATCTGCCTCGTCTCTTCCTCTTTCACGTCATACTCATTTCATCCATTATCATTTTTTCTTCCACGGTCGTAAATTTCAATTAATTTAGTCTCGTACAGTCCATTCGCTTCGGTTTCGGAACTAGTCTGATTGCAGACCTATGAACCTTTCATTATTTCTAATAATTTTTTAAGGTAGGGATTCGATGCCGGTACTGTATATTCCAAGATTGTTTTGACATAAACCTTACATGACTTCCTGAAGGACTCTTTACCGAGTATGCAACGTCAAGAATCTTTTTTTCCCATCAGGGGCTTTATCGATTTCAAAAAATACACTAGCCAGGTTACGGAGTGTATGACACTGCTCGTGATGTACACTTCCAGAGCCTTCTCTTTTATCGAGTTTTCCTGGATCGCTCCTCTCAGGCTGTGCTGTCTCCCTTTTTATAACCCCCTCCCCCTCACTATTTTCACTGATTTACACGGCATCTCACCTAATTGAGTTGGAACTCGAGCAGCTACTTCTTGGGCTTATTCTGCAACCTGTCTTCGTCTCTCCCCGTCGCTACTTGTACTTACCTTCATTAACTTTACATTAACTGCATATGCATATGATGCTGTTCCCTCTGGCACATCATTTACTTGAATAAAACACAAACAGTATTGGGCCCAGTGCCATATCTTTGGGGCACCCACGCTTGTTACTCTCACCAGCTTGCCTTTTTGCTCAGACATATACATACTTCAATATAGTGGAGGATTTTTTTTCTTCTCACCGCCGTCTGCTTTTGCCGTTTGTCCACCAGTCTCTGACGGGAGACTGTATCAGATGTGATGAGAACGGGTTTGAAAACTAGTTAAAGAATGAGAGACTTGTGCACAAGTGTCTCATTCAATAATTGTAACAGGTGCTTTCTTGCAGTCCAACCCTCCCCGTCTTTTGTTTCATTTTTGTGACCGTCGTAGAATTGCAGCAGGTTCTTCCATGCCTCTACATGCCATAACCCCTGGTTCAACGACGTGCTTCTGTTGTTTTTAATTTTCCTCTCCTGTTGTTATAAATTTATGGCCTCGTCTCATATCGTATCAAAGCCATTAAATATGTTGTGTCTTTTTATCTTCAAGTTTCCTTTTCCAGTTCATTCCTCTAACGGAGCTTTTCATCCCGAAATAATCTTATCTTCTCTAGTCTTTCCTGTTATTGTTTCCTTCTCCTCTTTATCTCCATTTTCACCAGTTACATAAAGCTTAGTATCCTGTGTAATTATCTATTTAAATATATTAAATTACGTTGGGTGATCTAGCTCCTGATCCATTCCTTGAACTACCAACCAACTCGCTTGAAGTGGCTTCCTCATGCACTGTTGAATGACTGTCATGAGTCCGTTTCCAGTGTTCAGTTTTCGGTTCATTGCACTTCTTTACCTCTCGTATGTTGAAAAGCTTTCAGATATCTCTGTAGCGTATTTGGGTAATTTACAGGAAGTTTCTCTGGAAAGTTGAAATATTCTACTATATATCAGTTTGTATTGAGTTTCCTATGCATCTTCCGATATCGGTTATCTGCTGAATGAAGTCCTCCACCGTTGCATTAGCTTTGTATACGCAAGGATAATTACGATAATTTTCTTCTGCACTTTAATTTCGAATTGTTTTACCATATTTGGGAGTTTTAACAAGTCTTTGCCTAAAAAAAATGAGCAACGTACATACTATATATGCCAGTTCTTTCATGTGACTTATTTGCTGTTACATATATTGTTAGTGATATGTAGTTTGTGTGATCCCAATTTCATCGATTAAGCTACACTTATAATATGTATCTTCGTGTCTAGGTAATTAATAATTAGTAGCGTCTCTCTCGCTATTACTGGGAGGAGGATCGAACCTCCAGTTTCATGTGCAGAATTATTTTTACTGGATTAATGCCTTACGTATAAAATGTGAGCACTTCCAACACTATTACTATATCTGTGCGGAGGCCATTTGTGACGACCTTTGTATTCGCATGTTGTTTATAATTTAACAGAGTTACTTTACTTGAATGATTACAAGGTGCTTGTTGTGTTGTTACGTCCGTGGTGGTTGTAATGTAGAGAGATGCAGAGAGTGATGCGTGTACGAACTTTCAGCTGACTCTTCAGTCTTGTAGATTTTGGTAGTTCCCCTCCGTATCGTTTGGTGTTAGTTTGGCATCATAGAGTGACTCACACAGGAAAAACAGTTGTACAGTGTACGGTGATATCGACAGGATGTGGAAAAAGACACATACAGCTATGGTAGTTATTGAAAAAAAAAATTCGCCACGTGTGACAAAAAAAACCACGGCGAAACATTTCTTTTAATAAATGTCAAAATTGTACGTATGTGTCTTCCTCCACATGAATAGTGTAGGTCCAGGTGTAAATATTTAGGAGGAGGATCATAGTTACTTCTCTTCGTCTTGACATCTCTCGTACTGGAGTATAACTAAGGTTTATCATGTACTCCATCCTTCACTGCAGCACTCTCCCAGATATACCAGCCAGGTTCCCATTTCATATATTACCCGCTAATGGAGCACTGTATCAGAGTTCTTCTGAGAAAATATTTTGCGTGTTCTGGAATTTCGTTTTTTTTTTCCTAGACTTTTGTTAGTTAGGCGTGACCATTATGTGGAGACAAGAGAGATCCAGTACAGGTATTACTATTCAAGGTGCTACCAGCAGGTATCAGAAGTATTGCTGGAACATATGTACAAAATCAAAGGGAAGCTGGACTGTTACTACCGCCAAGTGCTACATCAAGCAGGCTGTGATGGCTATGCAAGCCAGCGGGCCGCTAACGGCAACAACCTGGTTAAACGGCAGTCAACATGGAAGCCTTGCCTCGGGTTAGGGTGTAAGGGGTAGGAAAAAACGAAACCGGTTAAAGGTACGTCACGGGTGTATCTCGGATAGGAAAGCCCAGGTTGTGAGGATGATAGTGGCGCAGCCGTGGTGGTAGTGGTCCTTTCCCTTTAGGCAGCAGCAGTGGCAGCATCTTGGGAGGAATGAGCGTGGTGCCCAGCCAAGCAGGGCCCCCAGGGACCCAGTGGTGCTGCACCAACGTGCCATGGTTCACCCAAAGGGTCCAGAAATAAGCAGTAAATATCCCAGGTACGAGTCAATATGTAAGGTCCGAGACTACAATTATTTGAAGGGTATATCTGTATGTGTGTATAATATATATATATATGTATAATATATATATATATATATATATATATATATATATATATATATATATATATATATATATATATATATATATATATATATATATATATATATATATATATAATTCACACATACACCTATTATTATTATCTATTTTAGGGATTACAGTATTCTTATTTGATGTATAGGTGAATTACGGTCTTAGTAACCCTCGTGCAGTCGATAAGCTTTCAACTGGACAAACTATGAGGCTGGGTTAAGAATACATTGTGTATAGGTGGCCTTGCCCTAGATGTGATCACATACACCTGTATGAACACGTGTGCCACACCTGTAGCGAGGAAGGTGCAATCACACATGGCTAAACTCTACCACTCTCGTATGTAATTTTCTTACGTGATATGTAGGAGCGTCCCTTAGATCCTGTATACATTTAGGTGTAGGGAAAAGGAGAATAATAAAGCGGCTGTTTAAAGAGGTGGTGGGGAGATAGGGGTATGTAGTGTGGGTTTGGTAGAGGATAGGGATGGTTGTGGTGGTGGTAGGGAAGATACTGAGGTGGTGAGGAAGAAAGGGTCGGGTCTTGAGGTACCGGTGGGATAAAAGATTCGGGTGCTGTGATGTGGAAGAAAAGGGTGGGTATTGAGGTGGGTGCGGGGACGGAAGGGCGGGTGTTGTGGTTTTTCTAACAGTAGTGGATATATCAACAGTGTGCGTCGATCCTGTTCTTTATCATAGTTTTATTGTGGGAACAAAAGGTAGGTGCGTTGCCCAGTTATTTTCCATGACATATTAGGTAATGAAATCTGTCAGCCTGGGCTGGGAGACTTCAGTAAGGTGATGAGGATATTGTGAAGTATTCTGTGCAATGTGTTTTTCAGTAGTTACAACAGCTTTAATGGTTCCGTTGCAGCAGAGTGGGAGTTACTATTAAGACGTAAATTGTGTACTTCCTCTCGGGTGGGTAAAGGTGAGTGGTGGGTACTGTGGTGATTGAGAGAAGGGGGGGGGGGTGGAGCAGTGTGGTAGTAGAGGGGAAGAATGAGGCTGGTGGGGTGAGGCAGCAGTAACAATAACAATATTGAGGGACTAGTTTAGCTTGTTTCCGTATTTGAAATATTCGTGGCACGCTTCTCTACTTCCTTCCTCCTTTCTAACCTCTCCCCTCTTTCCTCCCTCCTCACTTCATCCTTTCGCTTCCCCCACTTTCTCTATCCCGCTCCCTACCCTTCCTCCATTTCAACCCTCTATCCATCCCTACTCCTCTCCTTCCCCTCTTTTGTCTTTTCCTCCACTCCCTCACGCTTCCTTTGTGGCTCCCTCCTTTCCCTCTCATTCCTTCCTTCCCCGCTTCCTTTCCCTCTCTTCTCTGCCTTCTTCCCCTTCCTCCTCTTCCTCACGCTCAGTCTTCCATCACGTTCCCTCACCTTTCCTTCCCAACAGGTGGTACAGAATAAATTCATAACATTGAGTACACACCAAATGAGTGACTCAGCCAGAATCCAAACTTACATCCTCCAGCAATGATATTTACCAGTACTGGCATCTAGCAACAGTGGACGCACTGGGAGAGGACCCTACCTAACTTATGCCCAGTACTGGCATCTAGCAGCAGTGGACGCACTGGGAGAGGACCCTACCTAACTTAACATGCCCAGTACTGGCATCTAGCAGTAGTGGACGCACTAGGAGAGGACCCTACCTAACTTAACATGCCCAATACTGGCATCTAGCAGCAGTGGACGCACTGGGAGAGGACCCTACCTAACTTAACATGCCCAGTACTGGCATCTAGCAGTAGTGGACGCACTAGGAGAGGACCCTACCTAACTTATGCCCAGTACTGGCATCTAGCAGCAGTGGACGCACTGGGAGAGGACCCTACCTAACTTAACATGCCCAGTACTGGCATCTAGCAGCAGTGGACGCACTGGGAGAGGACCCTACCTAACTTAACATGCCCAGTACTGGCATCTAGCAGTAGTGGACGCACTAGGAGAGGACCCTACCTAACTTAACATGCCCAGTACTGGCATCTAGCAGTAGTGGACGCACTAGGAGAGGACCCTACCTAACTTATGCCCAGTACTGGCATCTAGCAGCAGTGGACGCACTGGGAGAGGACCCTACCTAACTTAACATGCCCAGTACTGGCATCTAGCAGCAGTGGACGCACTGGGAGAGGACCCTACCTAACTTAACATGCCCAGTACTGGCATCTAGCAGCAGTGGACGCACTGGGAGAGGACCCTACCTAACTTAACATGCCCAATACTGGCATCTAGCAGCAGTGGACGCACTGGGAGAGGACCCTACCTAACTTAACATGTTCTTAATACAATATATCATGTATATGAAAACACATCCTTTGTGTAAGAATAGTCACTTATGTAAAAATGAGGATTGGCTGATACATCAACAATTTTGTTTTTGCTGCTATATTAAGAAACGCTAAACTGACAAGGGTCATACAGGGTCATTGTTGTACCGACTTAGGAAAGTGTGTTCTGTCTCTGGTACTATACTGTTATATACGTGTTCTATCTCTGGTGCTATACTGTTATACGAGTATTGTATCTTTTCTGTACGGAGAGACGGGGCGGTGGCCACCCCGGGGTACCTGGCCAACATTACTTTAAAAGGTAATTCTGGCTTCACCACCACCACCACCACCTCCTTTCCTTGCCCTCCCCCTTTCCTCTCCCTCTCCCCCTTTCCTCTCCCTCTCCCCCTTTCCTCTCCCTCTCCCCCTTTCATCTCCCTCTCCCCCTTTCATCTCCCTCTCCCCCTTTCCTCTCCCCCTCCCCTCTCCCCCTTCTCCCATCCCCTCTCCCTCCTCCTGCCTTCACCTTCCCCTTTCCCCCCTCCCCTCCTCTTCCCCTCTCCCCCATCACTCGTATTCCTATCCGCCTGTGCTTCCTTCCCTTTTGCTTCCTCCTCCCCTTCTACATGCTCCTCCTCCACCTACTGTGAAGGTGATGAATTGTGGTGGATGACGGTGATGTGAGGGTTCCAGCGGTGCAGTGGTGTGGTGTTCAGTGAGTGGCATGGTGTTTACAGGTGGGAGGGGTCGAATACAGTGTTTGTTGATGGGAGCCACACAAACCACGCCATTGGTTGTTTTCAGTACGTACGGTAAAACCCGCAGGTTTTGTGCGATAGAGAGAGAGAGAGAGAGAGAGAGAGAGAGAGAAGGGGGAGGGAGGGAGGGAAGGAGGGAGGGAGGGAGGCGTATTACTGTATCTGTTAGTCTTTTTTGCCTCTTCTGCTTCACCAATATATTTGTGTGCTTCACCCATTTATTTGTGTGCTTCACCCATTTATTTGTGTGCTTCACCCATTTGTGTGCTTCACCCATTTGTGTGCTTCACCCATTTATTTGTGTGCTTCACGCATTTATTTGTGTGCTTCACCCATTTGTGTGCTTCACCCATTTATTTGTGTGCTTCACCCATTTATTTGTGCTTCACGCATTTATTTGTGTGCTTCACCCATTTGTGTGCTTCACGCATTTATTTGTGTGCTTCACGCATTTATTTGTGTGCTTCACCCATTTGTGTGCTTCACGCATTTATTTGTGTGCTTCACGCATTTATTTGTGTGCTTCACCCATTTGTGTGCTTCACCCATTTATTTGTGTGCTTCACCCATTTGTGTGCTTCACCCATTTATTTGTGTGCTTCACGCATTTATTTGTGTGCTTCACCCATTTATTTGTGTGCTTCACGCATTTGTGTGCTTCACCCATTTGTGTGCTTCACCCATTTATTTGTGCCTCACTTAATTACCATCATTATTTACATGGCTGAGCATGCAGCAGATGCTGCTGTAGTTCACGCTGTCTTGCTGACCTAAAAAAAAAAAAAAAGCGGCTGAACGCTCGGTTAATTTGTGTTTCGGAGTTTACGGTATTTTGACGTTGGGGACGAGGAGCAGGAGTAGGCTGTGTGGTGGGGAGTAGGAGTAGGCTGTGTGGTGGGGAGTAGGAGTAGGCTGTGTGGTGGGGAGTAGGAGTAGGCTGTGTGGTGGGGAGTAGGAGTAGGCTGTGTGGTGGGGAGTAGTAGTAGGCTGTGTGGTGGGGAGTAGTAGTAGGAGTAGGCTGTGTGATTAGTAGTAGTAGTAGGAGTAGGCTGTGCGGTGGGGAGTAGTAGTAGGCTGTGTGGTGGGGAGTAGTAGTAGGAGTAGGCTGTGTGATGGGTAGTAGTAGGAGTAGGCTGTGCGGTGGGTAGTAGTAGGCTGTGTGGTGGGGAGCAGTAGTAGGAGTAGGCTGTGTGTGGTGGGGAGTAGTAGGAGTAGGCTGTGTGGTGGGGAGTAGTAGGAGTAGGCTGTGTGGTGGGGAGTAGGAGTAGGCTGTGTGGTGGGGAGTAGTAGGAGTAGGCTGTGTGGTGGGGAGTAGTAGTAGTAGTAGGCTGTGTGGTGGGGAGTAGTAGTAGGAGTAGGCTGTGTGGTGGGGAGTAGTAGTAGGAGTAGGCTGTGCGGTGGGGAGTAGTAGTAGTAGGCTGTGTGTGGTGGGGAGTAGTAGTAGGAGTAGACTGTGTGTGGTGGGGAGTAGTAGTAGGAGTAGGCTGTGCGGGGGGGAGTAATAGTAGTAGGCTGTGTGTGGTGGGGAGTATTAGTAGGAGTAGGCTGTATGTGGTGGGGAGTAGTAGTAGGAGTAGGCTGCGTGGTGGGGAGTAGTAGTAGGTAGTAGGAGTAGGCTGTGTGGTGGGGAGTAGTAGTAGGCTGCGTGGTGGGTAGTAGTAGTAGGCTGTGGGGTGGGGAGTAGTAGTAGGCTGTGTGGTGGGGAGTAGTAGTAGTAGGAGTAGGCTACGTGGTGGGGAGTAGTAGTAGGAGTAGGCTGCGTGGTGGGGAGTAGTAGTAGGAGTAGGCTGTGCGGTGGGGAGTAGTAGTAGGTTGTGTGTGGTGGGGAGTAGTAGTAGGAGTAGGCTGTGTGGTGGGGAGTAGTAGTAGGAGTAGGCTGTGCGGTGGGGAGTAGGGTAGTAGGCTAGTAGTAGGAGTAGGCTGCGTGGTGGGGAGTAGTAGTAGTAGTAGGCTGTGTGGTGGGTAGTAGTAGGCTGTGTGGTGGGTAGTAGTAGGCTGTGTGGTGGGGAGTAGTAGTAGGAGTAGGCTGCGTGGTGGGGAGTAGGAGTAGGCTGCGTGGTGGGGAGTAGTAGGAGTAGGCTGTGTGGTGGGGAGTAGTAGTAGTAGTAGGCTGTGTGGTGGGTAGTAGTAGTAGGAGTAGGCTGTGTGGTGGGGAGTAGTAGTAGGAGTAGGCTGTGCGGTGGGTAGTAGTAGTAGTAGGCTGTGTGTGGTGGGGAGTAGTAGTAGGAGTAGACTGTGTGGTGGGGAGTAGTAGTAGGAGTAGGCTGTGCGGGGGGAGTAGTAGTAGTAGGCTGTGTGTGGTGGGGAGTATTAGTAGGAGTAGGCTGTATGTGATGGGGAGTAGGAGTAGGCTGCGTGGTGGGGAGTAGTAGTAGGTAGTAGGAGTAGGCTGTGTGTGGTGGGGAGTAGTAGTAGTAGGAGTAGGCTGCGTGGTGGGTAGTAGTAGTAGTAGTAGGCTGTGGGGTGGGTAGTAGTAGTAGGCTGTGTGGTGGGGAGTAGTAGTAGTAGGAGTAGGCTACGTGGTGGGGAGTAGTAGTAGGCTGCGTGGTGGGTAGTAGTAGTAGGAGTAGGCTGTTTGGTGGGGAGTAGTAGTAGGCTGTGTGGTGGGTAGTATTAGTAGTAGGCTGCGTGGTGGGGAGGAGTAGTAGTAGGCTGTGTGGTGGGGAGTAGTAGTAGGAGTAGGCTGTGGTGGGGAGTAGTAGTAGGAGTAGGCTGTGTGGTGGGGAGTAGTAGTAGGCTGTGTGGTGGGGAGTAGTAGTAGGAGTAGGCTGTGTGGTGGGGAGTAGTAGTAGGAGTAGGCTGTGCGGTGGGGAGTAGTAGTAGTAGTAGGCTGTGTGTGGTGGGTAGTAGTAGGAGTAGGCTGCGTGGTGGGGAGTAGTAGTAGTAGTAGGCTGTGTGGTGGGTAGTAGTAGGCTGTGTGGTGGGTAGTAGTAGGCTGTGTGGTGGAGAGTAGTAGTAGTACGCTGTGTGTGTTTGGTGGGGAGGAGGAGTAGGAGTAGGCTCTGTGTGTGTGTGACCGTAGTAGTAGTAGTAGTAGTAGGCTGTGTGTGTGTGTGTGGTGGGGAGTAGTAGTGGTAGGCTGTGTGTGTGTGTGTGTGTGTGTGGTGGGGAGGAGGAGTAGACTGTGTGTGTGTGGTGGGTAGTAGTAGGCTGTGTGTGTGGTGGCTAGTAGTAGGCTGTGTGTGTGTGGTGGGTAGTAGTAGGCTATGTGTGGTGGGTAGTACGAGTAGGCTGTGTGTGTGGTGGGGAGTAGTAGGCTGTGTGTGTGGTGGGGAGTAGTAGGCTGTGTGTGTGTGTGTGTGTGGTGGGGAGGAGTAGGAGTAGGCTGTGTGTGGTGGTGGGTAGTAGTAGTAGTGGTAGGCTGTGTGTGTGTGGTGGGGAGTAGGAGTAGGCTGTGTGTGGTGGGGAGTAGTAGTAGGCTGTGTGTGTGGTGGGTAGGAGGAGTAGGCTGTGTGTGTGTTGTAGGGAGGAGGAGTAGTAGGAGTAGGCTGTGTGTGTGGTGGGGAGGAGGAGTAGGAGTAGGCTGTGTGTGAGTGTGTGAGTGTGTGGTGGGGAGGAGGAGTAGGCTGTGTGTGTGTGGTGGGTAGGAGGAGTAGGAGTAGACTGTGTGTGTGTGTTGTGGGGAGGAGGAGGAGGAGGAATAGGAGTAGGCTGTGTGTGTGAGTGTGTGGGGGAGGAGTAGGAGTAGGCTGTGTGTGTGGGGGAGGAGTAGGAGTAGGCTGTGTGTGGGGGAGGAGTAGTAGGAGTAGGCTGTGTGTGGGGGGAGGAGGAGTAGGAGTAGGCTGTGTGTGGGGGGAGGAGGAGTAGGAGTAGGCTGTGTGTAGGGGGAGGAGGAGTAGGAGTAGGCTGTGTGTGGGGGAGGAGGAGTAGGAGTAGGCTGTGTGTGGGGGGAGGAGGAGTAGGAGTAGGCTGTGTGTGTGTGGTGGGGAGGAGGAGTAGGAGTAGGCTGTGTGTGGGGGAGGAGGAGTAGGAGTAGGCTGTGTAGGGGGAGGAGGAGTAGGAGTAGGCTGTGTGTGGGGGGAGGAGGAGTAGGAGTAGGCTGTGTGTGGGGGAGGAGGAGTAGGAGTAGGCTGTGTGTGTGTGGTGGGGAGGAGGAGTAGGAGTAGGCTGTGTGTGGGGGAGGAGTAGTAGGAGTAGGCTGTGTGTGTGGTGGGGAGAAGGAGTAGGAGTAGGCTGTGTGTGGGGGGAGGAGGAGGGGGTAATGTGCAACTGCAGTTAGGTATCTTTACTGTTGTAAAGTTTCGCCTACACAGTAGGCTTCTTCAGTCAAATATAAAGGCAGGAGGTGTAGTAGTGAAATAAAGATGTAATAAGTGCATCAACCTGCTGCCTCTGTATTTGACTGAAGTCTACTGTGTAGGTGAAACGTTTCAACAATAAACACACCCAACTGTTGCACATGTGTCTTAATCATCAACTTGTCGGTATTTCATACCATGTTCAACATCGATTTGTCAGGTAAAGTTGAAATTTTGAATGGTTTTTCTTAGTTCTGGTATTACTATGATTTTAAACCTTTGTGTTTTTCGGGATGTGCTCCACCTGGAGTTTACCTGGAGACCTGGAGAGAGTTCCGGGGGTCAACGCCCCCGCGGCACGGTCTGTGACCAGGCCTCCTGGTGGATCAGAGCCTGATCATCACCAGGTGATGATCACACATAAAGCCAAGTATTTGGTAATGAGCCTAGTATTTGTTGTGAAATGTTATTTAAGTTGGTAAGTATTATTGGAAGGTTTGCTGATCAACATGTGCCGCTCAAGTTATATAATAGGCATGGTTTACTGTCTTAACTTCCAGATTTTTCTCTTTTATGTACATTCGCAGTGTTTCATCCTGTCCCTCCTACAGGTCACATATTCTTGTATTTGCTTGGAATGAACTTTGACAGCCACTTGTTTGACCATATCCGCAGCCTGTCAGGGTCTCCTTGGAGCCTCTCTGTCCTATTCTAATCTTCATCATAAATTCTACATCTGTAGTAAACTCGTATTAGGTATACTAACGTAGTGCCGATCATTGTGGGACCCCACTCATTACCCTTTCCCATTCTGATATCTTTGTCCTTTAGATATTTCCTGAACAGCTGGAACCCTTTAAACCTTTTTTCTTGTCTATTTTCATAGTGTGTACATTAGTCTCTGGTGGAATGCCTTAACGAATGTTTTATTGCATTCCACCCATCCCTTTATTTCTTGTTTTATCTTAGCGACTGTCATAAAACTAACATGTTTGTAAGACATGAATTCTCCATTCGTAAATCCATGCTGTTTGGTCTTGATAAATCATCCTCTCCATGCCAGATATAATATTTATCTTACAATCCTAATCAAAACTTTTGATACGAATGTTAAAGATACTGACTAGTCGGCTTGTGGTTCAGTGCATTATATGAAACGTCTTCTACATATAGGAATCACATTAGTAAAGGTATACACTTCTATGGGTATTTGTAGGTATTGCCTAATTTTTGGTATCTTCCCATCACTACACTTTAGCCTCATTTTTCCTGTTTTCTGATAGGGTCGTCATGTTGAGTGACTGCTGGAAAACCTTCAGTATAGTGTCACTCTCTGTGGTTCTTTACAGCGTTCATATTGTTTTGCTATGGCGGAACTGGTTCTGTTTTTGCTTTATATACTATGTTATTTATAAAGCGTCTCTCTGCTAGCTCATTAATTTCCCCGTTTTATCTTCTTATGGACTGTATCTCTTCTACGATCTCTTCCATCTCCGTTCGACTTTTCTGTTGTTTGTTTGTACTTGTTATGAAGCTATTGTATCTTGACCTTTCTATCTTCTACTTCCATTATCGTAACCTTTTTCATACCATTCAGTTCACTTTTTCGTTGTACGTTGTGTAAAAATTGTGTGTACTCACCTATTTGTACTCACCTATTTGTGGTTGCAGGGGTCGAGTCCTAGCTCCTGGCCCTGCCTCTTCACCGGTTGCTACTAGGCCCTCTCTCTCCCCGCTCCATGAGCTTTATCAAACCTCGTCTTAAAACTGTGTATGGTTCCTGCCTCCACTACGTCATTTTCTAGGCTATTCCACTGCCTTACAACTCTATGACTGAAGAAATACTTCCTACTATCTCTCTGACTCATTTGTGTCTTCAACTTCCAATTGTGGCCTCTTGTTTCTGTGTCCCCTCCCTGGAACATCCTGTCTTTGTCCACCTTGTCTATTCCATGCAGTATTTTATATGTCGTTATCATGTCTCCCCTGACCCTCCTGTCCTCCAGTAACTTTGCTCTGCTCGAGTGAGCTCTTCTTGCCACCTCAGCCAGTGTGTCCACCATCACCCTGTTGTTTTCTTCGTACTCCTCTCTTGGCCTCCTGCAGTTCTGTGGTGGGTTATACATTACTCCAATGACTACTTTATGTTCTCCGGACTGAATTGTACCTACAATGTAGTCTCTTTCTCCAATCATGTCCATGCCTTCCATTTCCTCAAATCCCCATTGGTGTTTTATGAGCAGTGCAACCCCTCCTCCCCCTCTACTCCTTCTATCTTTCCTCAGGATCTGATATCCTGTTGGGAAGATTGTGTCTGTTATTGTCTCAGCGAGTTTTGTTTCTGTGACTGCTATGATGTCTGGGGATTTTTCACTGATTCTTTCATTCCACTCCTCATGTTTATTCGTTATTCCATCCACGTTTGTGTACCAAACCTTTAGTTTCTTTTCTATCATTGTGGTCATGCAAGAATATTGGGGTTGGGGGAGCGAGAGCCTTGGTGGGGGCCTATATGGGGCTGTGGTGTAGGTGGGGTTTGTGTTGATGGGGGTGGGGTCAGAATGCCCATAAGGGACAGCTGTTGGGGTGAGGTTTGTGATATGGGGGTTGGTGGCAGAGGGAACAGTGAGTGGGTTGTAGTATAGGTTGCTCAGTTGCGTTGGGAATGTCGTGGGTGGAGTCTTTTGGTGGGAGATTCTGTGGGGTGTGTTTGCCCTTCCTCCTGTGTCTGGGTCCTGCTCATTTTCATTGCTTCTCGTTCCTCCTTGCATCTCTGTACCCTCTCTTTCAGTGTAGTCCTTTCTTCTTGTGTTCTGTCGCGGTCGAGGTATACTCTCTGGTACCCCTCTTTGTCCCTCAGTCTTGCTTTCTTTTGCAGAATCCTGGTTCGAACTGATTCTTCCTTGAAAGTTACTCTGACAGGCCGTATCCTTCCACTCGCAAACCACCCAATTCTCTGAAAATTTGTCACCTGGGTCATATTGCCCTCCCCTATTGTTTTCATGATGCCTTCAATCATTTTTTTCTCCTCCTGTTTTATTTCTTCAAAGTTGGCCCCCTTGGCTTCTTGGAGCCCGTACACAAAAACTGACCTCGCCCTTTCCTCCTCCCACTGAGTCTCCATCTGCTTCCTCTGAGGCATTTTATTTCCTTCCATTGACATGTTCTTGCCTTCAGTCCCTGTCATATCTGAAACTTCTATTCTCAGTGAACTGTCTTTCCTGACCAGCTGTCCCTTGCTACTACAGTTGGCTGTTAGAATCTCTGCATATAGAAAACCTTCATTGTCTTCGGACCTGTCGTTTGATCTTAGTGTGCTCATCGTCTTTTCCCTGGCCCCACGTGGGTCTCATAGGGCATTCGTGTACGGCATGTCTCCGTTGTTGCTTACCATCCCCTTGTCTGCGCCTGACTTTGAATTTCCTGATGTCACATCTGAATTGTCATTTGTCTCTCTAATCTGTTTCAGGCTTTGCAGTTTCTCTTCTAAGCACTGTATCCTAGCTTCTGCTGCTAAGACCTGTACTTCCCACTTCCTGCACTCTTCAGCTATCCGCTCCTCCATTTTCTTACCAAGCTCTACTATCTTCCTTCCCCACTCTTCCTCCCTTTTTTGGAGCTCTAACTCCCAGTCTTTCCTCCCTGGTTCGTCTACCAGATCTCTGGTTTTCCGTCCTCTAAGGCCACCCATTTTTTTTTTTTTTTTTTTTTCTTTTTTTTTTTCTTTTCTTTTTATTACCACAGACAGAAGGCTAGAGGAGGGAGAGGGTGTGGGGGGGGAGAGAGAAAGGGTAGAAAGAGGGAGAGAGAGGAGAGAGAAAGGGTAGAAAGAGGGAGAGAGAGGAGAGAGTATGGGGGTGAGGGATAAGACCAAGGGGGAGAGAGAGAAATGTGAGGGGGGAGAGAAAGGGTAGAGAGAGGGAGAAAGAGAGGGAGAGGGAGAGAAAGAGAGAGAGAGGGAGAAAGGAGGGCAAGGGAAAAGGCTATGAGAGAGAGAAATGGAGAGAGAAGCCTATAGAGAGAGAGGAGGGTGAGAGATTGGATTATGGGAGTGAGGGAGAGAGAGAGAGAGAGAGGAAGAGAGAGAGGAAGAGAGAGAGGAAGAGAGAGAGGAAGAGAGAGAGGAAGAGAGAGAGGAAGAGAGAGAGGGAGAGAGAGAGGGGGAGAGAGAGAGAGAGAGAGGGAGAGAGAGAGAGAGAGAGAGAGGGAGGGAGAGAGAGAGGGAGAGAGAGAGAGGGAGTGTGTGTGTGTGTGTGTGTGTGTGTGTGTGTACGTACTCAACTAGTTGTGGTTGCAGGGGTCGAGTCCAAGCTCCTGGCCCCGCCTCTTCACTGGTCGCTACTAGGTCACTCTCCCTGAACCGTGAGCTTTATCATACCTCTGCTTGAAGCTATGTATGGATCCTTCCTCCACTACATTGCTTCCCAAACTATTCCACTTCCTGACTACTCTGTGGCTGAAGAAATACTTCATAACATCCCTGTGATTCATCTGTGTCTTCAACTTCCAACTGTATCCCCTTGTTACTGTGTCCAATCTCTGGAACATACTGTCTTTGTCCACCTTGTCAATTCCTCTCAGTATTTTGTATGTCGTTATCATGTCCCCCCTATCTCTCCTGTCCTCCAGTGTCGTCAGGTTGATTTCCCTTAACCTCTCCTCGTAGGACATACCTCTTAGCTCTGGGACTAGTCTTGTTGCAAACCTTTGCACTTTCTCTAGTTTCTTTACGTGCTTGCCTAGGTGTGGATTCCAAACTGGTGCCGCATGCTCCAATATGGGCCTAACGTACACGGTGTACAGGGTCCTGAACGATTCCTTATTAAGATGTCGGAATGCTGTTCTGAGGTTTGCTAGGCGCCCATATGCTGCAGCCGTTATTTGGTTGATGTGCTCTTCAGGAGATGTGCCTGGTGTTATACTCACCCCAAGATCTTTTTCCTTGAGTGAGGTTTGTAGTCTCTGGCTCCCTAGACTGTACTCCGTCTGCGGTCTTCTTTGCCCTTCCCCAATCTTCATGACTTTGCACTTGGTGGGATTGAACTCCAGGAGCCAATTGCTGGACCAGGTCTGCAGCCTGTCCAGATCCCTTTGTAGTTCTGCCTGGTCTTCGATCGAGTGAATTCTTCTCATCAACTTCACGTCATCTGCAAACAGGGACACCTCAGAGTCTATTCCTTCCGTCATGTCGCTCACAAATACCAGAAACAGCACTGGTCCTAGGACTGACCCCTGTGGGACCCCGCTGGTCACAGGTGCTCACTCTGACACCTCGCCACGTACCATGACTCGCTGCTGTCTTCCTGACAAGTATTCCCTGATCCATTGTAGTGCCTTCCCTGTTATCCCTGCTTGGTCCTCCAGTTTTTGCACAGAAATGAAATGAGTGAGCTACTCAAGTCCCAATATGACTCAGTTTTTAGCAAGCCGCTAACCAGACTGAGAGTCGAAGATCAAAATGAATTTTTTATGAGAGAGCCACAAAATTTGATTAACACAAGCCTATCCGATGTCATCCTGACGCCAAATGACTTCGAACAGGCGATAAATGACATGCCCATGCACTCTGCCCCAGGGCCAGACTCATGGAACTCCGTGTTCATCAAGAACTGCAAGAAGCCCCTATCACGAGCCTTTTCCATCCTATGGAGAGGGAGCATGGACACGGGGGTCGTCCCACAGTTACTAAAAACAACAGACATAGCTCCACTCCACAAAGGGGGCAGTAAAACAACAGCAAAGAACTACAGACCAATAGCACTAACATCCCATATCATAAAAATCTTTGAAAGGGTCCTAAGAAGCAAGATCACCACCCATCTAGAAACCCAACAGTTACACAACCCAGGGCAACATGGGTTTAGAACAGGTCGCTCCTGTCTGTCTCAACTATTGGATCACTACGACAAGGTCCTAAATGCACTAGAAGACAAAAAGAATGCAGATGTAATATATACAGACTTTGCAAAAGCCTTCGACAAGTGTGACCATGGCGTAATAGCGCACAAAATGCGTCCTAAAGGAATAACAGGAAAAGTCGGTCGATGGATCTATAATTTCCTCACTAACAGAACACAGAGAGTAGTCGTCAACAGAGTAAAGTTCGAGGCAGCTACGGTGAAAAGCTCTGTTCCACAAGGCACAGTACTCGCTCCCATCTTGTTCCTCATCCTCGTATCCGACATAGACAAGGATGTCAGCCACAGCACCGTGTCTTCCATTGCAGACACTGCAAGGCTCCAGGCGGACATCAACCAAATCTTTCAGTGGGCTGCAGAAAACAATATGAAGTTCAACGATGAGAAATTTAAATTACTCAGATATGGTAAACACGAGGAAATTAAATCTTCATCAGAGTAGAAAACAAATTCTGGCCACAAAATAGAGCGAAACACCAACGTCAAAGACCTGGGAGTGATCATGTCGGAGGATCTCACCTTCAAGGACCATAACATTGTATCAATCGCATCTGCTAGAAAAATGACAGGATGGATAATGAGAACCTTCAAAACTAGGGAGGCCAAGCTCATGATGACACTCTTCAGGTCACTTGTTCTATCTAGGCTGGAATATTGCTGCACACTAACAGCACCTTTCAAGGCAGGTGAAATTGCTGACCTAGAAAATGTACAGAGAACCTTCACGGCGCGCATAACGGAGATAAAACACCTCAATTACTGGGAGCGCTTGAGGTTCCTAAACCTGTATTCCCTGGAACGCAGGCGGGAGAGATACATGATTATATACACCTGGAAAATCCTAGAGGGACTAGTACCGAACTTGCACACGAAAATCACTCACTACGAAAGCAAAAGACTTGGCAGACGATGCACCATCCCCCCAATGAAAAGCAGGGGTGTCACTAGCACGTTAAGAGACCATACAATAAGTGTCAGGGGCTCGAGACTGTTCAACTGCCTCCCAGCATACATAAGGGGGATTACCAACAGACCCCTGGCAGTCTTCAAGCTGGCACTGGACAAGCACCTAAAGTCGGTTCCTGACCAGCCGGGCTGTGGCTCGTACGTTGGTTTGCGTGCAGCCAGCAGCAACAGCCTGGTTGATCAGGCTCTGATCCACCAGGAGGCCTGGTCACAGACCGGGCCGCGGGGGCGTTGACCCCCGGAACTCTCCAGGTAAACTCCAGGTCTCTTGTGTGAAACTGTGTCAAACGCTTTGTGTGTGTGTGTGTGTGTTTTAACATGTCTGACGTTCAGTGGATCCTGGTCTCTCCTTCATCCTTTGTTCTCGGGATTTCGTTTTAAACTAGCCGCTCAGGCGGCACAACTTAAGGATCACTCTTCTCAGGAAAGTCACTCTTAGTACTGAGTGTATTACTCTTACTCAGTGCTTTGAGTGTGATATCTAGTGTTGGCAGAGTTACGTAATGCTGGGAGTTCCACTTTCAGTGCTGGGAGTGTTAGTACTAGTGCTGGAAGAGTTACTACTAGTGCTGGTGGAGTCACATAGAAGTACTACCCACCACCTTATGCAATTTGATAACAGACTCGGTCTTTTCTCTTATCATTCTTCTCTCTGATCCTTTGTGTTCACCTCAGTGTGACATATGCTCGGCACATCGTCCGGCGTGGTGGCGGCAGCAGTGTAGTCTTTGTCACCGTTGACGATGATGACGAAGAGGTTGAGGAAGAAAGGTGGATGAGGAGGTATAGGTTAAGGTGGTGGTACAGAAGAGGATTGAAGCGACCTCATTATCTCTAAAACAAAAGAACGGCGTTGTTTGGCGAGGGGAATTTGATGTTGAATGAATCTTGTATCTTAGTTGATGGCTAAATGATTGGCTTGTTTACCCTCTTTTAGGTTAGGTAAGATAAAGTTTGTCAGGAAACAGGACAAGTGTTTCCTGACGCTGGTCTGTCATATGATGACCCGTCACTGGAGCTTTTGGTCATCTGACCGAGGCCTTCCGCTGGTTTACCGGTCCACCCCATTAAAAACTAATGGTTGTTATTAAAACCATATTTTATTTAATTGTTTACCCTCCCCAGGTACACCACTGCCTGTCTGATTGCTTTGTTGCCGCCTCATCTGGTTCTCCATGTCTGCTTGTAGTGGGTGGGTGTGAGTTGGACCTGACTGGCTTGCGCTAGTGGGTCTGATGCAGTGCTGCATCCTTTTTAAGTAGATGTAATTTGGACCTGACTAGTATGGGCCAGTAGCCCTGCTGCAGCGTTAATTCTTTCTTATGTGCTTTCACTTTGCTTGCTTCACCACTTAGCTGTTGTCTCCTCGTCTGTCCCACCATCAGGCGCACAAGTCTGGAATAGTTGATGCTATTCTATATCATTCCACCACTGTTTGTGGTTCAGAGACTTCGCCAGCAGCAAATTACATGTGATGCAGCTTAGGATATAAACATTGCCACTCTGAGACGATTCCCTATAGATTAAGGATAGGTCACATGCGCCTCACCCATAGTTATCTGCTTCCCAGGAGATTTTGCACGTTTGTCTGACTTGTGGCGTGCACCTCTTGTACACCAGGGCACGGTATCACCAGATGTACACCAGGGCACGGTATCACCAGATGTACACCAGGGCACGGTATCACCAGATGTACACCAGGGCACGGTATCACCAGATGTACACCAGGGCACGGTATCACCAGATGTACACCAGGGCACGGTATCACCAGATGTACACCAGGGCACGGTATCACCAGATGTACACCAGTACACAGCACCCCCTGTACACCAGTACACAGTAGCACCCTCTATACACCAGTACACAGTGCACACCCTCTATGCACCAGTACACAGTAGCATCTCTGTACACCAGTACACAGTAGTACCCCTTGTACACCAGTACACATTAGCACCCCCTGTACACCAGTACACAGTAGCACCCCCTGTACACCAGTACACAGTAGCACCCCCTGTACACTAGTACACAGTAGCACCCCCTGTACACCAGTACACAGTAGCACCCCCTGTACACCAGTACACAGTAGCACCCCCTGTACACTAGTACACAGTAGCACCCCCTGTACACCAGTACACAGTAGCACCCCCTGTACACCAGTACACAGTAGCACCCCCTGTACACCAGTACACAGTAGCACCCCCTGTACACCAGTACACAGTAGCACCCCCTGTACACCAGTACACAGTAGCACCCCCTGTACACCAGTACACAGTAGCACCCCCTGTACACCAGTACACAGTAGCACCCCCTGCACACTAGTTCACAGTAGCACCCCCTGTACACCAGTACACAGTAGCACCCCCTGTACACCAGTACACAGTAGCACCCCCTGCACACTAGTACACAGTAGCACCCCTTGTACACCAGTACACAGTAGCACCCCCTGCACACTAGTTCACAGTAGCACCCCCTGTACACCAGTACACAGTAGCACCCCCTGTACACCAGTACACAGTAGCACCCCCTGCACACTAGTACACAGTAGCACCCCCTGTACACCAGTACACAGTAGCACCCCATGCACACTAGTACACAGTAGCACCCCCTGTACACCAGTACACAGTAGCACCCCCTGCACACTAGTACACAGTAGCACCCCCTGTACACCAGTACACAGTAGCACCCCATGCACACTAGTTCACAGTAGCACCCCCTGTACACCAGTACACAGTAGCACCCCCTGTACACCAGTACACAGTAGCACCCCCTGTACACCAGTACACAGTAGCACCCCCTGCACACTAGTACACAGTAGCACCCCTTGTACACCAGTACACAGTAGCACCCCCTGTACACCAGTACACAGTAGCACCCCCTGTACACCAGTACACAGTAGCACCCCCTGCACACTAGTACACAGTAGCACCCCCTGTACACCAGTACACAGTAGCACCCCCTGCACACTAGTACACAGTAGCACCCCTTGTACACCAGGATATTGCCTACATTCCCTGTACACGGCCTCACTACAGACACATTTCCTAACTTGTGGTGAGGGCCTCTTGGTAACACACTAATGACTTTACCATAAGATGGTCTCACTGTGTGCCAACTATTCTCTCAATCTAAATCTTGTCCCTGTCTCTTATAGCCTCTCGCATACATTTATTGAATATTAACGTTTAATGGTATACCATGAAGCACCTTACCACTGTCTGCTGCAAGTGCCTGATCAGCAAGGTTGTGATGGATATGTAGCCCTGGGAGCCGCTAGCAATAACAGCCTGGTTGATCAAGTGGTCAACAAAGATAGAAGAGCACCCGAAATCGGTCATAGTTGTGTTACAGGAATGAGAGCTTTATCATGACTCGGGAAATCGTAATGACACGATTGCAGACAAAGCACGGTACGGATGGGGCTTGTACTGGCTTGTACTCCAGGTCAGTGTGTAAGTCACTGGGCCACCTGACCCAGTGACTTACGTGCCTAGACTTACTTGTCTAGACTTCAATCCCCACCCGTAGCGTGTTTTTTTTTTTTTTTTTTAGCTTGATCGTCTATTTGACCGTTCTGTGACCGCTTTAAATACCAATACTCTGGTGACTCCCTTATTCAGCTTCTTTAATGTATATTTCTGCCACCTGAGTAACTAGTTATTGAACACCTCGGGCACAACCTATGAGTTTACAATGTCTCGCTATCACACCACATTAAATAATAATATATCTGTTGGATATTTATTATTGTCTCATGTCATAGATCAACCAGGCTTAGGTGCCAGCTCAACCAGGCTGTAAAGGATATGTGGGTCAGCTGGCCACCATCAGCAATAACCAGATTGACCAGACAAGCACCAAACGATCCTGGTCCATGGCTGGGCTCCGGGAGTTGAACAATTCTGAACTAATCAAAGGTAACTAGTTAACTAGTTGATGCGGTGTGCACATAATTTCAAGATGGATAAAGTTTGCTTAGTTGATCTCCAACTCCACAGGGGATGAAGATCGTTCTCCAGAGGGGTTGGAGATCATTCTCCAGAGGGGTTGGAGATCATTCTCCAGAGGGGTTGGAGATCATCCTCCAGAGGGGTTGGAGATCATCCTCCAGAGGGGTTGGAGATCATCCTCCAGAGGGGTTGGAGATCATCCTCCAGGGGTTGGAGATCATCCTCCAGAGGGGTTGGAGATCATCCTCCTGAGGGGTTGGAGATCATCCTCCTGAGGGGTTGGAGATCATCCTCCAGAGGGGTTGGAGATCATCCTCCAGAGGGGTTGGAGATCCTCCTCCTGAAGGGTTGGAGATCCTCCTCCTGAGGGGTTGGAGATCATCCTCCTGAGGAGTTGGAGTTATAACAATCTAAGACACTGTTTTGACTTAAGTTTATCCTCGTGTTGAACCCCGTTTCCCTACCCCCACATCACTAATCTTCCCACTTCAGTAACCTCCACCCCATAAACCCTGTGATGTTGCAAGCCAGGGTTCAGCTGGCTTTATATTATCTATTTTCTTTCAGCTTATCAGCTACGCTTTTAAGAAATGGTGATGTTACCTCCCGTCCAAGGCTGTGCCTCAAGGCAGTATTCTCTTGTTCCGCTGTTGGTGGGAACGAGATGTGTGTGTGTGTGTAAGTGTGTAAGTGTGTAAGTGTGTAAGAGAGTGAGAGTGTGAGAATTTGGGCCACAGTAGTGAGAACAGAGCAAAAGTAGATCTGACATTCCCTCTGTGTTACTCTACCAGGCGGTGTGAACGTCATCTTCACCTCTCCATACAACACTTTATCCCCATCTAAGAACAAATAAATATCGGTATATTCTATAGCATAGAAATTGTACCGTGAAAAATAACACTCCAAAATATAAGAAAATACAATTACAATAATACTAAAAGCATGGATCATATACAGTTACTATTTACTCTAACACTTACACAAGATCCATACGAGAGACTGATATTTGATTGGGGGTTATACGGACCACAGGTCTGCTTTAAATATGCAACGTTGAGGAAACATAGATATGGAAAGAGAGCATAGAAGAATGTACAGAAGAAAAATGGGTTACCGAAATACATATCAACGTGAATGTCACAACGGAGGAAAGATAATCTTATCTGAGAGATCACCGACATAAAACAAAAACTTAACTGTCGTAACATACTGTAGAAGTATATAGGAAATAAAAAGCCATCTAGGATATTGTGAGAAACCCCAAATATTTCTTCACGTATGTAAAATCGAAGCTAAGAACTACCTGTAGAATTTGACTCTAAGTAACAGGAGATTCATAAAATATTGATGAACAGAAATTGAGCGAAATTTTGGAAGATCAAAATGAGTGGATCTTCACCACCACTAAATGAAAGCAGGATGGAAATTGTAGAATTATTCTTCATTCCATCGTGAAGGCCACGCAGTCCAAATAACTGACGTAAGCACTAGTACAATAGATTTGGAAAAAACAAATAAGGAGCATGTCCACTCATTCAGCGCCTGGACCGGATTAATGGAACCCCATTTATTCGGCAGTGCAAAGTACCAGTAGCACAAGCCCTCATTATCCCCTGGAGAAAGAGCGTAGGTCTAGGTGAATTACCAGGAGACTAAAGGGTGCAGATATAGCTCCTTTTCATATACATGAGGGAGACAGTAGAGCCCTAGTCAAAAATTATAGATCAGTAGCCACATCATGAAGGTCTTGGAAAGAAACACTGCTGGTGCAAGTGTAGAAGTCTTCAAGAGGAAACGGGACACGTATCTTCACCAGATGCCAGATCAACCAGGTTGTGATGGATATGTGGCGCAGTGGGCCTCTAGCAGTAACAGACTGGTTGACCAGGCTAGCACAAGACGAGCCTGGCCCATGGCCGGGCTCCAAGAGTCGTAAGACTCGAAACTCATCAAAGGTAAAGGGGTGACGAGACACCAAATTACAAATTTTATAGAACAGCACAACCGAAATGAGGACAGTTTTTGATCCGAAAGAACATGATTGTCACAACTGCTAAAACAATATGACAGAATTACGGAGGCCCGCTGGAAGAAAACCAAAATGCTGGCGTAGTATACGCGGATTATTGCAAAGGCGTTTTGACACACGTGATCATGAGGTGATTGCTCATAAAATGAGGGATGTTAGTCCAACAGGTTAAATAGGCAAATGGATTTTCAGCATTCTGACAGAACGCTAAGGCTAGTCGTAAACAGAGCAAAATAAACTCGGTGCCCCAAGGCTCATTCCTGGCGCCTCTACTGTTTCTTATCCTCATAGCATGGATAAAAACACTCGCGACACCTCTGTAAAAGACATGAAAAATATCAAGAAGATATGAGCAAAGTTGTCCAGTGGACAGTGGAAAACATGACGTTCAGTGGTGATAAGTCCCAGCTGCTTATTTATAGAAATAATGAAGATCTCCAAAGGGGCAGTTTATACAAAACTCGAGAGGATTATCAATTAGAACGAAAGGAACACGTGAAAGACCAGGGAGTAATTGTAGGCTGACCTTTCTTTTAAAGAACACAATAAGGAGAATGTCAAAACAGCTAGGAAGAGGATAATGAGAACTTTCAAAACGAGGGAAATTGTGCCATTGGCACTGTCAGTGTTAGTGACTCCGTTAAGGGCAGGAGAGATATCAGAGCTGGAACCGATATAGAGATCATTTACAGCCCACATAGAGCCAATAAACGTCTCAGAGTCATAAATATGTACTCTTTGGAGTGGAGGAAAGAGAGGTACATGATAATATATATGTAGAAGGTACTTGAGAGCCTTGTCTCAAATCTGCATACTGCATAACAACATAATGGAGTGGGAGACATGGAAGTGTAAAATAAACCCATTGAAGGGAAGGAGCGCTTTGGGCACAAGAAAACATTGTATTAACACCGCTGGTCCCAGATTGTTAAACATCTTTCTAAAAGAGCGCTTTGGGCACAAGAGAACATTGTATTAACACCGCTGGTCCCAGATTGTTAAACATCTTTCTAAAAGAGCGCTTTGGGCACAAGAGAACATTGTATTAACACCGCTGGTCCCAGATTGTTAAACATCTTTCTAAAAGATATTAGACCTGCTGGAGCAAGTGTAGAAGTCTTCAAGAGAAAACTGGACAAGTATCTTTCAAGTGCCAGATCAACCAGGCTGCGATGGCCATGTGGGCCAGCTAGCCGTCAGCAGCAACAGCCTGGTTAACCAGGCAAGCATCAGACAAGCCTGCTCCAGGTCTGGGTTCCAGGAGTAGAAAAACTCGAAGCTCGTCAAATGTATTTTAAACGTATTAAGGGGAATATATAATATATTGGTGACAAGAGTCCGCAGTTATACTGGCCAGATATAACTATACTTGATCTACTGGTTCTTCTCCCACCCAGATGTTGTTCCTTCTTGACTCTGTTCAGTTGTTGACTCCTACACCTGGCCCTCTCCCCTCCTTCCCTCCCTCTCTCACTATATCAGTGGCATAGCCCCTTGTAGTGTCATGACTACCATGGCTCAAACCGTCTTTTTTTCTCTCAGATAAATACACACGCGCACTCACATTCAACACGTTAGGGAAACCACACCTGATGAAATACTCCATGCCAAGAAACTGGAGAAAATGCAGAAGTTTGTACCGAGACTAGTCCCAGAGCTAAGGGGTATGTGCTATGAGAAGGGATTAAGGGACCTAATCCTGATAGCGTTAGATAAAAGATGGATTAGGGGCGATGTGATAACACTTTACTAAGAGGAATTGATAGGGTGGGCAGAGACAGATTGTTGGAGAGGCGAGAAACAGGAACACAAGGGTACAGCGGGAAGTTGAAAACATAGATGAGCCACAGCAATGTTTGGCAGTACTTCTTCAGGAAAAGAGTGGTCTGAAAGTGGTACGATCTGGACGATGGAGTGGTAGAGGCGGGATCCATACATAACTTTATGAAGAGGTATGATAAGGCTCTTGAATCCAGTGTTGCGTGGAGGGTTCTAGGAGATAATGGTAGTGTAGAAATACACGAGAGTATGGCTGGTAACACTTGTATTTGCAAAGCAGTGAGGGGAGCCCTTTCTTAGCCTGTTTGCCTGTAGGTCTATATGGGAACTGAGAGAGGGGCAGCGCGTCTGACGCTCACATGTGGCATCACGTGACGTCACATGCTAGCTGCTAAGTCTAGCAAGTGGTCGTCTATATATTTATTTATTAACAATTTGAGCATACAGAGGTACATATGAATGGTACTAACTATGATACTCAGATATGCCACACGACATGTAGGGGATCAGCAACTATGCTGACACCAGGAGAGACTGAGTCCAGTATCGGCCAGCGAAAAGGCGGGGCCAGGAGCTGAGCCCCACCCCCTACAACCACTTATAGGCGAGTTCACCTGTCGTTGTCACCAACAACAGAACAAGAGAGTACTGTGCTCTTGGAAGGCACCGCCATGGACAGAAGATACCTTCAACAGTTCTTCAGATAAGTTGATTGGAAGATTAATGATATAAAATCATCTAGCCCCTAGCTTGAAACATCACCCCCCCCCCACTCTATCATCCCAGTACTCTTCTACTCCACTCCAGCTACTCCACTAGCCCTCATCTACCTCAAGCATCCTTCATAGCATGTTTGACGATATCCTCATCGCCTTATAAGCTGAATGGCGGCACCAAGAGCGGGGCTTGGGGGCTCACCCCCAAAAGTTACCTCAGCCGCCTAAAGCCCCCAAAATAGTAATAACAAACAACTTTGCTTCAAAACAAGTCTTCCCAACCTCCCCCCATCCAACCCGATAGTCACCCCTTCGCCCTCAGCGTAGAAATTCTGGCGCCGCCTCTTCTTACTGAAGTCTCCCTGCTAAGGCTGACACTTTTCAAGGTCTTGTGTACGAAACACATCCTGTCTGATGAACCATAACGGGGAAACATTACTAGTATTTGTTCCCGCTATGAAGCTATCAAATAGACTAGGTAGCAGCACCCTGATGGTGTACCCAATCATATGAAAAAAGCTGCTCTCACGGATTTCTTATCAGTCACAGAGTATCAGATATTAACCATCTTTACCCTGTACGTGAAGCTCTTTCTGATAACAGGATGACAGTGTTGATAATAAATACCACACAACCGTGGCAGCAACAATGCACGAATATGTAAAGACATGCACGGTTCAAGACATTTATTGGGGAAACATTTCTCCACAAGTGGGTGTGTGGTTGGGTTGGGTAGGGGGAGTTATCTGTAGATTACCATTAAACAGTTCTAGGGGTCACTGTCCTCCGTGGCCCGGCCCCAGACTAGGCCTTTCATTTGACGGCCTGATAAAGCAGGCTGTTGGTGTGGCCCACACGTAGTGTGGTCAAACAACGTAGGCTGGTCAAACAAAGGTATTTTGGGCTCTTTCAGTTTCGTTGATGGCCTTCTGTTGCTCTTCAGCTTGAGCTCACTATATCTTACTTGCATCGTGTCTTTCTTAAGGGAACGTGTCTGAGCATATGTCTAGTGCCATTAAATTCATCTCTCAGGACACTGGTTTAAATCTATGTTACTCGTACTGTTTTCAAAAGCTTTATTTATCTTTGACGAGTTCCGCGAGTTTTTCTATTCTCGGAGCGCGGCCATGGACCAGGCTCGTCTGGTGCTTGTCTGGTCAACCAGGCTGTTGCTGCTGGTAGCCCGCTGCCATACATATCCATCATTTATTTAGTCCCAGTTAATGTGTTTATTGTTGAAATTAAATTAATTGAATATACTCTCATCTTTTATCACAGCGAATTTATCACAGTTCATCCAAAATGCCTCCCGGAACCTGTTGTAGCATTTGCTATATTCGTCTGTTTTAGATGTCTTAAAGGAAAATCAAGAATTAGCAGATTTCCAACCGGGTTTGAGAGGTTTTTCAAAGCTGTCATCGACTTTCATTAGCTGACTAAAATTATGCATCATAATTTATATACAAGATGTTAAAATAGGTCCTGGTTAAGTAGCAACTCTGACATAAAAGCCAGCCTCTTCCCTTGTAGTCTGGTATTAGTCGCCTCTAAATACATTGTATCTAGGTATCCTTCAGTTTTCCGTGGATCTTGACTAGGTGAGGATCAACTGATATACGGTGCTATTTTTCTTAATATAGGCATTATCATATTAATTGGGAAGCTCTGAACTCATAAGGGTCACCCAATACCTGGAGAATGGGAGGTAATCAGGTTTGATTCGAGGAAGGGGAGGGTAACTTAGTCTTAGGCTCAAGACCTTATCACCAGCATAAAGGAACAATCATAGTTATTTAGGTAGACAGTGGTAAGAGCCGACAAGTGGGCTACCACTGTCTATAGTTATTTGTCCAAGTCTTCCTGGAGTTGCAGGTATCGTCTGTAGGATGTATTTATCAGTCTACTTTTGTATCTCCGACGAGCTAATGTCACTAGTTACTCCCTCTTGGTCTTTTATGTAAATATTGGACTAAACATGAATCAACACTGACCATTGTAGAACTCTACTTTAACTAAACATGAATCAACACTGACCATTGTAGAACTCTACTTTAACTAAACATGAATCAACACTGACCATTGTAGAACTCTACTTTAACTAAACATGAATCAACACTGACCATTGTAGAACTCTACTTTAACTAAACATGAATCAACACTGACCATTGTAGAACTCTACTTTAACTAAACATGAATCATCACTGACCATTGTAGAACTCTACTTTAACTAAAAATGAATCAACACTGACCATTGTAGAACTCTACTTTAACTAAACAAACTAAACATGAATCAACACTGACCATTGTAGAACTCTACTTTAACTAAACATGAATCAACACTGACCATTGTAGAACTCTACTTTAACTAAACATGAATCAACGCTGACCATTGTAGAACTCTACTTTAACTAAACAAACTAAACATGAATCAACACTGACCATTGTAGAACTCTACTTTAACTAAACATGAATCAACACTGACCATTGTAGAACTCTACTTTAACTAAACAAACTAAACATGAATCAACACTGACCATTGTAGAACTCTACTTTAACTAAACATGAATCAACGCTGACCATTGTAGAACTCTACTTTAACTAAACATGAATCAACGCTGACCATTGTAGAACTCTACTTTAACTAAACATGAATCAACGCTGACCATTGTAGAACTCTACTTTAACTAAACATGAATCAACACTGACCATTGTAGAACTCTACTTTAACTAAACATGAATCAACACTGACCATTGTAGAACTACTTGATGAACTAAACAGGGATCAACACTGACCCTTTAAAACTCTACCGGACTAATCCCCCATATGATTTGATAAATGATAAATACTACATGTAATATATCGGTCATTCGTGCTTCGATCGGGGGGGGGGGTAAATGAAATATGATGGATATGTGGGCCAACGGGCCACCATTAGCAACAGCCTAGTTGACCAAGCAAACACCAGACAAGCCTGGCCCAGGATCGGGCTGCGGGAGCAGGAAAACTCTCAAAGAGAGTATATCAGAAGTATATCAAAAGTGGAGGTAACAGCTGAGGAGATTTATATATATAAAAGATACACTCGCCAGAGAAGAGGGCCTCCGACATACCTTGCATTCCTGTCTTCTCGGTGTTTACACGGCCACTGTTACAATAACAGACATTCCCGTTAGGTATTTGTCATATTTGATTTACGTTATGCTAGAACGGTAATTTACTTTAACAGAAGCTAATCAAAAATTATTTACATAAGTTTGTTATTGCACAGAACGTGGGAAAATTAACGGTATCCACAAAATACCGACGTTGCCTTTCGCAGGTTCCGACTCCATGGAACCGAGTAACTGAAAGTTCTGCTTGTTGAACTTATTGTTTCGTGGCGCAGTGGAAGATCTGGGTTATATTGGCTTGGAGGTTTTCTGTGTCTTCCATGGATGCCACTCTCACAAACTCCAGCACCTTGTGCAAAGGATATCACAGTGCTATGATTTGTAACGTTGTCTGTGTCAGATATGATATTGAGACGGATAATTTGGGCGAGTATAGTGCCTTGTCGAATTGGCAGCCTCATTTTGTTTCGTTGATATTTACTCGTTGGATCTGATTTGCTTGAAAGTTAGTAATATGCTAAGTTTTCCAGTTATTCCTTTTGAGTTCGTTTTTTGTTCTTGCATCACCATCACAGTTGTGAAAGCCTTTAGCAAAGTTTGTGTAAATTGCATCAGTATTTCCACTCTGGAGGGGGTGGTTTACCTTGATGCTGATGATTGGCTCTTAATAAAAGGAATTAAAAATAATACCCTTCGGTGGATCAGACTTGATTACCTCCCGTATCCCCAGACACTGTATAACCCATGCAATTACATCGGTATTTGTTTATTCAATTATCGGTTTGTGAAATGTGCATGTCAGGCAGAAGATGCAGGACCCGGAGAACCCTCTTGAAAGGGTCCCTTGATATGACAAATTATTTTTTTTTATTTGCAGGTGAGCAGTGTTCTGACTTTCAAGGTGTCCAGATCCACGGGTAAGGGAATGATTCTCTGTGCCTCCGTCGTTTTTAACCAAAGGTTCCCAAACGTTTTTACTTCATTCCCATTTTGAAGAACTCTTAAAATCACCATAGACCTCTCTTATTTTTTTACGTCCAGAAAATAATGATGAAAAAATGCTTTTATGTTTTGATAAAATTAGCTTCAATGTTTTAATTCTTTGAGGCTGATGTGGTCACAGGATAGCGCGGACGTTAACACCATCCACAGTGACTACTCGATAAGAATGTCTTCGTCCATTTTGTTGCTAGGCTTTGTTTTGTTGCTGGGTGAGAGGCTATTGCTAAAGTAATTTATTCATTCTCTCGCCAAAAAGAATTAAAATATTGAAGCTAATTTTCTTAACACTTTAAGTTGAGCACTTTGCCTGTTTTCATCGCCTTATTATTGTTAATATATTTTTAATTCTCAGATTTCCTTATAAATTTTCTAAATTTGAATAGCCCACCGTGGACCTTCTAAAACCTTGTTGTGGACCCCAGTTTGAGAACCGCTGGTGTATATAAAAAATGATACTTGATGTACTAATTAGAGGTTGTGTTTGTGTCAGTTGAAGGCGAACTCGTTTGTAATACATGTTAGTTCCCTACCTCCTCCTCCAGTCTTCCAAACTGTGCTAGTCATAGAGTAAATATATAGGATAACAACGATTCGGAAATGTAATCAATTTATATATCTCCATTCCGTGGTCAGAGTGCTCCGTAAATGTTGCAACTCATACTACTGATACTATTGGTGGCGGCAGTAGTAGTAATGTCATCATAAGTCTCTCTCGTCTTCCACAAGTGTAACAGCCATGTAGTTATCCAATATAACAATCATGTAGTATAAGACACCACACCGCAGATGTGCTCAGTTTTATTAAAAAGAGTTGTAATAATTTAACATTTAGCAAGATGGACCAGTGAGGCTCGCTGGACGAAGCAAGACTGTGCCATTCATGGCTCCGGTCAAATTCACTTTTGTTGTCTAATTTTTGTTTGATAGCTGGGGTTACTTCACCTTTAATTGTACCCTTATGGAAGATGCCTTGATGCCGGTGAGGGGCTCTTGGTCCAAGGAATTGAACCTATCTTCGGATCGAAACTGCCTCCCATTCCCCAGGCACTGGATGACCTGTATGGGGCTAGTGCTTCCCCACAAATGTTTCGATCTCTCTCTCTCTTTTTCTCTCTCTCTCTCTTTCTCTCTCTCTTTCTCTCTCTCTTTCTCTCTCTCTTTCTCTCTCTCTCTCTTTCTCTCTCTCTTTCTCTCTCTCTCTTTTTTCTCTCTTTACTACAGGGTTGACAGGTTAAATCCTAGCTTTATTGAAACCAAGAGCTGTTACCTACATCAGCTCATTTGAAAGCATTTTTATTGTTATGAGACATACAAGTAGGGAACAGGATGAAGTTGGAACCATCTGTGGGCCAGCATTTTCAGTTGATCAAATAATTTTATCTCGTTGACATTATAATGCTGTACGAATGTGTTCTCTCTCTCCTCTCTCTCTCTCCTCTCTCTCTCTCCTCTCTCTCTCTCCTCTCTCCTCTCTCTCTCCTCTCTCTCTCCTCTCTCTCTCCTCTCTCTCTCCTCTCTCTCTCCTCTCTCTCTCTCTCTCTCTCCTCTCCTCCTCTCCTCTCTCTCTCTCTCTCTCTCTCCTCTCTCTCTCTCTCTCTCTCTCCTCTCCTCTCTCTCCTCTCTCTCCTCTCCTCCTCTCTCCTCCTCTCTCCTCCTCTCCTCTCCTCTCCTCTCCATTTCCTCCCTCCCTATTTCTACACATAAGACCTTTGCAGGAATTAAGCTTATGATACCTGCATTTTTGTTTTACAACCTAAAAGTTGTTTAGGTAAGACACATGCAACAGTTAGGTATCTTTATTTCGAAACGTTTCGCCTACACAGTAGGCTTCTTCAGTCGAGTACAGAAAAGTTGATAGAAGCAGAAGAGACTTAAAGACGATGTAATCAGTCCATCACCCTTAAAGTTTTGAGGTGGTCAGTCCCTCAGTCTGGAGAAGAGTATTGTTCCATTGTCTGGAATAATATGGAGTTGAAGTGATATGATGGAGCCTTATATAGCGCCAGGAGGTGAGACGTAGGTCACTAGTAGAGTAAGAATGTAGACATTGAGAGGTCAGGTCCCTCTCAAATCCAGCCATTCTCACTAGTAGAGGTTGTTGAAGTGGTTCCAAGTCTGTACCAAGATACCCTTGTGTTGCAGTGTCTGACAGAGTGAACAATAAAATGGTATAAAATACCGACAGGTTGTTTAGGTAAGACACATATGCGACAGTTAGGTATCTTTATTTCGAAACGTTTCGCCTACACAGTAGGCTTCTTCAGTCGAGTACAGCAAAGTTGATAGAAGCAGAAGAGACTTGAAGACGATGTAATCAGTCCATCACCCTTAAAGTTTTGAGGTGGTCAGTCCCTCAGTCTGGAGAAGAGCATTGTTCCAAAGTTTGAAACAATATGGAGTTGAAGTGACAAGATGGAGCCTTATATAGCGCCAGGAGGTGAGACGTAGGTCACTAGTAGAACTAGTTGGTGGCTGTCCGTCTTGTTATAGTTTACGACTAGCATTTTTGGTCGATTAAATTGGGCCAGGTGAAGGATCCTGAAAATTTTGGTGTTGGACGCGACTGCAGGATCACCGACATCTTTTCGGTCTTGAGGACTGCTGAAATAAGGGGACCAGCAGCTAGGCGGGGTTGAGGCTTGAGATAAGTCTCTTTACAAAGTCCCCTGTCCTTTTCACAAGTCAAAGATGGTTCTTGATGCACGTCATGCAAAGGTAGTTTATGATCAGGGTGAGAAAACTTGTGCTTTGGTGTACAGTTTGACTCTCACTGCTATTCATTAAGGAAACATTCAATGGTAAGGAATAAAACGTTCTGTTTTATTCCTGGCACTGATTACATGGCTTACAGAGTCTGCTTCATTAAGAACTACTCTTGAGAGAGCCAACATTATCATCGGTACTGCTACTACTACCACTACGTAGCTGATCTTGGAGTCATTCAGTGACTGGTACTGGGCTGAAACAAGGCTGCATTTAACTCTGCGCTGAGTGTCCCACACAGATTTAGGGCTTTATATAACAGTGTAAATTGCATTGTTTTCAGGATTTCTTAACCTAACATTACATTTTGTATTATTTTTGTTTATCTTTTTATTTTTCTTCTAAGTACATTCGTATTAAGGTACCCAGTCAGTGATTCTAATTGAAAATTTATCTCATCTTTTGATATGCATAAAGGCTTTTGTTTCCCAGTAAAGCGAGTATGTGATGATGGCAACTAAATAAGAAATCAGATAAGCTGTTAACCTCTGTTCACTCTGCTTACTAGTTGACGTCTCACACAGGATATATATACCCTGAGAGATGCATTTTTCCCACTGTATATATGCTGAGAGTTTACTTTTATCCCTGTGTCAGGAGTTCAAGTATTATTGCCTAGTAGTGACACTAGGGTTATTAAGACTGCCGTGCAGTCTTAACCCTAGTGTAGCCGATAGCCTTTAAACCCCCATTAACCAACCAACTTCTCGTCCCTCCCTATCCCAGCGCTCATTGCAAAGCGTCTATAATTACCCATTTGTGGTTACAGGGTGGGGGGCTACACCTGTACTTTTTTGTGATTATAGGATTAGAGTTCAGTTCGATTTTTTACCCATTTGGGGTTAGAGGATCATTATAATCACAAAATGCGCCAAACCCCTATGGGTTATAAGTGTGTGTGTGTGTGTGTGTGTGTGTGTGTGTGTGTGTGTGTGTGTGTGTACTTTCCTAATTGTGGTTGCAGGGGTCGAGCCATAGCTCCTGGCTCCGCCTCTTCACTGGTCGCTACTAGGTTCACTCTGTTTCATGAGCTTTATCATACCTGTTCTTAAAACTGTGTATGGATCCTGCCTCCACTACATCAATCTCCAGTCTGTACCACTTCCTGACAATTCTGTGACTGAAGAAGTACTACCTAACATCCCTGTGACTCATCTGAGTTTTCAACCTCCATTTGTGACCCCTTGTTCCTGTGTCACGTCTCTGATGAAACATTCTGTCCCTGTCCACCTTGTCAATTCCTTTAAGAATTTTATATATTATTATGTTCGCCCCATTCCTCCAGTCCTCCAGTGTTGTCAGGTTGAGTTCCTTAAACCTCTCCTCGTAAGACACACCCCTCAGCTCCGCGACTAGTCTTGTTACTAAGCTTTGCACTTTCTCTAATTTCTTGACGTGTTTGACCAGGTATGGCCTGACGTACACAGTGTACAGTGTCGTGAATAACTCTTAGATGCCGAAACGCTGTTTTCAGGTTTGCCAGGCAGCCATATGCTGCAGCAGTTATTTGGTTGACGTGCGCCTCAGATGTGCTCAGTTTGATGCTCACCCCAAGATCCTTTTCCTTGAGGAAGTTTTGCAGCCTCTGACCTCTTAGACTGTACTCCACTGAGGAGCAGGAGTGCGGTGGACACAATAAGGCAGTGGTTCCCAAACTTTTTCAGCTTGTTACCCAATTTAACATGCCACATAAAGCATGTTACCCCTTTCACAAAATGTTGTTATTATTGATATATATGGCTAAACGTGAACGTATACAGCCTCGCATACTCTGCTAATCCTAGCAAAACCATTGAAAACGTAAGAACCACACATACATTATATATAAAATTAATAATAGCTACAAATTCACAGTAACAGTGGGTAAATACTAACTATATACTGCACAGGGCAGTACACATACATACCAGCTTATGTCTACCTCGGCTGATGCTCACAGATAAACTGACAGTGTGAAATAGAGGCAGCCTCAGGAAGTGAGTGACGCGTACTGGACAGGTCGATCTGGGCTACTGAGTGACTTTGTCCTGAAGCATACTTGTCAAAATACTTTTGGGTTTCCACACACTTAGCTATATATTTCTTCTTTTCTAATACTGTATATTAGTTTTTGATGTTTATTGTTATTTGGTTTAACTTTATTACTTACTTATAATAGGTTTACTTTACAACTTTATATACTAAGACAAAGTTAACAATAATCCTCATACCGGGTACCGCATTGTTTTCTTGATTTTCAGAATTCATAACTTTTTTTCTGTCACCCCTCCATTACCCCCCCAAAAATGGTTAAATTACCCCCAGGGGGTAATTTACCCCCAGTTTGGGAACCACTGCAATAAGGGAACACTGCATCAACATTTGTGGCCTCAAACTATTCAACATTTTACCAGGAGATATCAGAAACACGGCTGGAACAAATGTAGAAGCCCTCAAGAGGAAACTGGACATTTAGGGATGGATGATACCAAAATTTTTGCTTATACCATAATTACCCGATACGTTTTAATATCATTGCCTGTACCCTCAAAATTAACCGCTGCCTATCGAAATCGATACTCAATTTTAAGCCATTGCCGATACTTTGGCTCACCCTTAATTTGAGCCCCTACTTTGCCTTTCAGCACCCACACTTCAGGCGCTTTTGACAGTAAAGCCTGTGACAGGCTAGCACTGGCTTCTCAACTGGTCTGGCTAACGCTCCCCCCCCTCCCAGCTGTAAGAACATAACATAAAAAAGGAGGAACACTGCAGCAGGCCTGTTGGCCCATACCAGGCAGGTCCTTTACAATTCATCCCACTAACAAAACATTTGCTCAACCCAATTTTGTAGGAGGATGCACCTGTCTTGCTCACATCTTGTGTTTGACGTATGATTTGTCCACTTGTTATTTTGAAATACTGATACCTGTACAGCCGACTGTTCTTATAAATTGCCTCATTAGATCAAAGGTATACCGTAACACCTACGTATTACTGTGTTCCCTCCTTCAGATGTAATTAAACTCATTGTTGTCCATTACTTTAAGCCACTTCTGTACTTCTCAACATCAATGTCTCCAACAGCGAAACAGTCAATGAGGCTGTTCACCTTGCCTGATATGTTATCTGTCCTGCTCACTGTTATCTTCCCTCTAAGGGAAGTGCACTCACATCTTACTACACATGTTAAACAATGCTCTTTGCATACGTCATATCTGTAATTTGGCAGTTTATATATTCCAAGCTGCCCAGAGTCACAACATTGGTTTTGTACTATATGGATCTACTACAGTTTTCCTGTATGCCCTATTTTGGGTTAGGGTAACGTAAATTAATCAGATTTAACCAGTCATCAGTGAAGTCTGGCCACAGACCAGGTTGTGAAAGTAGAGCTCACGAAAAGGGTCTCAGGTATATCACATGTAATCATGAAAAAAAATTGTAGAGATTAGATAATATATATGATAGAACAGAAAATGGGAAACCATCGAGAAGATAGATTTAGTTCATACACCTCAAAACTGTATAACTAAACCAGGGATCGTACAGATTATCACCTTGGGTACAGAGAACATAAGAAAGAAGGAACATTGCAGCAGGCCTACTGGCTCATGCCAGGCAGGTCCAAGTCACCCACTGGCCCAAGCCTAGTAGGGCAGGCCACATCTTAAGAAAGGAGCACGGCATCAGACCCATCAGCACAAGCTAGTCAGGTCCAACTCACACCCACCCACACCCACTCATGTATTTATCTAACCTACTTTTAAAAGTACACAACGTTTTAGCTTCTGTGACTGTACTTGGGAGTTTGTTCCACTCATCCACAACTCCATTATCAAACCAGTGCTTTCCTACATCCTTCTTGAATCTGAATTTTTCCAACTTAAAACCATTGCTGCTAGTCCTGTCTTGGCTAGATATATTTATTCCTGTTTTCCATTTATACACCTCAATCATATCTCTAATTATTCGCCTTTCTAGAGGGTGCAGATTCAGGGCCCTCCCATAGTGAAGATTAATAATGTTGATACGAATGGGCATCAGCAGTACAAGCATTAATGTAATTCCTGTATTCAGATAGTGATAACCAGGAAGAAAGTAATGAACTACAGACCAGTTTGCTGAGAGCAGAGTCCGCTAATGCTGAAAGTGGGAACCCCTAATGCTGAGAACATGAACCACTAAACAGTGTTTTTCTTCAGCATCCTGCAAACTGTTTTTTTACAGTGCATTATAACATTTAGTTATTTATACATGTGTATGTATTTTTAGATTTATTAATGTGTGTTAAGAAAATTACAATGGGAGATGGAGTCATCAAGTTAAGAATGTGTAGACAGTATGCCTGCCCATCTGTTTTACACACCTCCCGCTAGGGGGAATTGCTGACCTACGGCCAAGTTTTGGCAGAAGTACAAATGCCACTTAAATTTCAGTGTCATCGTCGAATTAGGAGGTATATTCTTAATTTTTTAACATTTGAAGCCAAACCACAGAAGGTTTGGAGGTTGTCCGAGCCATTCCAGGATGCTGGGAATGGTTTTTACAACTTTGATCTTAGGGCACCTGCACATGCCAATTGTTTCTCCTAAGACTCTTGCCCTAGTTGCCATGTACCAGTGTTGACAGTTTGAACCCGATCGAACGAGGCCTTCTCGCGTTGTGAGTAAAATAATGAGAAAATAGGAAGGAAAAAAATCAGGCAACCGTGCCCCTTCGGAGGTACCTAATAACCCATACTTTAGAGTGGAAACCTAAATAGACATTTCGGCTACGGCTATTAGTTTTATGGGTGCTGTAATTTACATGTAGGTCTGATTTACTGTGGCCTTGTATTGTGCTGGTGAACGTACTAGCGGGTCACGTGACTGCTTCCGTACTGCCTGAGGGCAGTACGGAAATAAGAGGGTTTTATTTCACGTATTTTTAAAGAAACTAATTAATTGGTAGAATTTTTTCGGATTTTTCGGCATGGTTTCCTGCTTGATGGATGTAGTGAGAGCAGCAGAGCGTAAGCGGTTGGTGGGTATGACAATGGCTTGGGCTGTGTGGTCTAGTAGTATAGGGGCGAGAATGAGGTGTGTTCGGTGGGTAGTGGTGGCGCAAGTTAAGCAGTGGCAGCGCCGTGATTGGTCCAGGTGCCAGCGTGCTCCTCTCAGTAGGAGGAGTTAGATGACTCTCTTCATTTCGTATTTTTTAGCTAATTGTCTGCTCTGTGTATTTTACGAGATGAGGACTCGCTTCAGCCTACGGTCATAATGAAATTGGGGTAATAACTTTCGTGTTACATGGGTAAGGAAAGTACAGGGTAAAGGCTGGAGGGTTAAAAATGCGATAATAATAAAGTAAAAAGAGGCGCTGGCAGCCTGGTGGGTGGGTGCTGGGTTGAGGTTGGCCGAGCTGGCCGCTACAATTCTCTCAGGTGCTGCTGTGTGAGGGTGTGTTATCGGCTCTCTCCTCTACGTTCATGCTTACCTTTTTTGCTGTATGTTATAGCTTGTGTTTCACAGTTGCGTAAATGCGTTGTCGTAGACGAATGTAGTAATGTGCAATAAAAGACATTTTGGGGTAAATGAAAATCCCGAAGACTGGTGAAGTGCTTCAGGCCTAGAAACCCGTTAATTATACTATACAGTATTGTATATTATACTGTTTCCGAGTTTTCGAGTGTCGTCCCAAGTGATGCGAACCGATGTATTGTTGTTACTGGATGAAGGAAGGAAAGAAATGTTAGGCAATAACGAAGTGTGTATTGAAGTGTTGTGTAGCGATGTTGGGGTGGGAGGCCACGTGTACCCATCTCTGCTTCTCAAGACACAGTACGTACTCTTCACTCTCAGCGTCTTCACATTAGTAAACGTTACCTTTACTGCCGAACTGTTATGCTCACTTTTAATGTAGTAGTGTGGACGAGTCTGAAACATTGTGGTGATGATAACTTGTGTGGCGGGGTATATCAAGGCATGTACCATCACCACCACCTGTATAGTGTGGTGTAAGGCATGGCAGGTGCAGCTATCACCACCTGTGTTGTCTTAAACTGACGGCATACTGCGCACGCGCGCGCATGTGTGCACTCGCTTGTATGTGGTTGCAGGGGTCGAGTCACAGCCACCGGTATATAATATATAGTTGTGTGTGTATATATGTGAGAGAGAGGCTACACAAATCCAGATAAATTAGATTACAAAAATTAGTTACAGAATTAAGGCAGTGCCACTGTCAGCGAGATTCATTATATATATATATATATATATATATATATATATATATATATATATATATATATATATATATATATATATATATATATTGTGTGTGTGACCCATAGCCTCGGAGAAGTGGATAAAAAGGCTTCAAGGAAGAATATTTGGATTTCTTCCTGAAGCCATTTGAATATTCCACTTCCCCTACCACCCCATCTTTTAAACTATTTTTTTACCAATAGGAATATTTTATTACATAATATGGTACAGAAGATTTAAGAGATACATTGTTGATATAAAGGTGGCATATACGGTACATGTTGTTACGTGTGTATCACCGATTATAAGGAGAAAATCTCATCCAGCTCCTCAGAGCTGGGCCGTGTGCCCAAAATACAGCAGGCATTACCCCTTTGAACAGCCACACTGAGCCGCTGGAACAGAAAACTAGCTGCCTTGGGATCCCTAGTTACCCTGATGAGTCTTTTTCCCAGCTCCTTAAGGAAGTTAGATGCACTCTTTCCCCATGAGCCAAGGGTCTCTGAGCCTATGGGAACAAACATATAATGATGGGCAAGTTCTCCATATTTTCTAGACTTTTGGGACTCCCTGAAGCTGGCAGCTGCCCCTCCTTCCTCCCTGGTGTATTGGAGATAGGTATCAGCCAAGGTAGATGCACATGTATAGTCCCACACCACCTGCTTCCCATCTGTCCAGGCTTGAAGGGTGATACCATCTGGACGCTTCTGGCTGCCATCAGATCTGCATAGTTGGGGTGGCTCCCTTACTGCTGGGCATCCAGCTGTTGTGAGGCTCCTCTTGATAATGTTATTAACCTCCTCATGTCTTGCAATCTACGGCACACAAGACCATGGTACCCGAATCGGCCTGCTGCTTCACTGCCACAAATACACCTGTGTTCGGCGAGAACAGGGGCGGCAAGTCGAAGGGCAACACCGATGCGGATGGTCTGTGGGTCGAGGCGTGAGCCAAGGCTGGAGTTGGGAACAGCCAACAGAAAGTCCCCAGCATGAGGTGCTCTCACTGCCAGGAGGCGGGCTCTATTCTTCCCTGACACACTCTGAAGTATTGTTGAGGCAATATTTTCCACTATTGGACCATCCCAGTGCGATTGTTTGTAGTTGTTAGAGGGAGCAGGTCTGGTTTCTGAGCCCGTTAGATTATCCCAGATCATTGCTCCGTCAATGAATTTTTGTGTGTGTGTGTGTGTGTAGAGAATGGAGCGAAACAGAATGAGTGTATCAGTGTGTAGTGGAAGGAAGGCGGGGTGGAGGTCGGCCTAGGAAAGGGTAGAGGGAGGGGGTAAAGGAGGTTTTGTGTGCGAGGGGCTTGGACTTCCAGCAGGCATGCGTGAGCGTGTTTGATAGGAGTGAATGGAAACAAATGATTTTTAATACTTGACGTGCTGTTGGAGTGTGAGCAAAGTAACATTTATGAAGGGGTTCAGGGAAACCGGCAGGCCGGACCTGAGTCCTGGAGATGGGAAGTACAGTGCCTGCACTCTGAAGGAGGGGTGTTAATGTTGCAGTTTAAAAACTGTAGTGTAAAGCACCCTTCTGGCAAGACAGTGATGGAGTGAATGATGGTGAAAGTTTTTCTTTTTCTGGCCACCCTGCCTTGGTGGGAATCGGCCAGTGTGTTAATAATAAAAATAATATATAAAATGTCGTGCCGAATAGGCAGAATTTGCGATCTTGGCTTAAATAGCAACGTTCATCTTGCCATATAGGACAAGTGAATATTTGTGTATGCAATAATTTCGCCAAAATCATTTTGAACCTAACGAAAAAAAATATATTTCACTGTGTTTGTTTAGTATTAAATTATTGTAAACGAATATAAAATATATATAGTTGGGTTAGGCTAAAATAAATTGCGCTTGTTATAATAAGGTTAGGTAAGTTTTCTAAGTTCCTTTTGGTGCAAAATTATAATTTTTTACGTAAACATTAATGAAAAAATATATCCTTAAACGTATAAGAGAAAATTTTAGAAAGGACTTAATTTTAAATGAGTTCTTGCTAATTGACCAGTTTTACATATTCGGCACGAGACAGAGAGAGACAGAGAGAGAGACACACTCACTCACACACACACACACACACACACACACACACACACACACACACACACACACACACACACACACACACACACACACACACACACACACACACACACATATATATATATATATATATATATATATATATATATATATATATATATATATATATATATATATATATATATATATATATATATATGTATCTCGTTGACAGTGACACTGCCTTAACTCGACTCGACTCACGAAATCGTAATGACACGATTGCAAACAAACCATACCACGGGCGGGATTGAACCCGCGGTCAGAGAGCCTCAAAACTCCAGACCGTCACGTTAGCCACTGGACCAGCTAGCCACAATAAGATTCGTCCAACTAGGTATATTTCTACACCATAGGAAGGTTAGCATAGGCACCACTGTGACCACTTGTAATCTAATTTATCTGAATTTGTGTAGCCTCCGACAAACGTATAAGAATAGCCTATGTAGCACTCTTATACACCATTATTCAACGAACTTTTATAGGTTATACATTGTTTTATTTCATCACTCAGACGTGTGTAGCTTATTCATGTTTTTCTTCAGTCGTCCATTAATATGTATCACAGTTTTTTTTTTCCTGGCGACTTTATTTTGTCATTATTGAAACCACATCCCCTGGCGTCCTGGTTTTTCACAGTTTATCCCGTTTTGTCTTCATCACAACTTATTCTCCCTTCTGCCCATAGAATATTGTAAAGACGACACATCTACTCCTCTAGGGAAGGTCCTTGATGCACTTGTCACTACAATAAGATATGTTTACCATCAGCCCTCATTCCCTTTGTGTGTGTGTGTGTGTGTGTGTGTGAGTAAATTCCGATAAGTTGTCACAGTTCTGTTACTAGATTTGCCATGTTGCTGGTCCTTGTGTTTATGCTCCCTTATGCTCTGTTCATGTTCAGTGGCGGGAGATTCATCTGTAAAAACTTGCAGTTTTGGTCACAGTGGGGCCCGTGCTAACCTCCCTGTGGTGTATGTATTTATACGTACTTGGTTGGATGACTGGCCTGGAGGTTTACGACTCACTTGCCATGGGTTCTAACCCCACCCGTGCATTGGTTTGCCTGCAGTCGTGTTATTACGATTTCGTGAGTCACGATTAGAAGTACACTGGCTGTATTCCAGGTTCTCTTTCTTAGTCCCTCAGTTTTTTGTGTTTTTATTTGTATTACTACCACTTATTATCATTTATAAATAGGCTTTGAACTTCCTGATGTTCTTCAGTCTTATCAGCAGTACTCTTTAACTGCTGTCGTCTTCATTTGGATGGAGCCGAAGGCACTATTGTATTCATTCTGATGTGGCTTTGGGCACTGTGCTTCCATTGCCTATTTGATAATCCAGCTTTACGTACTAAATCTGATGCACGAGGGAGACAAAGGCACTCTTCTCGTGCCTGTTGTGTGCACGCTTACGAATGTGAATAATGTCTGACAATTGTCACAACCTCTTATTACTGGCTCACCTTACCCTGGTAGCGGAGTTTGAAAGGCACAGGTGCCTAAGAACCAGCAGCCCATTTTTTCCATACCCAAATAGCGTGTAAATTTTATCAGTACTCGCCCCCATCCTGTTCCTCATCCTCATATCAGACATAGACAGAGATATACATCACAGCACCGTATCATCCTTTGCGGATGATACTAGGATCTGCATGAGGCTGTCATCTGCTGAGGACGCGGTTAACCTCCAAGAAGATATAAACAAAGTTTTCCAGTGGGCAACGGTAAACAATATGATGTTCAATGAGGACAAATTCCGTCATGGAAAACTGGAGGAGATAATAACTAGAACAGAGTATACTACAGACTCTGGCCATACAATAGAGCGGAAAAATAATGTAAGGGACCTGGGAGTAGTAATGTCTGAGGATCTCACTTTCAAGGACCACAACAGTGCCACGATCGCACGTGCAAAGAAAATGATAGGATGGATAATGAGAACGTTCAAAACGAGAGATGCCAAGCCAATGATGATCCTTTCAAATCACTTGTTCTCTCTAGGCTGGAATACTGCTGTACATTAACATCTCCATTCAAAGCAGGTGAAATCGCAGATCTAGAGCGTGTACAGAGATCCTTTACTGCACGTATAAGTTCTGTCAAGCACCTTAACTACTGGGAACGCTTGGAAGCACTTGACTTGTACTCGTTGGAACGCAGGAGGGAGAGATATATCATAATCTACACTTGAAAAATCCTAGAAGGAATGGTCCCAAATCTGCACACAGAAATCACTCCCTACGAAAGTAAAAGACTGGGCAGGCGATGCAAAATGCCCACAATAAAAAGTAGGGGCGCCATTGGTACACTAAGGGAAAACACCATAAGTGTCCGGGGCCCAAAACTGTTCAACAGCCTCCCATCAAGCATTAGGGGAATTGCCAATAAACCCCTGGCTGCCTTCAAGAGAGAACTGGACAGATACCTAAAGTCAGTGCCGGATCAGCCGGGGTGTGCCTCGTACGTTGGACTGCGTGCGGCCAGCAGTAACAGCCTAGTTGATAAGGCCCTGATCCATCGGGAGGCCTGGTCATGGACCGGGCCGCGGGGGCGTTGATCCCCGGAATAACCTCCAGGTAACTGAAAACTAGTGGACTTAAAAAAAATTGTCATGTGAATTATAGTTGTAATATGTAGGGAATTAGTCACGATAATCGCAAATTTAGAAAGATATAAAATTGCAATAATGGCAGTATATTTCTTAAGTTTAACTGTTTATTTTAAACGAGCTAAATAACCACAGCATTCTAGTGCATTGCAAAGGATACAACTGACACAGTACCATAACTACTTAGAGAAGTGCGAGGTACTGGTGAGAAACTTTTAACCCAAGTACAGTTATAGAATTACAGGTATAAGAGTACCAAAGCAGAAAATGAACAGGTTCTTGGAGGATGTGAGGACCAGCCAGCTTGTGCTCATAGTTATGTTGATGTGCTAGCTGCGGCCAGCGACAGCCTGGCTGATCATTTGGTCACAAGGGAGGTTCCTTCACCTTAGACGAGTTTCGATAGTAGAACTAGAGGAAACAGGTTACAGGTGTGTGTGGTTACAGTGAAGGTATGTAGAGGTGAAGTGTAGTGAAGATATGTAGAGGTGAAGTGTAGTGAAGATATGTAGAGGTGAAGTGTAGTGAAGATATGTAGAGGTGAAGTGTAGTGAAGATATGTAGAGGTGAAGTGTAGTGAAGATATGTGATGGTGAGTGTGTACCTACCTACCTGGAGGATGATTCTACTTACCTGGCTGCCCTCGCCACACTAATGGTCGAGATATTTTTTTCTACCCCAATGGAATTTGTAATGTTTATATCAGGTTAGTTGTGATCAGTTAATGAAGAAGCACGTAAATGGGAGTCAACTAGTTAGTGGAGTATAACCATATATTCCCACGTAGCACTGCATCACGATAACCCAGAGCGCCTTAAAGATATTGTGCCGTTTTGCGATAACTTGTGAATAAGGTTCCCTGGAACCTGTTTTTCTCTACTAGGTCCAGTCCAGAGGTCAGCGAACTTTTTATTTTTTTTGGGGGGGGGGATATACCCCAAAACAAATTTGTGTACGGCGAAATTGCCCACTAGACTAAAAATTATTTGTTTGAAAAAAAAAAACGTAACTCATAATTTGACTCGCTTTTTTTTTAATAAATTTTTGGGCAATTTTTTTATTTATTGATCCTTCATTCCTCCGAGATTTTAATTTTTTACTCCATTTGGGGCAATTTATCCCGGTTCCCCGACCTCTGCTCTAGTCAGTTCCCATAAAAAAATAGTATTTGACCAGTTCCATCGAACTCTATTTACTGACATTAAGTTTGGAAGATGAAATCTGTTATCCGGTTAGGTTAGGTTAGGTAAGGTTCGTCAGGAAACAGGACAAATGTTTCCTGACGCGGGTCTTAGTCAGATGATGACCCGCCTTTGGAGCTTTTGGTCATCTGACCGAGGCCTTCCGCTGGCTTACCGGTCCACCCCTTTAAAAATTATGGTCATTTATAACCATTGTTATCCGGTAATGGTTCGGGAGATTATGTTCCCAGCGACCCGCTCTCAGGCCAGACCCTCCTAAATAACAAAATAACAAAAGAAAAGGCACAATACCGTGACTGGAACGATACACAAATAACCCGCACATAAAAGAGAGAAGCTTACGACGTTGGACAGGAAACATTACTGCATTATCAACACTTGACATTTCTGCTCCGCACTCAGGTGGTGGGGTGTTAGGAGGGTCAGTGCATGGGTATATGGGAAGTATTTAATACGGAGACTTACTATCCACCAAAAACATTTATGGTGTATAATATTACATACATTTCTAATTTGGGTACATTTCCCGAGCGCCCCACATATACAGGCCAAGTACATGTTTTCTTGCTAAGATTGCATTAATGTGGTGTTGGGTATATGGTGGGCCTTTGTGGTTGCCTGGTAGCACTGCCAGACGTATAGCTGTAACACTACCCCAGGGTACATGGTACTTCTCGCATGCGATGCCACATTTTAGTTTAAAAACACTTCCATTATGTTTAATCACTATCTTTGAGTCATTCCAATGACAATTTAGATTCACTAGGTCTTTCCACTATATATCGGTATCCTAGTCATTTCATTATACGTAAGACTAAACCTTGTGGAACCCCGCTCGACACACGCGCCCACTCTTGACACCTCGCCACATACTAACACTCGTTGTTTCCTTCCTATCAGGTATTCCCTGATCCATTGCAGTGACTTTCCTGTTATTTCTGCCTGCTCCTCTAGCTTTTCTACTAATCTTCTGTGCGGTACTGTGTCGAAAGCCATTTTACAATCCAAGAATATGCAGCCTACCCACCTCTCTCTCTTGTCTTACTTATGTTACCTTGTCGTAGAACTCCAGTAGGTTTGTGACACAGGATTCGCTGGTTATCGTGTATGAGCCCATTCCCTTCTAGTTTATCCACCACTCTTCTGATGATCTTCTCTATGACTTTACATACTGTGTGTGTGTGTGTGTGTGTGTGTGTATGTTAGTTATTGAAAATTGTTATCCCAAAGGTTGGTGACAGAGCGTATGTGACCGAGGCGTCTTAGGTGGTTTACCACATTTTTTCTTCTCATTCATTAATTAGCTTTTGGAGATCATCGTGTAATTATGGCAGTCTCGCCTGCTTTCTATTATCTTTCAGTAGCTTTGCCTTTTCTGCAAGCTTTGTTATTCGGAAGGCTTACCCTAATTTACCTATATATATATACTGTACCAGGAACTGTGTCGGACCCATGACTGGACCTTGGAGAATACTGTTTGTTATGCTTCCTCATGCTAATGTTGCATCTTTCACTGTGGCCTTGTTATCTCTTGTTTAGATATTTATTCATGTCCATCACTACAACCATGTTGGTCACAGTCTATGAAGGTGCAGTCTTCCTACCCACTCTCTCCCTTGTATGATTTTATAGTCTGTCGTATACATTCATGAGGTTTGAGAGCATTCTCTTGACTTCGTACTGGTTAGATTTAGATTTTGCCCGTAGCGCAAGTGCATATGGATACGCAAAAGGCCTGGGAACTATGCCACGAAAGGGTTAACAGGAGTACACCTGATCTAAAGCTGCAGTTGACTTATCTGTCGCAAGCAAGTTTAGGAAATTTATTTAATATGTCTGGTATCTTATTTTCATTAATAAGATGTATTGATATATCACATAGGTTATTATACTGTTTATATAACTCAATAAGTGGAGAGTAAAGCTCATAGTGTTCAAGTATGTGACCACAGTGCTGGCCACATACTTTGCATTTGGTTTGATCATTGTGTGTATGCCAAACCTAACCCTGGCTCCTACAACATCAGTCAGTCTGCAAGTTGCTCCGTCAGCGTACTTATCGATGTAGGGCAAAGAAGACCGCAGACGGAGTATAGGCTAGGTGACCAAAGACTGCACACCTCGCTCAAGGAGAAAGATCTTGGGGTGAGTATAACACCGAGCACGTCTCCAGAAGCACACACAAACCAGATAACTGTTGCAGCATATGGGCGCCTGGCAAACCTGAGAATAGCGTTCCGATACCTTAGGAATCCTTCAAGACACTGTCCACCGTGTATGTCAGGCCCATACTGGAGTATGCAGCACTTGTTTAGAACCCACACCTGATCAAGCATGTCAAGAAATTAGAGAAAGTGCAAAGGTTTGCAACAAGGTTAGTTCCAGAGCTAAGGGGAATGTCTTACAAATAAATGCTAAGGGAAATCGGTCTGACGACACTAGAGGACAGGAGGGATAGGAGAGACATGATAACGACATACAAAATACTGCGTGGAATAGACAAGGTGGACAGACAGGTTATTCCAGAGATGGGACCCAGAAACAAGGGGTCACAATTGGAAGGTGAAGACCCAGATGAGTCAAAGGGATGTTAGGAAGTATTTGTTCAGTCATAGAGTAGTCAGGAAGTGGAATAGCCTGTTCCTCTAGCTTCTGCACTAATCTCTTGTGAGGAACTGTGTCAAAGGCCTTCTTGCAGTCCAAGAAAATGCAATCTACCCACCCCTCTCTCTCTCGTGTCTTCTGTTACCTTGTCATAAAACTTCAGTAGGTTGGTGACACAGAATTTGCCTTCCATAAATCCATGCTGGTTATCGTTTATAATTTTATTCCGTTCCAGGTGCTCCACCACTCTCCTCCTGATAATCCTGTCCATGACTTTGCATACTATACACGTTAGTGACACTGGTCTATAGTTTAGTGTCTCGTTTCTGTCTCCTTTATTAAAGATGGGGACAACATTTGCCATCTTCTATACCTCAGGTAGTTGCCAAGTTGCAAGGGATGTGTTGATAATTGTGGTTAGTGGCACACACAGAGTCTCTGCTCCCTCTCAAAGGACCCACGGAGAGATGTCCAGTCCTACCGCCTTTGAGGTATCAAGGTCACTTAGCAGTTTCTTCACCTCCTCGGTTGTGTGTATTTTATACAACACTTGCGGTATATCCCTTGTTGCTGTACCCCTCTGTTTTGTCTTTACAGTGTCCTTTCTGTCTCCAGTGTAAATACTTCCTTAAATCTCGTGTTGAGCTCCTCGCATACCTCTTGGTCGTTTCTTGTGAGCTTCCCAGCTTCTTTCCTCAGCCTAATTACCTGGTCCTTGACTGTTGTCTTCCTCCTGATGTGGCTATCGAACAGTTTCGGGTCAGACTTGACTTTCGATGCTGTGTTGTTTTCGTACTGTCGCTGGACCTTCTCTTCTTATCTGTGCATACTCGTTTCTGGCTCCTCGACTGATTTCTCTATTTTCCTGGGTCCTTTGCCTTCTGTACTTTTTCCACTCTCTGGTGCACTTAGTTTTTGTCTCCCTACACCTTCGGGCAAACCAAGGGCTCATTCTGGTCTTCCCATTATTTCTATTGGCCTTAGGAACAAACCTTTCCTCTGCTTCCTGGCATTTTGTTATGTGGTCCATTTCGTTTACTGACTTTTCTACCAGTTCTCTTTCCCACTGAACCTCTTGCAGGAAGGTCCTCATACATGTGTAGCCTCCCTTTTATAGTTTGGCCTTTCCCTTTCTACTCTTGTTACCCCTCACCACTTGTAACTCTATGTATTCAAAGCTCAGAACCACGTGACCACTAGCTCCAAGAGAGCCTTTCATATGTAATGTCATCAATGTCTAGCTACTCAGTGTGAACACAAGGTCCAGTCTTGCTGGTTTATCCTCCCCCTTCTCTCTGGTAGTGTCCCTGACTTGTTGGTGCATGAGGTTTTCCAGTACCACATCCATCATCTTGGCTCTCCATGTTTCGGGACCCCCATGTGGCTCCAGGTTTTCCCAGTCTATCCCCCTGTGGTTGAAATCGCCCATAACCAGTAACTTGGCTCTACTCGAGTGAGCTCTTCTGGCCACCTCAGCCAGTGTGTCCACCATTGTTCTTTTGCTCTCATCATATTCCACTCTTGGCCTCCTGCAGTTCTGCGGCGGGTTATACATCACTGCAATGACTACCTTATATCCCCCAGACTGAATTGTACCTACTATGTAATCCCTTTCTCCAATCTCGTCCATTCCTTCCATTTCCTGAAATGCCCATCGGTTTTTAATGAGCAGTGCAACCCCTCCTCCCCCTCTGCTCCTTACATCTGTGTGTGTGCGTGTGCGTGTGTGTGTGCGTGCGTGCGTGTGCGTGCGCGCGTGTGTGCGCGCGCGCGCACACACACCTCTATCCCCCACCTGTGTTGCCTGCCCTGGTGCCCCTGCGGTAATGGTGTGAACTGGCAGTGTGTTTACTCTCAGACTCAACACAAGTGACCGAGGCCAGACCGCTGCACAGGAAAGACGTGAGGTGATGCTTCCGCCTTCATGACGCCCTTATGCCCCCTACCCTCATCACATGTTCCCCTACTATCCCCATCTCTCTTTGTGCTCCATCTCCTATGATTCACCCCCACCCCAGTTTACTCACACTCCCTATTTACTCTCCATTCCCTATATATTCCGCTCATGTGCTCTTTAATCTCGGCATTTGAGGTTAAATCAGGGGGTTACCCAATGTTTCCCATGCGCGTCCCTCCAGGGTGGAAGTTACCTGTATGGTCTTCCGTCATAATCTACAGAGTCCCTCCATCTGTTGTCTTTACATTCACTTCTCTCTCATTGTAGGAAAACTCATCTCTGAATAGTTCCCTCTTGTGTAGTCTGATTTTCTCCGTACATTCTACCTCCCTCCCACCCTCCGTCCGTCTCTCCCTCCCACTCTCCGTTCGTATCTTAATTTCAGCTTTAACAAGTATTGAAAGCTAAGTGTAGTGTAATCACTGCCTTCCAATGGTATTTCATTATTTATCAGAAGTCTTAGTTCCTACAGAGTTGGAACACACAGTTTACAACCTCCATAGAGCTAATAAAACATTTAATCTACTAGTAACGTCAGAAATTTCTGAATATGTGGTCACTGGAGAGGAGGAGAGGGGGATACCTAGTAATATATACCTTTTCCTTTGAAATACCTTTGATGAGCCCGGCTTGTTTGGGGCTTGCCTGGTCAACCAGGCTCTTGCTGCTGGTGTCCCATAGATCACATATCTATCACAGTCTGGCATGTATACATAGAAGATACCCCAGTGCCTGGTCCTAAACCTACATAGTACCATAACGTACAGGAGTGAGAGAGATTGGAGGAGGTGCAAAATAAACCAGTGAAAGGCGAGGGGGGAGGGCAGAGTAGGCATAATGAGAGAACATTTGTCAACATGTGAGGACCAAGACTATTTAGTATCCTACGAGAAACTCTGGAATATTGCTGGGACAAGTGTAGAAATCTTCAAGGGGAAACTTGACCAGTATTTCCGCCAGGTGCCAGATCAACCAGATTGTGACGGTCATTGGACCGCCAGCAGCAACAGCCTGCTTGACCAGGCAAGCACCAGACAAGGCTGACCCCGGACCGGTCTCCGGGAGTAGGAAACACGAAACTGACCACAGGTATATCATAGGCATTTCAGATGGGACTGGTTTCTGCTGTACAAGTCTGCGGTCCTCTGTCGAGTTCTGTCTTGAAGACAGCCAGAGGTCTCTGGGTAATTCCCTCTTATGCGTGAAGGAAAGGTGCTGATAAGTTGTGGTCCCTTAACACTTTTTGAATTCTGTGTACTCGTTGTTCCTCTGCTTCTCATTGAATATGAGAGCTAACACTATCACTTCCAGATCTCTCGTATAGCCACACGCTATATTGAGTGATTTGAGTTCGTATATTTCCACCGTCCTTCCGTAATGTAGTAACTGAAATTTGTTCTCGGTGAACATATTGTTGACCACTGAAACACTTGGTTGATATCTGATTTTAGGCTCGCTGTGTCTCCTGTGGATGTCAGTTATTCCTATGCTAATTAAAGTCTTATTTGCAAAGGATGATAGTGTGATAGTTTGTTATGTCTGTTAGATATATCAGAGATATGTGCGGCAAATATAATGCTTCGGGAAAGAACGCTTCACTGTAGCTGCTCCCTCATTTTTCTGTTTATTATTACTGTTTTCGTTCATTTAGTTTAGGAAGTGAAATATCCGCTAACCCGTCTTTTCACGCATCTTGTGCGGATTTGTTCCATGGTACACTTGTCAAAAACCTTTGCAGAGTCGGTGTGCACAACATCTGCATTTTTCTGGTCAAAAAGTGTATCTAAGACTAGTTGATAAAATAAATTTGATAATGTGGGAATTGTAATGTGTTCAAGGCACTTCTATGATTTTTAGTATAAAACTGACAGGTTAGACGAAAATTTATTTGGAACGGCTCATCATGGCGAGAATTCAGCCATTTGCTTATTTTGTAAACATTCAGGAATTTTTATTGCATTTCATAAAATTGTTTCGAATTACGAAACCTCCGATTTCAGAGTGTTATTAGTACTATATAATGTTTTAGTAGAGGTTTCTTAATGTTAGCATTCACCTTCCGTGTAATGTGGATGTGGTACTTGGTTATACAGGAAGTTAAGCACATATATGTCCTTTAAAAACGGTGGATACTCTACCATAACTACGCTTGCGGTTTTGCTCTCTCGTTTAACTGGTCAGTATATAACTAAGACTCACGTCAAGAGACTTTGTTCCTGACAAAGTAAATATCACTACCAGGTACTGGATGTAATGCGAGAGCTGGAGCGTTTTGTTGAGTAGGGCGGGGTAGTGCTTTGTGACTGGCGGAAGCTGGGTGTGAGGGCAGGGGCTTGGCGACTTCCGTATCACCTAACACGGAACACTGGCAAGATTCGTTGTCAGGGTCCCACGCTACTCACACTGGGTTCCAGGTCCAGTCAGTAGATCCATTTGTAAGCTTCTTAGATTGAGATTTAGTTGTGTTAAAGTTTTCAATTCGTCTTCACAGGGCCAAAGCTTCGCCCGTCCTTAGATACAGCCGACTGCTTGAGGCTGCATCGGTCTCGGTTAAATATGGAGTTTGTTTACATATGATGTAAATCTTGTGAGGTGTGTTGCAGCGTGGCAGAGGAGCTTTTATCCTTCAACTCCTTTCCCTCAGGTGGCCCCCAGTGTGTAAGCTCCTGTCCCAGTAGTGTCACCTCTCCCTTCCCCCGTATGTACTGTAACTCTCTTCGGTAGTAGTAGTTATCACCCCCATCCGTCCCATTAGTGTCCCTCCATCTCGGTAGTGTCATCCCCTGTATCCATGTAGTGTTTAACTCATAGCTCCACTGAGGTACTTACCTCCAGCGGTACACCACTCTCGCTTCACACTTCCAGTGGTACACCACTTTCACTCCACACTTCGTGTCACACCACTCTCACCCCACATTTCCAGCAGTACACCTACCTGTCGTGTGTGTCTGCGATACCCACGCTGTGTAATTCTTCAGTCTGTGACCACTGTCTTTAACCTAAGACAGTGCTACCTTTAATTCACTACCGTTCACCGTCTACTCCTCCCGTAGTAATTGATCTTAGTCAAGCCACCTTCAACGTCCGACCTTTTATGTAAACAAAGACGATGGAGTAGAGCGACACAGTAGTTCGTGTACAGCGTTGCCCAGTGCTTGGAGAAAACTTAAATGAATATTATAGATGAGTGTGTTAGATGTGTGTGATGCGTCTCTTCCAGCACTCGGGGTAGTACAGGTCCAGAAGGGGAAGGGAGGACACAAGATGTTCTGTACACACGACACTGTACTGTGGTATTCCTCTATCATTAGTAACAGTGTGTGAACGCTGGTGAATGAGAGCGTGCATGTCTGTTTTTGCCTCGTCTGTTGCCTCCTTAAGTTGTCTAACTTGCGAACTGACAGGTTCCGGGTTGACTTGAAAAGCAGTAGTAGTCCGGTTGGGCATTTATGTTGCCACGGAGGCTGCGCTAGCAAGAAGGTACATTTCGTCAGCAATGTGTGTGGGGTGAGGGGGGGGGGTGCGTGGTCATGGTGACAAGCCAGGGACAGCGGTGTGTTCTCCGGCGCTAAGTATTCTTGGTGGTCCTGGTACTGCTGTCGTTCCTTCTGTCCATGAAGGCAGTGTCCTCCGTAGTCGTGTTGGTGTCAGTGGTATCTTGGTGTGGACACCGTTACGGAAGGTACTGATGAGAGACCTTGCGTGTTAGCTAGTATACCTGTGTAATGGTGGCATGGTTTATGAGTATTGATCACCTGGTGGGTGTGATGAAGCTCCAGGTTATTGTGACAAGGAAGTCGCTCCTTGGTGACTAGCTGACTTTGCGGGGGGGGGGGGGCACACCGACCCTCACCTTCCTTGCTCTGGGATGAGTGGACAGGTGACCTTTGAATCAGGGTAGACAATCAGGTGATTACCGGGGGTTGGTGGGAGGGAGGGAGGGGGCAGTGTTTATCTTTGGAAGGTTTTTGTCTAGTGTGTCGGGATGGGTGAGTGGTTTAGTAAGAGGTTAACCTTGTTTTATTTTTAACTTGACTGCAGTCTTCATGTTTTTTAATGTGATTCTCTGCATAACTCTTTTATATCCATTCTTACTTATCGGTCTTTCTCTCCCCTCCCTCGTCGTCCACCACGAAATATAAAACTTAGTTTTACCTAATTCCAGCATAAGTAAACCAGGTTTGAAATCACAAAGATAAACTGTGGAAGGAAAAAGCTGTCAGTGCTAGGTTATCGTAGGGCTATTTATAATAGAGAGGACCTAAATACTGAGGTGGCTGAGCAACCTTAACAACCCAGGGTGAACAGTCGTGTATAGATGACTTAGCTTCAAGAGTACGTGATACTGTTATAAAAACATTATATTGCGTGATAAAAATGGTTGGCAACTATTATTGTGCATGTCAATGGTTGGCAACTAATATTATACATGTCAATGGTTGGCAACTAATAATATACATGTCAATGGTTGGCAACTAATAATATACATGCCAATGGTTGGCAACTAATATTATACATGTCAATGGTTGGCAACTAATAATATACATGTCAATGGTAGGCAACTAATATTATGCATGTCAATGGTTGGCGACTAATAATATACATGTCAATGGTTGGCAACTAATAATATACATGTCAATGGTTGGCAACTAATATTATACATGTCAATGGTTGGTAACTAATATTATACATGTCAATGGTTGGCAACTAATATTATACATGTCAATGGTTGGCAACTAATATACATGTCAATGGTTGGGCTGAAAAGACTTTCGGGCAAAAAGGGAGAAGAGAGGCACAGGATAGAGAATGCATTACCTTTGTTATAACTTTGATGAGTTCAGAGTTTTTCTATTCCCGGAGCCCGGCCATGGGCCAGGCTTCTTTGGTGCTTGTCAGTAATATGTATTCCTTTGTGTGTCATCTTTTGTGGGTCCTTGTCCATCATGCTAGCGTCACGTGACTCCCTTTTTGAACGCTGCCTGGCTGGCCATGGGCCGAGCCAGTCTCGTCAGGCTGTTGCTGCTGGCGGCCCGCTGACCCACAAGAGAAATATCTTATAAAAGTATTTTATCAGATTAACAGAAAATGTTAAGGCAAGTAAGCAAGAAAACAAACGAGAGTGGTTATGATATTTTTGTGGCTAGAGAAAGTTGAATCTCATTTGTTTTTCACATTTGTGTAAACTAAGGTGGGAGAGTAGGTGGCGCTGTATCATAGTGAAGGAAGGTCGCACCTGTCTGTTAGTTCTTGTGAATGGTTATAATTCACCAGTCTTAAACTAGGGTACAGTCATTGTAACATTAAAGAAATAACTGGAACTTGTGACCATCGCAAATACAATTAGTCATTGGGGAAGATTAATTTAAGACTCAGCGTGAGAAGTTTCAAGCAGGGACGAGGAGGGGGAGAACAAAGGGTGCAAGGAAGGGGAAAAGAAAGGGTACAAAGGGGAGGAGAAAAGGTATAAAGAAGGGAAGAAAGGGCGCAAAAAGGTAGTAGGCGATAGGGGGGAGGGGGAGGAGAAAATGTAAAGGAAGGGAAAGGAAAAAAGTACAAGGAGGGAGAGGAGAAAGGATACAGATATGGTTGTGGGGAAGAGAGAGGGAGGGACACACAGGCAAGTACAAGAACACTATACCTTGGATATAACTGATCACTTTCCAGAGTTTCCTACTCTCGCAGCCCGGTCCTGCGCCAGGCTTGTCTGGTCAGCCAGACTGTTGTTGCTTGCGGCCCGATGACCCACATATTCATCACAGCATGGTTGATCTAACACTTCATAGGGGTTCTTGTCGAGTTTCCTCTTGAAGACTTTTCCACCTGTATCAACATCCGTGACCCATTGCTCTTCAGTCTTCTACCAACAGTTTAGAAATATTGCCAGAATAAATGTAGTAGTCTTCAAGAGAAAACTGGGTCATTATCTCCGCCTAGTGCCAGATCAACCAGCCTATGATGACTGTGTGTCAGCAGGCCGTTAATCGCAACAGTCTTGTTGATCAGGCACTCAACAAGGAAGCTTGGTCAGAGGGTGGGCCGGTAAAATATAAAAAAATCTTAGAAATTATTGACAGGTATATCACAGGTACAGGTAGCCGTGACGCAGCACACTGGTGAATGCACTGAGAGAGAACACCTCACCCAGAGTCGTGATGCTCCACCAGGATGCTACTTCCACGGCTGCTCTGGTAATTGCTTGCCATGCATAATGTTTATAAACACACAGGTGGAGACTTTCATGCATGGGATGTTATAACAATGTTTTATGTTTAAGTAATAGGGAGAGGGTGAGAGGCGACCCTCTTGGATAGCGTGACTAGATACACTGAGTGCAGGCCTGATGGAAGGTACAGTATATGTGAGAGGTAGGGAGGGAGGTATAATGATGGAGCAGGTCTAATGGAAAATATATATGAGGGGGGAGGGAGGAGGAGGTAGTAGGAGGTAATAGGTAGGTAGTAGGAGGAGGTAGTAGGTAGGTAGGTGTGTGTCTAGTGATGTAGCGGGCGTGATGGAAAGTATATGTGAGAGAGGGAGGGAGGGAGGTAAGGTCTTGATAGAACTTGCACGTCAGATTGAGTAAATGTTACCTGGTTATGGTTAGTGAGGGGAAAATAACGGAAGAGGTGTGGAGCAGTGTTATAACGAGGAAAAAACATAAGGTGTGTACTCTCCGATTTGTGTTGGCTGGGCCTGAGTACTAGCTCTTGGTCCAGTCTCACAAGTTTTTGTAACCCGCATTATTAGTTTCTATCCTCTTCATCTCTATCATATCACTTAATACTGTTTGTCATCTTGTCTTCCATATCTAAGGAGTTCCGCCTCCATTCATACTCGGACTAAAAATGTACTAGCATCTTGTGACTTTATCTTCCACTTTTGTCCTCTTGTTTCTTGTTCTTTCATTTCAAACAGTCTGTACATAATAACTGTCTCTTCATGCTCTTTCATAATCGTTAGGTTTAGTTCCCTTCATCTCATTTAGTGGGTGAGTGAATGAATAAATGAATTCGGACTGATTCATCCACGTATTCATTTTCCCCGCTTACTGACTTGATCCGTCTGTCTGTTGGCAGCCAGGTAGGTAAGCTACAGGTAAACACACACTGGTGAGAAGAACATATTAGCGGTCGTGTTTACGTTGGCCTCATGACTTGGAAAAGCAAAAATAGAACCAAGGCAGGACTTCTAATTTTAGGTACCACTACAAATGTTTATCAACTTGGTTAGATTCAACTTCAACAAGAACAGCATTAACTGGGACCAAATAAATCGCAGATCTCGAACGCATTAGGCTCCGAAACACGAAGGGAAACTCTGGTTAGAGAAATGAAAAACGTCGAGCACAAACTGATTCCATCATAGAGTCCAAGAGAGACAGAGGAAGCAAAGAGCCATAAATGAATTTAGAAAAAAAATTCAAATACTACTGTGTAACATCCAGGTGGAAAACCACATCCAACACTGGATCTTTAATGTAAAACAAACGGAACATACATTGAGGATACCTGGAGTTTACCTGGAGAGAGTTCCGGGGGTCAACGCCCCCGCGGCCCGGTCTGTGACCAGGCCTCCTGGTGGATCAGAGCCTGATCAACCAGGCTGTTGCTGCTGGCTGCACGCAAACCAACGTACGAGCCACAGCCCGGCTGGTCAGGAACCGACTTTAGGTGCTTGTCCAGTGCCAGCTTGAATTTAGTAAAATACTGACAAATAACAGAAACAGGTACAATACCGTGACTGGAACGATACACAAATAACCCGCACATGAAAGAGAGAAGCTTTACGACGACGTTTCGGTCCGACTTGAACCATTTAAATGGTTCTCTTTTATGTGCTAGTTATTTGTGTAAAATACTGACGTCACAATACGACTGTATTCAGTGAACCTACTCGTCAGTCTGTAGATTGAGGACCCAAACGAGTTGTTCATGAATGAGAAACAAAAAAAATGGCTATATCTCTACAATTTCCGATGTAACTCTCTCTCCAGTTGGCTTTGAAGAAGCCATTCTGCCCCCTGTCCCCGGCTCGTGGAATTCCATGGTCATCAAAAATTTAAAAAAAAATAAAAAAACATTATCTTGGGCCCTTATTATTTTATGGAGAAAGAACCTGGACACAAGTGTCATCCCACATTCATTGAAAACCACTAATATTGCCCCATCTCACAAAAAAAGGCAATAAAGCAATTGCGAAAACTTAGAGACCAATAGCCCTAACTTCAAAATATTTGAATGGATCCTAAGAAGCAAGGAATCATAACAATTGCAGATCCAAGGCAGCCCAGTTGTAGGGCAGGTCGCTCTTGCCATTCACTACTGCTAGATCATTACGATGTGGTCATGGATGCTCTGGAAGACTCGCTAAATGCTGATGTAGTGTACACTGATTTTGCAAAAGCGTTCAACAAGTGCAACCATGGTGTAATTGCGCATGAAATGCGTGGAAAAGGAATAACTGAAGTGGGCAGATGGATATTTATTTTCTTAACAAATAGAACCCAGAGTAGTAAACAGAGCGAAGTCGGAAGCTGCCATAGTGAACAGCTCTCACCTTCTGTATACTGTACTTACCCCACTACTGTTTCTCATTATATCCGACATTGACACGGACATGTACCATAGCAGTGTAACATCCTTTGCCGATGACACCAGAATCTCTACGAGTGGCGTCCGTCCAAGACTTTTAATTTTCAGGCTATAAATCTAGTCTTCCTGATGGCGACAGACAACAGTATGATGTTTAACGAGGACAAGTTTCAGTTTCTCCGCAATAGAGAACCGGAAGAAATGAAGACTGTAACGGGGCACAGGACAACTCAAACCATTCAATAAAGCGAAAGTCGCATGTGCCAGACTTAGTGATGTCAGAAGATCTTACATTCAAGGGTCACAATAATGTTGCCATTGTTACCGCAAGGAAAATGACAGGCTGGATAACTAAAACAAGATAAATGCTGAGTCACTGATAATACTCTGTCACTTGTTCGCTCCAAGTTAGACTACTGCTGTATACTAAGGGTCCCCTTCAAGATAGGCAAGATTGCCGAGCTGGAAACTTAAAAGATTTTTCACTGCTCGTATACACTCAATCATCTGAACTACTGGGAATGCTCGAAGTCCCTTCAACTATATTTATTGGAATGTAGGCGAGAAAAGTACATAATTACACCTGGAAAAGCCTGGAGGGACTTGTCCCAAACCAGAACACCGAAATAACTCCGCATGACAGCAAGAGACTTGACAAACTGTGCAAAATACCGCTTTTTTCTGGAGTGAACTGGAGGAGTGTGAGAAGTGCAACTCTTCACCACCCTTCCCCTCCCCTTCCCTCCGTGGAGTGAACTGGAGGAGTGTGAGAAGTGCAACTCTTCACCACCCTTCCCCTCCCCTTCCCTCCGTGGAGTGAACTGGAGGAGTGTGAGAAGTGCAACTCTTCACCACCCTTCCCCTCCCCTTCCCTCCGTGGAGTGAACTGGAGGAGTGTGAGAAGTGCAACTCTTCACCACCCTTCCCCTCCCCTTCCCTCCGTGGAGTGAACTGGAGGAGTGTGAGAAGTGCAACTCTTCACCACCCTTCCCCTCCCCTTCCCTCCGTGGAGTGAACTGGAGGAGTGTGAGAAGTCCAACTCTTCACCACCCTTCCCCTCCCCTTCCCTCCGTGGAGTGAACTGGAGGAGTGTGAGAAGTGCAACTCTTCACCACCCTTCCCCTCCCCTTCCCTCCGTGGAGTGAACTGGAGGAGTGTGAGAAGTCCAACTCTTCACCACCCTTCCCCTCCCCTTCCCTCCGTGCATAGGAGATAATTACCTTATGCGTGAACCTCTGGCGGTCTTCAGAAGGGAACTGGACAAGTTCCTCAAATTGGTGCTTGACCAGCTGGGCTGTGTGGTTCGTATTTGGACTGCGTACGACCAGCAGCAGCAACCTGGTTGATCAGGCCTTAATCCTCTGGGAGGCCTGGTATGGGACTGGGCCGCGGGGACGTTGACCCCCGAAAACGTCCTTTGGGTATCATTTTGGATGTCTAAAATTAAACACTGTGTTTATTTTAGAGCTTCGTTGATTATGAGTTGTGATGTTTTTTGAATCCTCATTAATGTGATTAAAATGACGATTATTATTCCATTCACTGTTCGTAGGTTTTATGGATACTCTTTTCCTATTATACCTTTGAATTTATAGATTAAAGATTGTTATCCTATCTTAATTCATTTCAAAATCTAGCCATATCTGAGATATTCTATCACCCGCCAGGATGCCACCGACAACAGTCGAGTACGACCAACGAACTATTTACTAATTAGCTGAACAGTGGCAGCAAGAGATTTGCCCAGTCTCGGCTCACCCATGATTGGACCCGGGTCGTCTATACAAGTGGAGAATACTTTGTATTTATACCGAGATGCATAACACTGGACATCATAGCTATATTTTCTGGCAATAATACTGGGTTAGCAAGAAGCTATAGTTAAGGCTGGAGTCAGTCTGCCATTAGACAACTGGGGTATTGTTGGTAATATGGTATTATGCACAAACACGTGTGTGAATGTTATGGTTATGTAGAGCATTTCGAGCAAATTAGGTTAATTTTGTCTCCAGGATGCGCCCCACACCAGTCAGCTAACACCCTGGTACCTATTTACTGTTAGATGAACAAAGGACAGCAGGTGTCTTAAGGAAACACGTTTTAATGTTTCCACCCGTACCGGGAATCGAACCACGGACCTCTGTGTGTGAGCTGACTGCGCTACCAACCAAGCTACGGGACATCGCTGTGAATGAAACATTCTGAATAAATATGGTAGAGCTACACGTCTTTCAGTGACATAGTGGCCACGTTGTCTGCGTGGCATCCTCCCTACGAGAGTGAAGACCAAGACGCGTCTACAACAAAACAACGTTTCACTCTCAGGAGAGCTACTGTCAAGTCGTGAAAAAAATCTCATCTTCGAAACGTGTCACTACTCAGCCATGGATGTGTGGGCTAGCGGGCCGCCCTCCGGCACCAACAGCCTGGGTGGTCAGGTTACCACCAGAGAAGCCTGGCGCCATTCCAGGTTGCGGGAGTAGGAAGACTTTTGCAACCAGTCACAGGTATATCACAGGTCGGTATCTGTCGTTAGAGGAACACCCGTCACAGCTGCTGCATCTCTCCAGCTTTGTAACAACTCTTTGCTTTGTTCAGAGACAAATACACATCATTATTATTATTATTATTCATGAGGAAGCGCTAAACCATAAGTAACAGGAAGTCACTGTTGTATTTGTGATAACTTATATTGACATTTTTGTTGTACTTGTTATCACTGACAACTTGTATTGACACTCCGTTGATATTGTCATCGCAGCAGTGGATTAACGTTAGATTTAGAATCAGTTTCAGAAATCAATGGTTTAGCAGTGGTTGTGGGTCATGGGACATGTCATTGCGGTGGGCACTTTCTATAGCTTTTACTGCAGGTTGAAGAAATGTATGAGTGAGAGTACGACCTGCCTAGCTGGGCCGTTGACCCACTGGTTCTTGCTGCATGGATTAGTAAGTCCATAGCAGTGCTCGTGTTGTTGTTGTTAATAGTGACAGGAGGAAGATCGAGTCAGTGGAAGAGGCAGGAAGGCAGGTGTGGTGGAGACAGGTAGGGTGGTGGTGATGGGTGGGGGGGAAGCAGGAAGGCAGGTGTGGTGCAGACAGGTAGGGGTGGGGGAGGCAGGAAGGCAGGTGTGGTGGAGACAGGTAGAATGGTTGTGATGGGTGGGGGGGAAGCAGGAAGGCAGGTGTGGTGGAGACAGGTAGGGTGGTGGTGATGGGTGGGGGGGAAGCAGGAAGGCAGGTGTGGTGGAGACAGGTAGGGTGGTGGTGATGGGTGGGGGGGGGAAGCAGGAAGGCAGGTGTGGTGGAGACAGGTAGGGTGAAGGTTCAGGATAGGTGGGTGAGAGGGCTGGAGGGAGTACAGGACAGACCACTGGGCAAGTTCACTGCTCCAGGACACCTCCCTCCCTCCCTCCAGCGCCGCGCCAGGAGTCTCTCCACCCCTGCCTTCTTCCTTCACTGTCTTCTTCCTTTACCGTCTTCTTCCTTTACCGTCTTCTTCCTTTACCGTCTTCTTCCTTTACCGTCTTCTTCCTTCACCGTCTTTCCTTCACTGCCTTCCTTCACCGTCTTCTTCCTTCACTGCCTTCTTCCTTCACTGTCTTCTTCCCTCACTGTCTTCTTCTCTCACTGTCTGTCTTTCTCAAATCAGTTCCAAATCATTCGGGGTGTGGTGCCTGCGTCGGCTGCTAGCACCAACAGCCTGGCTGATGAAGTCAAGCATTATCAAAAAATAGGCTGACCTCTCCCCCACATAACTTTGAAAAGAGCTGACCTAGCAGGGATCACCTGACTTTTTTCCATAGGTGCCTGGCAGCGTCTGGGGCCCCGCTGACCACAATTTGTAGTCAAGGAAAGTGAAAATGGATTCTCCTCGCCCAGGTAGGTGCACCACTGACTGGTGGTGCTAGCTTGCGCTGGTCCTGGGGTGGTGGTGTAGCGGGTTCACGCCCCTGTCCACCCGTGGTCTGGGACACCGTTCATGAGCAGGTATTGGATACCACTGTGCTGCTCGTCACCTGCCATTCCTCTTATTAGTTTCAAGGTGTTCATGGAATTTTTTTTATTTCGTGTGTACTGGCTTATTTATCAGCTTTACTGACTTTTGGCTTCCAGAGCCCAGCATATCTACTCGTGAAACTGTGTACAGTGTTGGCCTTGAGCGCCACTTCGTCTCAGAGCCTTACGCTTTACCAACATCTTGGAACTATCTGATCAACCAGAGTGTAATGACTATGCGGGCCTGCAGGCCGCTAGCATAAACAACTGAGTTGACCAGGCGGTCAGCAGGAAAGCCTGGCCTCAGGCCCGGCTGCGGGGTAATAGAGCCCTCGAAACCAGTTCTAGGTAAAAAAAAAAAGATGGTAAATGAAAAGTATTTCCTAACGTCCCTGTGGTTCACCTGTCTTCGTTATCTGTGTTCCCTGTGGATCACCTGTGTCTTCGTTATCTGTGTTCCCTATGGCTCACCTGTGTCTTCGTTATCTGTGTTCCCTGTGGCTCACCTGTGTCTTCGTTATCTGTGTTCCCTGTGGATCACCTGTGTCTTCGTTATCTGTGTTCCCTATGGCTCACCTGTGTCTTCGTTATCTGTGTTCCCTATGGCTCACCTGTGTCTTCGTTATCTGTGTTCCCTGTGGATCACCTATGTCTTCGTTATCTGTGTTCCCTGTGGCTCACCTGTGTATTCGTTGTGTGTTCCCGTGGTTCACCTATGTCTTCGTTATATGTGTTCCCTGTGGCTCACCTGTGTCTTCGTTATGTGCTCCCCGTGGCTCACCTGTGTCTTCGTTATCTGTGTTCCCTATGGCTCACCTGTCTTCGTTATCTGTGTTCCCTGTGGCTCACCTGTGTCTTCGTTATCTGTGTTCCCTGTGGATCACCTGTGTCTTCGTTATCTGTGCTCCCTGTGGCTCACCTGTGTCTTCGTTATCTGTGTTTCCTGTGGCTCGCCTGTGTCTTCGTTATGTGTGTTCCCTGTGGCTCGCCTGTGTCTTCCTTATCTGTGTTCCCTGTGGATCACCTGTGTCTTCGTTATCTGCGTTCCCTGTAGCTCACCTGTCTTCGTTATGTGTTCCCTATGGCTCACCTGTGTCTTCGTTATCTGTGTTCCCTGTGGATCACCTATGTCTTCGTTATCTGTGTTCCCTGTGGCTCACCTGTGTATTCGTTGTGTGTTCCCCGTGGTTCACCTATGTCTTCGTTATATGTGCTCCCCGTGGCTCACCTGTGTCTTCGTTATCTGTGTTCCCTGTGGCTCACCTGTGTCTTCGTTATCTGTATTCCCTATGGCTCACCTGTCTTCGTTATCTGTGTTCCCTGTGGCTCACCTGTGTCTTCGTTATCTGTGTTCCCTGTGGATCACCTGTGTCTTCGTTATCTGTGCTCCCTGTGGCTCACCTGTGTCTTCGTTATCTGTGTTTCCTGTGGCTCGCCTGTGTCTTCGTTATGTGTGTTCCCTGTGGCTCGCCTGTGTCTTCCTTATCTGTGTTCCCTGTGGATCACCTGTGTCTTCGTTATCTGCGTTCCCTGTAGCTCACCTGTCTTCGTTATGTGTTCCCTGTGGCTCGCCTGTGTCTTCGTTATCTGTGTTCCCTGTGGCTCGCCTGTCTTCGTTATCTGTGTTCCCTGTGGCTCGCCTGTGTCTTCGTTATCTGTGTGCCCAGTGGTTCACCTGTGTCTTCGTTATCTGTGTTCCCTGTGGATCACCTGTGTCTTCGTTATCTGTGTTCCCTGTGGTTCACCTGTGTCTTCGTTATCTGTATTTCCTGTGGTTCACTTGTGTCTTCGTTATCTGTGTTCCTTGTGGATCACCTGTGTCTTCGTTATGTGTGCCCAGTGGCTCGCCTGTGTCTTCGTTATCTGTGTTCCCCGTGGCTCACCTGTGTCTTCGTTATCTGTGTTCCCTGTGGCTCACCTGTGTCTTCGTTATCTGTATTCCCTGTGGATCACCTGTGTCTTCGTTATGTGTGCCCAGTGGCTCACCTGTGTCTTCTTTATCTGTGTTCCCCGTGGCTCACCTGTGTCTTCGTTATCTGTGTTCCCTGTGGCTCACCTGTGTCTTCGTTATCTGTATTCCCTGTAGCTCACCTGTGTCTTCGTTATCTGTGTGCCCAGTGGTTCACCTGTGTCTTCGTTATTTGTGTTCCCTGTGGTTCACCTGTGTCTTCGTTATCTGTGTGCCCAGTGGTTCACCTGTGTCTTCGTTATCTGTGTGCCCAGTGGTTCACCTGTGTCTTCGTTATCTGTGTTCCCTGTGGTTCACCTGTGTCTTCGTTATCTGTATTTCCTGTGGTTCACTTGTGTCTTCGTTATCTGTGTTCCTTGTGGATCACCTGTGTCTTCGTTATGTGTGCCCAGTGGCTCGCCTGTGTCTTCGTTATCTGTGTTCCCCGTGGCTCACCTGTGTTTTCGTTATCTGTGTTCCCTGTGGCTCACCTGTGTCTTCGTTATCTGTATTCCCTGTGGATCACCTGTGTCTTCGTTATGTGTGCCCAGTGGCTCACCTGTGTCTTCGTTATCTGTGTTCCCCGTGGCTCACCTGTGTCTTCGTTATCTGTGTTCCCTGTGGCTCACCTGTGTCTTCGTTATCTGTATTCCCTGTAGCTCACCTGTGTCTTCGTTATCTGTGTGCCCAGTGGTTCACCTGTGTCTTCGTTATTTGTGTTCCCTGTGGTTCACCTGTGTCTTCGTTATCTGTGTGCCCAGTGGTTCACCTGTGTCTTCGTTATCTGTGTGCCCAGTGGTTCACCTGTGTCTTCGTTATGTGTGCCCAGTGGCTCACCTGTGTCTTTGTTGTCTGTGTGCCCTGTGGTTCAACTGTGTCTTCGTTATCTGTTCCCTGTGGCTCACCTGTGTCTTCGTTATCTGTGTGCCCTGTGGTTCACCTGTGTCTTCGTTATCTGTGTCCCCTGTGGCTCACCTGTGTCTTCGTTATCTGCGTGCCCTGTGGTTCACCTGTGTCTTCGTTATCTGTGTCCCCTGTGGCTCACCTGTGTCTTCGTTATCTGCGTGCCCTGTGGTTCACCTGTGTCTTCGTTATCTGTGTCCCCTGTGGCTCACCTGTTTCTTCGTTATCTGTGTGCCCTGTGGTTCAACTGTGTCTTCATTATCTGTGTTCCCTGTGGCTCACCTGTGTCTTCGTTATCTGGGTGCCCTGTGGCTCACCTGTGTCTTCGTTATCTGGGTGCCCTGTGGCTCACCTGTGTCTTCATTATCTGGGTGCCCTGTGGCTCACCTGTGTCTTCGTTATCTGGGTGCCCTGTGGCTCACCTGTGTCTTCGTTATCTGGGTGCCCTGTGGATCACCTGTGTCTTCGTTATCTGGGTGCTTCATTAAGGAACAAGGTTCGGTGATCCACATAAACAGAACCTACTGATGAAGTCTTATCCTTGGGAACTTTACTTGTTATCCCTGTTCTTGATTCTTCCTTTCTAACAATTGCACTCTGCCCTATACTCTCCAGGTATTGTGGTATTCACCTGACCAGCTTCCCCGTTACACTTGTCTGTTCATTATGTTGGTGTGTGTGTGTGTGTGTGTGTGTGTGTGTGTACTCACCTAGTTGTGGTTGCAAGGGTCAAGTCACAGCTCCTGGCCCCGCCTCTTCACTGGGCGCTACTCGGTCACTCTTCCCGCCCTATGAGCTTTATCATACATCTTCTTAAAGCTATGTATGGATCCTGCCTCCACTACATCACTACCCAGACTATTCCATTTCCTGACAACTCTGTGACTGAAGAAATACTTCCTAACATCCCCGTGATTCATCTGAGTCTTCAGTTTCCAACTGTGACCCCTTGTTGCTGTGTCCCATCACTGCAACATCATGTCTCTGTCCACCTTCTCGATTCCTCTCAGTATTTTTATATGTCGTTATCATATCACCCTATCTCTCCTGTCTTCCAGTGTTGTCAAGTCGATTTCCCTTAGCCTGTCCTCGTAGGATACACCCCTTAGCTCTAGGACTAGTCTTGTTGCAAACCTTTGCACTTTCTTTAGTTTCCTCACATGCTTGGCTAGGTGAGAGTTCTGAACTGGTACTGTATACTCTAATGTGGGTCTAACGTACACACTGTACAGGGTCCTGATGACTCCTTATTTAGATGTCGGAATGCTGTTCTTAGGATTGCCAGGCGCCTGTATGCTGCAGCAGTTATTTGGTTGATGTGCGCCTCAAGGGATGTGCCTGGTGTTATACTCACCCCAAGATCCTTTTCCTTGAGTGAGGTTTGTAGGCTCTGGCCCCCCTAGATTGTACTCCGTCTGTGATCTTTGCCCTTCCCCAATCTTTATGACTTTGCACTTGGTAGGGTTGAACTCCAGCAGCCAGTTGCTGGACCTGGCCTGCAGCCTATCCAGATCCCTCTGTAGTTCTGCCTGGTCCTCGTCCGATTGAATTCTTCTCATCAACTTCACATCATCCGCAAACAGGGACACTTTGGAGTATTCGTTCACACCAGAAACAACACCGGTCCTAGGACTGATCCCTGTGGTGCCCCGCTCGTTACAGGCGCCCACTGACACCTCGCCACGTATCATGACTCGCTGTTGTCTTCCTGACAGGTATTCCCTGATCCATTGTAGTGCCTTCCCTGTTATCCTTGCCTGATCCTCCAGCTTTTGCACTAATTTCTTGTGTGGGACTGTGTCAAACGCCTTCTTACAGTCCAAGAATATGCAATCTACCCACCACTCTCTCTTGTCTTACTGCCGTCACCCTGTCATAGAACTCCAATAGGTTTGTGATGCAGGATTTCCTGTCCCTCAAACCCTGCTGGCTGTCGTTGATAAGCTCATTCCTTTCTAGGTGCTCCACTACTCTTTTTCCTGATAATTTTCTCCATGACTTTGCATACTATACACGTCAGTGACACTGATCTGTAGTTTAATGCTTCGTGTCTGTCTCCATTTTTAAAAATTGGGACTACATTTGCCGTCTTCCATATTTTCGGTAGTCGCCCTGTTTCGATAGATGTGTTGAAGAGAGTTGTTAGTGGTACACAGAGCATCTCTGCTCCCTCTCTTAGGACCCATGGAGAGATGTTATCTGGCCCCCATTGCCTTTGAGGTATCTAGCTCGCTTAGCAGCCTCTTCACTTCTTCCTCAGTTGTATGTATTGTGTCCAACACTTGATGGTGTACCCCACCTCTCCGTCTTTCTGGAGGCGCTTCTGTCTCCTCCGTGAACACTTCTTTGAATCTCATGTTGAGCTCCTCATATTTTTGCAGTCATTTTTTTGTGACCTCCCCTCCTTCCTTCCTCAGCCTGATTACCTGGTCCTTGACTGTTGTTTTCTTCCTGATGTGGCTGTACAACAGCTTTGGGTCAGATTTGGCTTTCGCTGCTGTGTCATTCTCGTATTGTGTGTGTGTGTACTCACCTAATTGTGGTTGCAGGGGTCAAATCACAGCTCCTGGCCCCGCCTCTTCACTGGTCGCTACTGGGCCACCCTTCCTGCTTCATGAACTTTATCATGCCTCTTCTTAAAGCTGTGTATGGATCCTGCCTCCACTACATCACTTCCCAGACTATTCCACTTCCTGACAACTCTGTGACTGAAGAAATACTTCCTAACGTCCCTGTGATTCATCTGAGTCTTCAACTTCCAACTGTGACCCCTTGTTGCTGTGTCTCATCTCTGGAACATCCTCTGTCTACCTTCTGGATTCCTCTCAGTATTATATGTCATTATCATGTCCCCCCTATCTCTCCTGTCCTCCAGTGTCGTCAGATTGATTTCCCTTAACCTCTTCTCGTAGGGCATGCTCCTTAGGTCCGGGACTAGTTTTGCTGCAAACCTTTGCACTTTCTCTAGTTACCTTACGTGTTTGGCTAGGTCCGGGTTCCAAACTGGTGCTGCATACTCCAATATAGACCTAACGTACACGGTGTACAGGGTCCTGAATGATTCTTTATTGAGGTATCGGAATGCTGTTCTTAGGTTTGCTAAGTGCCCGTATGCTGCAGCAGTTACTTGGTTGATGTGTGCCCCAGGAGATGTGCTCGGTGTTATACACACCCCAAGGTCCTTGTGTGTGTGTGTGTGTGTGTGTGTCTGAGTGGTGGTTGTCTACCAACCTACTACCACAGGATGGTAGTACCTCCCTGAGTGGTGGTTGTCTACCAGCGTACTACCACAGGACGGTAGTACCTCCCTGAGTGGTGGTTGTCTACCAGCGTACTACCACAGGATGGTAGTACCTCCCTGAGTGGTGGTTGTCTACCAGCGTACTACCACAGGACGGTAGTACCTCCCTGAGTGGTGGTTGTCTACCAGCGTACTACCACAGGATGGTAGTACCTCCCTGAGTGGTGGTTGTCTACCAGCGTACTACCACAGGACGGTAGTACCTCCCTGAGTGGTGGTTGTCTACCAGCGTACTACCACAGGATGGTAGTACCTCCCTGAGTGGTGGTTGTCTTGCCATATAAGACAAGCGAAAATTTGTATATGCAATAATTTCGCAAAAATCATTCTGAACCTAACGAAAAAAAATATATTTCATTGTGTTTCTTTATTATTAAATTATTGTAAACTTGTCTAAAATATATTTGGTTAGGCTAAATTGAATTGAACTTGTTATAATAAGGTTAAGTAAGTTTTCTAAGGTTCTTTTGGTACAAAATTATTAATTTTTACATGAACGTCATGAAAATATTTGCATCTCTAAACGTATAAGAGAAAATTTTAGAAAGGACGTAATTTTAAATGAGTTCTTGCTAATTGACCAGTTTTACCTATTCGGCACGACATATATATGAAGCTGCATGTTCATTGCTTCCTCTCTCCGGCTCTCACTGTTGTAGGAAGCAGAGGTTTGTCAGAAGATTGGAAAGTATGGAAGAATTCAAGAATGGCTCTTCAGATTGAATAAACTGACCTACTCTTCCACATTGGACTGCATGCGGCCAGCAGTAACAGACCTTGATCTTCCAGGAGGTCTGGTCAGGAACCAAGCCTCGGGGGGCGTTGACCCCCCTAGAAAAGTTTCAAGTATCCACCAGTAGCTATTTTAGAAATGTGCTGTTACCCTATGCTATATGATGCTTAGTGGCACAGAAGCTGTATGTTTCTCTCTCCACATTCCTTCATGCAGGGTGGGTTTTATGCAGTATTGTGAAATCTGTCAGCCAGAGCTGAGACACTTCCTTGAGGGTCATCACCCCCCCCCCTCCCCTCGCTCCGGGTCAACACTTTAAGAGGCACGTAAGTCCCCCGTCTTCTAATAACATGTTTATTTTTCCAGTATAATCTACCTTGTCCATAATTACTACCGCATTTGCTTTGTCTATT